>NC_092873.1:367355436-367670602 GCF_028372415.1 Notamacropus eugenii | reverse complement strand
TTTTTAGTATTCTTTGTGGGGTTTACATAACTGAAATTGAAAGTGAATCTACCACTTCATATTCTCTAACTGATGAAATAAAGGTTTTGATCCCTATGAGTAAAGTTCGGCAAGGTAGAGAGCACCTCACATGTAAGAGAGAAAACCCAAAGCTGTGTCTATGGAAAATTTAAATGACTTTTACTAACTGCAACAAGAACCTACTCCACTACTATACCTGTCTTCGGCCAGAATATTTTAGGATCATCATAGTGTTACACAATGTTAAAGAGTCAATCACATGTTTTGGCTCTCATTTTGCACCCATCCAGAATTTATTCCAAGAAAAATTCAAAATATGGTTTAAGTATAGCAGATATCTTATTTCCCTTTAAAATATACTTCTCCTTCAGTATTCCATGTAACCCACATTAAAGTATAGTATATCTCCAAAACAATAAATTGGAAGATAACCAAGAGACTCTCCAAATGGTTGCTGATTGCTTGGATAAAAGAATCAGGTGTTTTCATTGCCTAGCAATATCTTCAGTATCATTAATGGATGAATTGATATATTTACATTTCTACTAAACTGTAATTTTGTATACCATTTTTCTATATTTAGAAATATTAATAAGGCATATGAACCCATTAGTGGCTGGGGAAAGAGCTTACATTAAAATAACTGACTTTAGAGGAAATCTGTCTTCTTTTGGTTCCACCTCCAGTCTTAGTCATCGAGTGGTAGAAATACACTATCTCGCTGCATCATCAGTGGCAAATTATTAGAGGGGTTCAATCAGAAGCAATTTCAATCTTCTTCCCAGAAACTTTACTTAACAATTAGGCCTGATGCCCAGAGGGAGAGAAGAGTGAGGTCATATTCTGTTAAGTCTTTTCTTTGGTAATTCAGGAAGTCTTGACTTCTCTGATACCTGAGAGGGAGATAATGAGGTTTGTGCCATGTGTGGTATCTCTGGGATATAGTGGTCTGACCATGCATTCTCTGGCATGAGTATCTCTTAATGGTCTGACAATTCAGTCTGTCTTTTACAGTGTGAAAATTCACACCTCTATCAGTTCCTGGAACTTCCCCTCCAGTCCCCCAGATTCCACTTTCTAGAGTCTGTAGGTCCTGTTAGAAACTCATAGATGTTCGAAGGAAAGCCCTTATGTTCCTAGCATAGGCTGAAGCAAAGAGAATATTCACTATATGCAGGCCTGTGATGTTTTATAATCTGCAAATCTTTGGCTTATTTCACTTATTGAATAGAAACACATTTCCAACATGAGGCCATAGATTGAAATCTAGAAGAGACTTAGAGGCTATCAAGTTTAACCCTTTCAATTAACAAATGAGGAAACTGAGGCATAGTGAGGCTTTTATAACCTCTCCAGGGTCATGGATCTAGTAATTGTAGGTAGACAGGATTTGAACTTGAATCTCTCTGACTCCAAACCTCACCCTCTATCCAACAGATTGTACATCTTATGATGCAATACTTATCAATTTTTCCTCATCCTCCATTTTACCTGTCTTCTCACTGAAGTCATACAGTACCGAGATTGTGTTGACTTGGTTAGTTACATTCTCTGTAGAATTTCTCTACATCATCCTCTACAACCTATGTAGTAAGTAGGTTGTAGTTATCTTTGTGGGCATCTCTGCACATATTCAATATAAATAGTGCAAGGTAAAATAACCAAGCATCCCAGGAAAGGGTACTTATTGCCTTCAGATCCATGATAAATCAAAAAATGGAAACATTTATTTGGCACTTTAAGGACAACTTCTGAGTCATCCTTCCATTTATTTTTTAAAATTTATGGATATATTTTACCTGATTCAATTTATCCTTCCCAACAAACAATCAAACAAAACCCCTTTACAAAGTACATTCTTGAGGAGCGAGGTGGGAAGCTAATTGGTAGCTAGGTGTCACAATCTGTTCAGGAAGTCCTGCCTCAGACATCTACTAGATATGTGACCATGTCACATCCATTTAACCACTGTCTGACTCTGTTTCCTTATCTGTAAAATGGGGAAAATAATAGCACCTACCTCCCAAGGTTGTATTTGAGGATCAAATATGTGATATGATGCGATATGATATAATATGATATAATGTAATAGGAGACGGCAGGACGTATCTTATTATATTACATTATATATATATTGCATTACATTACATATATTTATATACATATAAAATATATAAATAGAGCTCTTTCCAAATCTTAAAGTACTATATAAATATTAGTTATTGTTAAGAATTATTTTTAAGGTAAGAAGAATGTCTTTGGACTCTGATAGTATTGAAGTAACATTGACCATTGAGTGTGACCAGAGTCTTTTACTTTTATATGTTTATTTCTTCAGTTGAGATCATTGTGTTTACTTTCCTTTGACCTCAGCTCTCTTCATTCTATTTTATGTCGTTCCTTATTATATAGTAATATTTCATATCATTCATTACCATAAAGAGTTTAACCATTATCTTTTCATCTGTCATTTAATTTTTTTTCTGGTTGTATTTATAGCAATATTGATATAGATCAGCTCCTTCAGTAGCATATTAACTCAATGGAAGGAAAAA
The DNA here is from genome assembly GCF_028372415.1 of Notamacropus eugenii. NCBI lineage: Eukaryota > Metazoa > Chordata > Mammalia > Diprotodontia > Macropodidae > Notamacropus > Notamacropus eugenii. The sequence continues at coordinate 367,668,026 of NC_092873.1, read as the reverse complement.
GATCTCACATTAAGAATACCATTATTTAAATTACCGTTTTTAGGTTATTTAGAAGAAGTAGGACTCCAACACTTAGTTAGAAGCAAAGGAGGGTCATATAAGTTTGGATGAACATTTTGTATTATTTTTTCAAATTTATTAATTTGTTTTCATTTTTTGACAATCCCTTCCATAAGTGTTAAATTTTATCCCCCTCCCTCCCTCCCATAGATGTCATGCAATCTTATATGGGCTGCACACATACTTCTTACTAAACACATTTTCACATTGGTCATGTTGCACAGAAGAATTAAGACAAATGGGAGAAAGCATGAGTAAAACTAAACAAAACCAAACATAATAAAAGAGAAAATAGTCTGCTTCATTCTGGGTTCCAACTCCATAGTTCTTTCTCTGCATGTGGATGGCATTTTGCATTATGAATCCTTTGGAAATGTTTTAGATCCTTGCCTTTCTGTGGAGGACTAAGTCTGTCAAAAACAGTCCTCACACACTGTGGCTGTTACTGTGTATAATGTTCTCCCGCTTCAGCTCACTTCACTCAACATTATTTATATCCATTAGTTATATTCACTCAACTTCACTCAACGTTAGTTATATTACGTATTTCTGAAGTCTGCCTGTTCATCATTTCTTTAGCACAACGGTATTCCATTACATTCATACACCACATCTTGCTCAGCCACTCCCCAACTGATGGGCATTCCCTCTATTTCTAGTTCTTGGCCACCAGAAAAAGAGTTGTAAATATTTTTGTACGTGTGGGTCCTCTTGCCATTTTTATGATCTCTTTGGGACACAACCCTAGAAGCAGCGTTGCTGGGTCAAAGGGTATGCACATTTTTGTGGCCCTTTGGGCATAGTTCCAAATTGCTCTCCAAAATGGTTGGGTTAGCTAGCAGCTCCACCAACAATGAATTAGTGCTCCAACTCTCCCACATCTTCTCCAGCATTTATCATTTTCCTGTTTTGTTGTGTTAGCCAATCTGATAGGTTTGATGTGGTACCTAAGAGTTGTTTGATTTGTATTTCTCTAATCAATACTGGTTTAGAGCATGTTTTCATATGACTATAGACAGCTTTAATTTCTTCCTCTGAAAACTGCCTATTCATATCCTTTGACCATTTTTCAATTGGGGAATGACTTGTATTTCTGTAAACTTGACTCAGTTCTCTATATATTTTAGAAATGAGGCCTTTAACACAGATACCAGTTATAAAAATTCCCAGTTTTCTGCTTCCCTTCTAATCTTGGTTGCATTGGATTTGTTGGCACAAAAACTTTTTAATTTAATGTAATCAAAATTATCCATTTTGCATTTCATAATCTTCTCTCTCTTGTTTGGTCATAAATACCTCCATTCTTCATAAATCTGACGAATAAACTATTCCTTGCTCTTCTAATGTGTTTATAGTGTCAGCTTTTATACCTAGATTGTGTATCCATTTGGACTTTATTCTGGTATACAATGTCAGGCACTGGTCTATGCTCAGCGTCTGCCACACTATCTTCAAGTTTTCCCAGCAGTTTTTGTCAAACAGCGAGTTCTTATCCCAGAAGTTGGGGTCCCTGGGTTTAACAAACAATAGACTGCTATAGTCACTGACTACTGTGTCATGTTTATCCAGCCTATTCCACTGATCTACCCCTCTATTTTTTAGCTAGTACCAAGTGGTTTTGATGATTGCTGCTTTATAATACAATTTAAGATCTGGTATGACTAGGCCACCTTCCCTCCTTCCCTAGCATTTCTTTTCATTAATTCCCTTGAATTGAACCTTTTATATACATACATACATACATACATACATGCACACATACATACATACACACACACACACATATATATATATATATGATAGTCACTGAATAAGTAAATTTAGGTAGAATTGTCATTTTTATTATATTAGCTTAGCCTATCCATGAGCAACTGATGTTTTTCCAGTTATTTAAATCTGACTTTATTTGTGCAAAAAGTGTTTTGTAATTGTTTTTGTATAGTCCCTGGGTTTGTTTTGGCAGGTAGACTCTCAAATATTTTATACTGTCTATAGTAACTTTAAATAGGATTTCTTTTTCTATCTCTTGCTGTTGTGTTTTGTTAGTAGTAATATTAGATGATTTGTTTGAGTTTATTTTCTATGCTGCTACTTTACCAAAGTTGTTTATGATTTCAAGTAATTTTTCACTTAATTCTCTAGGATTCCCTAAGTATATCATCATATCATCTGCAAAGAGTGATACCTTTGTTTCTTCTATGCCTATTCTAACGACTTCAACTTCTTTTTGTTCTCTTATTACTAAAGCTAACAATTCTAGTACCACATTGAATAACAGTGGTGATGATGTACATCTTTGTTTCACCCCTGATATTATTGGAAAAACATTTAGTTTATTGCCATTACATATAATGCTTAATGGTTTTAAGTGAATGCAATTTATTATTTTAAGGAAGGTTCCATTTATTCCTGTGCTCTCCATTGTTTTCAATAGGAATGGGTGTTGTATTTTGTCAGAGCTTTTTCTGCATCTATTGAGACAATTGTATGGTTTTTGGAAGATTTGGTGTTGATATGATGAATTATGATGATAGTTTTTCTAATATTGAACCAGCCCTGTATTTCTGGTATAAATCTTACTTCATCAAAGTGTATTATTCTCTTGATAAGTTTCTGTAATCTTTTTATGAATAACTTATTTGAAATTTGTGTGTCTATATTCATTAGGGAAATTGGTCTCTGTTTTGCCTCTTCCAGGGTTGGGTATCAGCACCATATTTGTGTCATAAAAAGAATTTGTTAGGATTCCTTCTTCACCAAATTTCCCCAATAGTTTATATAGTATTGGAATTAATTATTCTTTGAGTGTTTAATAGAATTCACTTGAAAATCCATTGACTGGGGAGATTTTTTTCCTAGGGAATTGATTGATGGCTTGTTCAATTTCTTTTTCTGAGATAGGGTTATGTAAGTATTTTACTTCTTCTGTTAATCTGGGCAATTTACATATTTTTAAATATTCATCCATTTCACTAAGATTGTCAAATTTATGGGCATACAGTTGGGGAAAATAGTTTCTAACTATTGCTTTCATTCCCTCTGCATTGGAGGTGAATTAGTCCTTTTTCATTTTTGTTACTGGTAATTTGGTTTTCTTTCGTTTTTAAATCAGATTGACCTAAGGTTTATCGATTTTATTATTTTTTTCAAAAAATCAGCTCTTAGTTTTATTTATTAGTTCACTAGTTTTCTTAATTTCAACTTTATTAATCTCTTCTTTGGTTTTCAATATTTATAATTCGGTATTTAATTGAGAATTTTCAATTTGTTCTTTTTCTAACTTCTCAGTTGCATGTCCAAAAGCTGATCTCCTTATTTTATTCAAGTAAGCATTCAGAGATATAAAACTTCCCCTAAGAACTGCTTTTACTACATCCCATAAGTTTTGGTAGGTTGTCTCATTATTGTCATTCTCTTGAATGAAGTTATTGATTGTTTCCATGATTTACTGTTTGACCACTTCATTCTTTAGGATTAGATTGTTTAATTTCCAATTAATTTTTAGTCTATCTTCCCATAGCCCTTAATTACATATAATTTTTATTGCATCATGATTTGAAAAGGATGCATTGGCTATTTCTGCCTTTCTGCACTAGATTGTGAGGTTTCTATGCCCTACTACATGTTCAATTTTTGTGTATGTGCCATGTGCCACTGAGAAAAAGGTTTATGCCTTTCTATACCAATTCAGTTTTCTCCAGAGGTCTATCATATCTACCTTTTCCAGAGCTCTATTTACCTCCTTATCTTATTTCTTATAGATTTAGCAAATTCAGAGAGGGGGAGGCTGAGGTCCCCCACTAGAGTAGTTTTGCTATCTATTTCTTCCTGTAATTCCCTTCCTTCTCCTCTAAGAATTTGGATGCTATACCACTTGGTGCATATATACTTAGTAATGATATTACTTAATTGTCTATGGTGTCTTTTAGCAGGATATAGTTTCCTTCCCATATCTTTTGATTAGATCTATTTTTACTTTTGTTTTGTCTGAGATTGGGATTGCTATCCCTGCTTTTTTTTTTTTTTTTTACTTCAGCTGAAGCATAATATATTCTCCTCCAGCTTTTTACCTTTATCCTGTGTGTATTCCCTGTTTCAAATGTGTTTCTTGTAAACAACATATTGTAGGATTATGGTTTTTAATCCATTCTGTTACCCACCTCTGTTTTATGGGAAAGTTTATGGTTTTATTTCTCCTTTCCCCTCCTCAAAAGAGTTTTACTTTTGACTACCTCCTCTCTCAGTCTTCCCTCCATTCTATTAGCCCCCCTCCCTTTTCTTTCTCCATTCTCCTCCTACTGCCTGAAAGACAAGTTAGACTTCTATACTTAACTGAGAATGTTATTCCCTCTTTGAACCAAATCAAATGTGAGTAACACTCAAACAATGCTCATCTCCCTCTCTTGTTTCCCCCTATTATAATATGTTTTTGTGCCTCTTCATGTCATAAAATTTACTCTTTTTTGCCTCCTCCTTTTCTAGTCTCCCTCTGCACCCTTTAATTAGGTTTTTATCATCACATCAATTCATTTATACCCATGACGTATATCTATGTAATAAATATAAAATTCTCAAGATTAACAAGTATCATCCTCCCCTATAGGAATGTAAAGCATTTGCCCATGTTGAATAACATGGTTTTCCCCCACCTGTTTTATATTTTCTATGCCTCTTCTGAGTCTTTTATTTGAAGATCAAATTTTCTATTGAACTCTGGCCTTTTCATCAGGAAGTTCTGGAAATCCCTTATTCCATTGAATGTCTATCTCCTTGCCTGAAAGGTTATGCACAATTTTGCTGGGTAATTGATCCTTGGTTGTAGTCCAAACTCTTTTGTCTTATTGAATACCATATTCCAATCCCTCTGATCTTTTAATATAGAAGCTGCAAAGTTTTGTGAGATCCTGACTGTAGTTTCTTGATATTTGAACTGTTTATTTCTAGCTGCTTTCAGTATTTTTGTCCTTGACCTCTTAATTCTGGGATTTGGCAGAAATATTCCTTGATGAATAGTGTATTTGTCAGATTTACGGAGAATGGAGAAAATTTTGACCAAAAGAGATAGAGAACATTATGAAGTGCAAAATAGATAATTTTGATTACATTAAATTGAAAAGTTTTACTCAAACAAACTCAATGCAACCAAGATTAAGAGGGAAGCAGAAAGCTGGGAAAGAATTTTTACAACTAGTGTCTATGATAAAGGCTTCATTTCTAAAATATATAGAGAATGGAGTCAAGTGTACAAGCACACATGTCATTCCCCAAGTGATAAATGGTCAAAGGATATGAACAGGCAGTTTTCAGAGGAATAAATTAAAGCTATCTATAGTCATATGAAAAAATGCTCTAAATCTCTTTTGAGTAGAGAAATGCAAATCAAAACAACTCTGAGGTACCACATCATACTTATCAGATTGGTTAATATGACAAAACAGATGATAAATGTTGGAGAAGATGTGGGAGAGTGGAGCTGCGAGCTAATCCAACCATTCTGGAGAGTAATTTGGTTCTATGCCCAAAGGGCTACAAATGTGTGCATACCCTTTAACTCATCAATATCACTTCTAGGACTGTATCCCAAGGAGATCGTGAAAAGGGGAAAGAGTCTCTCATATACAAAAATATTTACAGCAGCTCTCTTTGTGGTAGCCGAGAACTGGAAATCAAGGGGATACCCTCAATGGGAAATGGTTGAACAAGTTGTGGTATATGAATGTAATAGAATAGTATTGTGCTATAAGAAATGATGAACAGGAAGACTTCAGGGAGGCCTGCAAGGACTTATATAAACTGATACTGAGTGAAAGAAACAAAACCAGGAGAACTTTGTACTCAACAACAACCAGAGTATGTGAGGAACTCTTCTGGTAGACTTAGTCCTTCACGGCAATGCAAGGATCTAAAAATTTCCCAGTGGACTCTTCAGGCAAAATGCCTTCCACATCCAGAGAAAGAACTATGCAATTGGATCACAGAATGAAGCAGACCATTTTCTTTTTCATTATGTTTTGTTTTGTTTTGTTTCATGGTTTCTCCCACTCATTTTAATTCTTCTATGCAACATGACTAAGGAGAAAATGTATTTAATAAGAATGTATGTGTGGAACCTATATAAGACTGCACACCATCTTGGGGAGGGAAGAGGAAGAGAGGGGAAAAAATTGAAGATATATGGAAGTGATTGAAGAAAACTTAAAACAAATAATTTAAAAAACAATATTCCTTGGTGTTTTCAATTTGGGATCTCTTTCAGAGGGTGATCAGTGGATTCTTTCAATAATTATTTTGCCCTCTGGATCTAGAACTTCAGGGCAGTTTTCCTTGATGAATTCTTGGAAGATACTGTCTAGACTTTTTTTCACCATGGCCTTCTGGTAGACCAATAATCTTAGATTTTCTCTTCTGGATGTTTTCCATGTCAGTTATTTTTCCAATGAGATATTTTACATTTTCTTCTATTTTTTCATTCTTTAGATTTTTTTGACAGATTCTTGAAGCCACATAGAGTCATGAGTTTCTACTTGCTCAATTCTAATGTTTAATGAATTGTTTTCTTCAGTTAGCTTTTGTACCTCCTTTTTAAAAGAGTTACTGTCTCCAGTTAAGTTTTGAATGTCTTTATACATTTGGCTAATTTTATTTTTTAAGGAGCTGAATGCATTTTTAAAATCATTGGTCAATTTTTCTTCTACCTCTTTAATTTAGCTTTTAAAATCTTTTTTGAGCTCTTCCAAGAATGCTCCTTGGGCTTGAGATCAGTTCATATTCCCTTTTAAGGTTTTAGATGTGAGTACAACGTCAATGCTGTCCTCTTCTGGATTTGTATTTTGTTCTTCCCTGAACCCATAATAAGATTCTATGTTCTTTGGTTTTCTAATTTGCTTCTTGCTCATGGTGATTTCCTTTTTCCTGGTTTTTGAAGTGGATATCTGCTTCTGGGCACAGGGAGCTCTATCCCACATTTCTTGTGCTGAGAGCTAGCTAGAGTTCTATTTGCTGGTTTTGTATTCTGCGGCCTCTGGTTCTTTCAACTAGAAGCTATATAATGCAGCTTATCTGGTACTGAGCTGGCTGGTGTGTACCAAGGTCAAGTCTAGGTGAAGTCTGAGTTGTCTGCAGTTTAACACTTAAACTCATGGCCTGAGGTGTGGGAGACGGGTAATCTGGCCACTAGAGCTCATCCCCTAGGGCTGCATTAACCCTGTGTGCTCTGTTGTTTGCCCAATTCCCCTGGCTGTGCTAAGGCACAACTGGGGTCCTGGTGTTGGTGATTACTGGATGCTCCCCCACCTTTGGCTCAGGATCTCCTACTGCTCCCTTCAGGTGGGGCTTGCTGAGATATTTCAAGTTCTGCACTGGTCCCCTTCAGCCACAGCAAAAAGAACCCTTCCCATTGGTCTCCCCAGCCTCCTGAGCTAAATGACCATTACCCCTTCTGCAGGCTTCACTCTTCTAGGATTTTTCCTGGGGCAATATTCTCTTGGTTTTTCAAGGTTAATCAGGGAGAGTGAAAGTACTTACAGTTTACTCCACCATTGTGGTTCCCAGAAGTTCAAGGAGGTGACTTTCAAACATTTAGTCTGTGGGCTGATAGGCCAAGGAGTAGCTGCCCCAGGTATAGTGGGGCCTGCACTTCTCTCTAACCCATCCTGTGCTGAGCAGTTTGGGAATCTGAACTGCCACTGGAGATTTAATCCACTCAGGCAGTTCCCACTAGGCTATGGTTTCATTTGCACTGGTGCCTCCAGTGCAAATGCTCTGTGCTCCTACAATCCGGTATAATAGATCCTTCCTGTCACCCTTCAGGCTATCTTGAGTTGGAAATCTTCTACACTGTCTCCCAGTGAATTCTACCACTCTAAAATTCATTCAGATTCTCTTCTTAAAAGTATCTGAGGGAATTTGTGGATGAGCCCAGGTCCTACTTTCACTCCATCATCTTGACCCTGCCCACGATTTTGTATTTTTAATCTCTCTCTAGTCACAAGAGCTGAAGATTTCACCTAGTGGTTATGCTCCACTATGAAAGTTAAGGTGATTATAGATCTAGAGTCAAGAACCTCCCTTAGAATTCCACCTCTGCTGTGTGGGCAATCTTATATCTTCTATGGGCCTCAATATAGTAACCTGTAAAATGAGGGAGCTGGATTGGATCATCTCTGATAGCACTTCTAGCTCTAGGTCTAGCTTTAAGACCCTGTACCCAGATGTATAAATTTCTTTGGTTAAAAAAATCTAGAATAACTTAAAATTTACTGCAGCCCTGGTTGAACTCAACCACTTTAGGCTTCTTCTGAGATTCAGTCATCACTTATCTTAATCAGCTGGCAAATTTAATATTCCCTAGAGGCAAAATGCTGAAGTGTGGTTTTTTTTTTTCTTTTCTCTCAATGCAGTAAAAGAGCACTCTCAGCAAAACACTGATATTTATTGTAAGTATTCCTTTTGTTTTTCTCATAATTCCTGCCCTCAACTTTCCATCAAGAATGAAGTTAAATGAAGTTAATAAAATTAAGTCACATTTAATAACAATCTGTCAAATATGTCATTTTAAGACCTATTTTTAAATAACTCAATGTGTGAAATACCCATATAATTCAGGCCACTCACCTTTTTTTCCCTCTTTTTCCATGGCAAGATGGTGCCAATTATCTAGCTGGCATTTCTTACAGCAAGAGGATTCCAAGATGCCTCATTAAATTTAAACAGGCTGATGCAGGGTTGAAGGGTTTTGCTTTGCTCACTGTTTTCTACTTTAATTAAAATAATAAATATGATTCTTCCCAATGAGGAGGGAGGAGGATTTCTTCCTGCCCATTATTACCATATTAGGGCTTCCTAGAAATTAATTCTGAATGGAATATACCTAAAAGATTCCACTCACCTAAAACCCACCTTGAACTGCCAAGCTATGAAGAGGGACATTGGTAGTGATCTACAGAAACAATAACAGTAACTAGTCGTTCAAAGCACAAAAGGTGCCTATAGAATTCTAGCCAGGGGCACAGGAACTGTCACCTGAGAAGCAGCAGAGTATATTGGATAGAAGGCTGGACTTGGAGCTTGGAAGACGCGGATTCAAATCCCACCTCAAACACTTACTAGTTTTGTAACCTTGGGCCAGTCACTTAGTTTCTCTGGTGCTTAGTTTCTTCATCATTACAACGAGGATAGTGAACTTGGTGACTTCTAGGAGACATTCCCACTCTTCATTGATTCCCTTTCCCAGCAACCATTCCCCAAGTTCTCCCTGCCCAGCCCTACCTACTCCAAGTGATGCCACCTCATCTAAAGAGTGTGCTTGAATTTCATCTTCAAAGACCCCTCCTCCCCAGTAGCTGCCAATCCTGAAGGATGGCAGAAATCTTGAGGTCTCCTGAGGTCAGTTATTTTTCCTACTAGCCAGACTCTAAGTAGGCCTCTGCCCTGACTTCCTATACCATTCCCAGGCACACACACTTTTCCCCAGGCACAAAATTCAATGGCATGTTAACTCATTAGTGGTTGGAGAAATATCTGTCATTAAGAATAATATAATTTTGTCCTGGCCCTTCTGTAATTTTGACAAATCTTTAAAATGATAACATGTTGAGGCTGGACCCCAAGAGGCCACCTATTCTTCCTCCTTGATTTTGGGCTGATTTTAAGCTTCATGGGAATAGGAGCAGACAGGACATAGGTTTTACTCATCTTTGAGTAAAGATAGGAAAGCATGGATGAGATGCAATCTCAGTTGGTAGGACTGCCCTGCCTTCTAAGATTATAGGACTATTGACATAGCAAAATATAAACAAGCCAATCCACCCAAAATATCTTCTAAACCTAAGAAAATTATTTTAAAATTGAAATGGTAAAAAAAAAAAAGCCTGCTATATATACACAACACACAAGAGGGATTTAACTGGATTGTATTTTACTCTTAATGCAAATGCTAAAGCACAAGGCCTAAAAATTCTGAGGCAAGCATGACTGTGAAGGCTAAGTATGGCAGCATAGGAAGCTTCTAGCATCAACACATATCTCACTAGTGCTACTATCTGCACCCACCCACATGGGCAAGGGGAGAAGAAGCATACAGAAACTTCTCTTCTTTAAATATCTATGGACACCTTCCTCTATGTGCTTTGCAATGCTCCAGTTGTCAAGGTAACATTCCCTAATTCTATCGTGTCTGATCTCTGTGACCTGCTACTGATGGACAATTCCTTCTGGATGCTAGCAGACAAAGTCCTTTCGCTGTAATTGTGAACTCTAGGCCAAGTCTGCTCTAGATATTAGGGTGTTGTCACTTAAGAAACTCCATGAATTGGGGTTAAAGACATTGTTATAAAACTAGTCCTTTGTTCATAATACATGACTTCCAGCATTCTCTTTCTTCTGATGGAGGCTGGGCTAATATTTGGATCATCTTTCCTAACAGCTGGAAGGAAGCATAATGTTAATCACTAATGACAATATGGCCCCAATAAATGGGGTTGTCATCCAACACCATTTGAAATGTTTTTAAAAAATTAAAAATCTTAACCAAAGCATTTTGTGGACCTTGGAACAAGGAATATGGGTTGTCCAAAATACATATTAACCATCTGTGTCTAGAACCAGAAGCTGACACTGTGATCTCTCCCATTCAAAATTGGCAAGATCCTAGAATATTCTCTCCAAAGTCTAATTCACAGTACTGGTAGTAATGAGGCCAGATTCATTGAAATAAATACACACACACACACACACACACACACACACACACAAAATCTCTGTTTCATGGCAATATGCTTTATTCCTAACTTCATCCAGATTCTTTTTTTGTGTGTGATATTGGTCACAAGGAGGTACAACTGACTTAGCTAAAATTATTGGATATTGGGTCTGCTTGTTGTTGTTTTTTGGTTGAGGCTTGTGATTTCCTCTTTGTAATGAGGTAGGCAACAAGCATTTAGTAAATAGCTGCCAGGCACTGTTCTGAACACTGCCAATGAGGAACCTGATTCTGCCAGTGAAGACTGCAACTGTTCTGAATCTTATAGTCTTAGAGAGTTACCTGAGACTCTGAGAAGTTAAGTGACTAATCCAGGGTCACATGGATATATGTGGTAGAGAAGACTAGAACACAGGTCTTCCTAACTCAAAGTATACTCTCTAGCTATTGCTCCATGCTACCTTTCTTACTACACAGGTTACAAAGTGCTACCGCCGCTAACAGGAAAGAAAATAAAAGCAAAAATCTCATTCCACCAAAGGAGGCTCCTACTGATATTTTTTGATGTTAAGGATTTATGTCAATACATTAAAGTTCTATGATTTTGTCCTTAGCAGGAGGGATCCTTCCACTGATACTTACTACAATTCCTCCATACTTCTTTCAATTGATGGTACAATAATGCTGCATGGCAAAAAAAAAAAAAAGTAAAGAAAAATCATCATCTGTTGGAGAAACCACTTGTCTATCTTTCTGCCTGTACCTTGTGGGACAAACCCAGACCAGACCAACATTTGAATTCTCTTTATCTTGGTTGGACTTTCCTTAACTTGTCATAGATTTACCTCTATGCAATGGTGAGTAAAATCTCTCTCTCTCTCTCTCTCTCTCTCTCTCTCTCTCTTTGTGTTTTTTTCATAAAGCCAATGGGATTCCAACCTCATACTGTTCAACCAGCAGCAGAAGAGAGATGATTCAACCCCTAATAGGTTGCTGCACAGAGAAACAGAACTAGAGACCCAACATAGCTACCATGGCAGGTACTACTTTCTTGTTATCCAGTTGTTTGCTCATGTCTGACTCTTCCTGACCCAATGAACCATAGTACACCAGCTCCTTCTCTCCTTCACTATCTCTTGAAGTCTGTCCAAAGTCAAATTTTTGACTTCTATGATACTATCTATCCATCTCATCCTCTGCCATCTCCTTTTCTTTTTGCCTTCAATCTTCCTCAATATCAGGGCCTTTCCAGATGAGTTTTTGTCTTCTTATTACTTGGCCAAAGTACTTAAATTTCCACTTTGCTATGTGACCTTCCAAGGAATAGCCCGAATTAATTTCTTTAAGTATTGACTGATTTGATCTCCTTGCTGCCCAGGGGATTTTTAAAAGGTTTCTTCAGCAACACAATTTGAAAGCATCGATTTTGTGGTGCTCAGCATTTCTTATAATCCAATTCTCACAGCCATAGGTTGGCAGGACCTAGATTGTGTCCAAACCTTATCCGTGTCTTCTTCTCATTGCACAATCCCTGGCCCAAAGTTGCACCCATATGCTGTAGCCCAAAAAGGCCTCAATCAAATGTCAGAGATCACATTTGTCTTAGGTCTCTTAGAAAGCTCCTTGCTATACCAATTCTGTCTTCTACTGTGGTTTACTTAGAAACACTGGATTCATTCCTCTCAAAGTGCTCTGAGGTAAACCCAAACTTCTCAGTTCTATTTTTATGGGCAGTGACCTATTGAGCATTGACTCTCTCCCCTGTTGTTGGCTGAACAGTGCAAGACTGAAATCCCACTGCATTCATGCTCCATTTGCTAGAGCTAGGGCTGATTTCCACCTTCTGGGACCTGTCTCCTCTCTGAGCATCTTCAGGCTTTTGGTGTTTTGCTTTGGTGTCCCTGATCATTATTTCTTCTGGTGTCCTTTTTGATCTTTGTTGGGGGTGTATATAGGAGAAAGGGGTTGCTTTAAGACCTTTGTTGTAATCATCTTGACTGGATGTTCCATGTCTGTATTTTCTATCTCATCTACAAAGGAAAATAAAATTGTTCAATGTGTGATGTCATTCTTTCAGAATTACTTTCCAGAGCCTGCCTTTTACTTTGAAAGTTAATCAGCATGGGTATCCTTTACTTTAAAAAGCAGCGATCTTGTCCTTACATCTGTGTTTCTAAGAGTTTTAAGCACTGGACACTTCTCATAGCTGCTCTTCACTTTTAATTGTAAAAGATGAAGGAGAAATTTTGCTCTAGTAAATTATGTACTCTCCTTTACTTTTGTTATTAGCTGATGAGCCTTGAATCAAGTATATCTTTGAAGTAGTTATTCATTTTCATTTTAAAAATTCTCCACCTGCCATCTCCATGAGATTTTTACTCTACTATAATTTTAAAATTAAGTAATTAGAAAGATGCTATTTAAGAACACGAAGTAGTCACAGATTTAAAACCCTTTCATTTTTTGGTTAAGAAAGAGTATAATTCAAAAAGCACCCAATCTACCTGGCATCATTAGAGAATGAAATATTCCACATAAGTGAATGTTATAGATTACTGAAACTTACCTCAAACCACATTAAGTAAATAACCTTGATTATTTTTATTCTAGCCATGTCTGAAGAAAACATAGTCTATCACACTAAAGTGATTATGAAAAAATTTATATTTCCTTGTCAAAACAAAGGAAGGGTATTGATAGATGTTTTCAGAACACATATAAATAGGCTAAAAGTATATAGAATTGCTTTTGGAACTCACAGATATCATTTCACTAAGTAGTAGTAAAGGTGAAAAGTAAGAATACAACTTGTGATTTATTGAATATAACTGAAAATTGTGTACAACTGGATAGAGTCTCCAAGCCTCCTAAAACCCGAGGATGAAATAAATAGACCCTTTTTGGGTGACATTCAAATAGCTCAGCCAGTAATTCATCAAGAAGCACCAAAGTGTGGTACTTAAATGTTGCTTTAAGTTGGGCAAAATACTTTATATATGTTACCCCATTTGCTACTCACAATAGCCTTACAAAATATGATCCCCACTTTATAGATAAGGAAACTGAAGCTGAGAAAGGTTATATATGTCTTGCCCAAGGCCCCCATAGCTGATTAGTGTCTGAGGCAGGATTCAAACTTGGGTCTTTCTTGGTTCCAAGTCCAGAACTTTAAGTACTAAGTACCTGGTTCTCCATTTTGTAATCCTGGTAGTTGTCGTGTCTTTCAGAGGGTACAGCTGGTTGCCTGATAATCACCTTTCTGTTTCCTATTTCTCTATCCCCCTATTTCTTTTTCCCTTATAATGTGGACATTATAACAATTAGTTATAACAATTTTGTTATATAACTAATTGTTATAGCAATTAGTTCTTTTTCTAGCCTAAAGCAATATGCCAACCCCTCAGGCTCACTAAGGGCATCTAGGTGACACAGTGATGAGAGTCCTGGCCCTGGAATCAGAAAGAATCATCTTCCTGAGTTTAAATTTGACCTCATACTTATTAGTTGTATGACCCTGGGCAAGGCACTTAACTCTGCTCACCTCAGTTTCCTCATTTGTAAAACGTTTCAGAGAAGAAAATGACAAATCACTCCAGTATCTTTGCTAAGAAAATCACACATGGGATCATGAAGAGTCATACATGTCTGAAAACAATTGAACAGACTTACTGGGCTAGTCTTTGGTTTCTGTATAGTATTTATTTTAATATCCATATTAATGTTTGCATTAATATATTATTAAATATATTTCAAATTTATATTTATAAATAAAATTAAGGATACACTTAATACTAGATGTATTTTATATGTTAATTATTTAAATTTTATTAGTTGCAGTAACATAAATATTAATTATTATAATACTATGATGTTTATATTAATAATCACAGTACTTCAGAGACCTCAGGAAAATTTCCATCATTTAAGGGAAAATTTGGCTCTCTGCTTTAATTTAAACTTACATTTATCTGAATATAAGCCCTGGATTTTTATGGTGAGACAAAACTTCAGGTCACCAGAAACTTTTGGGTAAAGAAACACATAGAGAGTTATAGTACCGGTTAATGGATAGGCATAGGGAGGGAAAATTGGAGGAAAAGCAGACCTTTTTCCTTGAAATTGCTTCAGTCCTTGTGTGAAAAAGGATCTCTTAAGTACTTTCTATGTGCAAATCATTGATGATACAAATAGAAAAGCATGGAAACCCTTATTTTCAAGGAGCTCACATCCTAATAGGGAAAATAATGAATGCACTGTAAGTTTTTGAACTGTTTTTTTAATCTTGCATAAAATAGACACAATAAATATTTGTGGAATGAATTGAATGAATGAACATGTTTCTTAACAAATTTGTTTAAATATGATCACTTCAATACATCAAGGGATTGTGTTTTTACTGCTATGTTTTGTCCCTCCATCTATGGGACCTTGGTCCCTCCAAGCATTAACAGTCTTTATGAGTCTTTATAGCTGAAAAATCCATCACCATGTCACCAGCCTTGTGACTAAGTAAGTAGCATGACACTTAAATGGAGCACAGCAGAGTGGAGGCAGTGCTTAATTTGGAATCAGAGGATTTGGGTTCAAATTCAGGTTCTCTCTCACCATGTGACCATGGACAAGTCACTCAACCTCCTTGTGCCTCAGTTTCCTTAACTATGTAATGAGAATAATAATAGCATCTATCTCAAAGGGTAGTCATGAGGATCAAATGAGATAATATTTCTAAAGTGCATAGTACAGTGACTGGAACATAGTAGGCCCTATAAAATTCTAGCTATAATAATAATTATTAAAATCTGTAATTTTAATTTGCACACTCTTCTTATACCCAAACATAAAGCCTTTCCAGATGATTAGTACCAATTATTTTGCATTCAAATAGCCTTCAAAAAAACTATTATGCTCTGCAAGGCATGATTAAGTGTCAGTAGAGAATTTTAGTGACTGTTAAATTCCCCTGATAGCTACATAAATAGACATATAATTTGATAGGAGGGGGGAACAGGGGGAGAAAGAGGGAGGTAGGAAGAGGGAGAGAGAATCAACATAAGTGAATAGCATTGTAAGTAACCAGGTCTGAATTTTTTTTAAAGTAACGGTGATGGAGCTGGGCATGTGAACCTTGGCTCCTTTTTCACCACTATTAAAAGGACGTCTATTTTGTTGGAGTAGATTGGAGGTTTCTGAATGACAGACTTCACATACATGCACCCACATATCTATCTATTGGTATGGATGTATGTGTTTTTGTGTATAGTACATTTACATATATATCCAATAATTCAGAATTTTAAAGACCATATAACATTATGGTGGAAAGATGAGAGTGGTAGGGCAGGATCCTTTGAACTTTATCCTTCAGATGAAGGTGCTCCTGATTTGAAAGTGACTGAAGATTCTAGAATGTCTGGACATATTGAGCCAGTGATGTCATCACCTTCTGGCTCCACAGGCCATTAATCTGCATGTGGCCGAGGTGCTGAACTGTCCAGCCAGCCTGTGGGAAAAGGGAGGGAATGCTGACAGCCCTCCAGCCCTGCCCTGGTGGTGGTCACTGCCGCCTGCCTTAATATTCCTAAACCTCCCAGGGTGGGGGAGGGGAGGGGTTCAAAATCCCCAGTATAATTTAATTTCTAGTGTAAACATTTTCACCTAAAAATGCCAAAGGCTTTCCATGAGAAGAGGTTGAGCTCTTAGGCATTACCACACTGCCCCCTGGAGCCTGGTAGGCAAACCCAAAGTCAGTCAGCAGCAGTATTTGTAACAAGTTGAAGGAGAATAAATCACCCCATGTAAATCAGTCATCAAGGAAAGCAGTATCTGGCACAGATGCACAATGGTGTGCCCTCAGTAGGGTCAACACTTAAAAAGGTGAATTCAAATGAAGTGTTTAGAATGACACCAAAGTTAACCTGTCTTCTTATCTTTTGCTGTCACATACTACAGACAAAACAAGAACACATAAATGAATCCTTCAGGGATTCATTTCTTGTTTATTTTTTTAATAGTAGAAAGTTCTGTATTGTGTTTCCTTGATAAGATTTTTCAAATTCCCATTGTCACCCATCACCAATCCATAACTTTGTACAGCTAAAGCTTCTTATATAAGCTTCCTCTAGTCAGAGATGGTGACATTTTTGTCGTTCTGTCTCCATTGTCTAGTGCAGTCCTTGGCACACAGTAAACACTTAATAAGTGCTGGCTGAATGGTTGATGGCTAATGAGACTAAACATTGAGGGAACATATTGGTCAGGCTGGATTTTCAGGAGGTAAAGCATGGGATCACCTAGTGAGTTCCCTGTCTTTGGAAATATTTAGACAGAAGCTTTAGCAGTTTCTTAAGGATGTTATAGAAGGTGGGTTTGTGGGGAAGGGAAGGGAAGGGAAGGGAAGGGAAGGGAAGGGAAGGGAAGGGAAGGGAAGGGAAGGGAAGGGAAGGGAAGGGAAAGGAAGGGAAGGGGAGGGAAGGGAAGGGAAGGGAAGGGAAGGGAAGGGAAGGGAAGGGGAGGGAAGGGAAGGGAAGGGAAGGGAAAGGGAGGGAAGGGAAGGGGAGGGGAGGGGAGGGAAGGGAAGGGGAGGGGAGGGAAGGGAAGGGAAGGGAAGGGGAGGGGAGGGGAGGGAAGGGAAGGGAAGGGGAGGGAGGGGAGTGAAGGGGAGGAAAGGGGAGGGAAGGGGAGGGGAGGGGAGGGGAGGGAAGGGGGGGAAGGGGAGGGAAGGGGAGGGGAGGGAAGGGGAGGAGAGGAAAGAAAAAGAATCACAGAGGTATAAGGGATATTTTGGGACAACTTTTTAAGTACAAAAAGAGGGAGGCATGATTAGGTAGCAGCTTATCTGAATACAGTGGGGTTTTGTGGACTGCAAGCTCAATATGAGTTAGTGGTCTAATGTGGTAACCAAAATAACTAGCACAATCTTGGGCTCCATTAAGAGATGCGTTGTTTCCAGATACTGAGAGGTGATAGTCCTATTGTCTTCTGCCCTTACCAGACGTCATTTGAAGCATTGTGCTCAGTTTTGGGTACCATGGCTTAAAAGGGGCATTGATAATCTGGAGAATGTTCATAGGCAGGCAACCAGAATGGTGAATGGCTTTGAGTACATGTCATATGAGGATTAGTTGAAAGGACTGGACGTGATTAGCCTGGAGAAGAGAACACTCAGGAGGAACATTATAGCTGTCTTCAAGTATTTGAACTTACATACCAAAAATTGCCACCATTAAATATCCATTCCTTTGGGTGAATGTAAACAGAACTTTTCTCAAATATAAAAAATCCCTAGGAGAGGTGACATGATATTGGGCATTATCATCTTAGCACCAAAGCTGAGTAAGTCAGCAATCCAGCAAGTCTGAGGTAATAAGGCACAGAATAGATCTGCGGATGTATTTGGATAGATAAAAAGTGTTAGCAGTACTAATGACCCATGGAGCACAGGCATAGCAAGGCTGGGCTTTCCAGTGGGAATGGTAGATAAATTGGCAGATAAAGGACTCTTAGAAGGTGATTCTGTATGAACAGATATGGGAGTTAAGAGAGCACACGTTACCTATCCTTCAATATCTGACTTAGGGTCAACTCTACACATAGAATTTATTTTTTAATTTTAATTTATTTTATTTTTAATTTATAGAACAAAACAAGCATTTTCATAACACAGTGCAATAAAAAAAAGATGATTGCACATGAAACTGCAAATCTACTGTGCACAATTTGGTGTTCCTTTCAAATATACAACAAAATTATCATGTAAATTTGTTTTTTTCCTTTTTTTCCACCCCTTCTCAGAGATTGATACCGTTACACCCACAGACACACATACTTACAACACATACACAAATATATATGTAAAATTATTCTATACATACTTCTGTTTATCAGTTCTTTCTCTGGATGCAGATAGAATCTTTCTTTGTATGCCCTTTGTAGTTCATTTAAAGTTAATCTATACATCGAATTTTCAATAAGAGAAACATTTGCAATCCTAGAATATAGGCTCCTTGAAGGTAGGGACTATTTTTGCTTTCCTTTTGCATACCTAGTCCTTAGGACTATACTTTGCACATTTGGGAGGTAAATAGTCCAAATAAGTTCATCAGTGCAGGGACCTCCAGGTATGAAAGGTCCTTCTTTTGATGCAGATTCTGTAATTCTCTGGGACCCAGCCAGGTTAAGTGAATTGTGTGTGGCCACCCAATCAACAAATCGATCAATCAATGAACAAGCATTTTACTTTGTACCTACTATGTACAGGGGAAAACATTTTTTAAAAAGTGGCTTCCCTCAAGGAGCAGGCATTCTTTTAGGAGAAATAACACGTACACATGTGAGAAGATGCATAGATGACAGACAGATAGATAGATAGATAGATAGATAGATAGATAGATAGATAGATAGATAGATAGACAGATATGTGTATATATGTATGTATATATACACACACATCTATCTATCCGTCAAGGGAATGGGTCTACCATTTTATCACATGCGGAAGTCTGAGATGAAGATGCATTCTACAAATGCAGATTGTCAGTTTTTCTGAAACTGAAAATTACCTGACCATAAGAGGTTAAATGAATTGTCCCGGGTCATACAGCCTGTATGTCTCAGAAGTAAAACTTAAATTCAGTTCTTGCTGGCTCCAAAGCCAGTTTTTTATCCACTATGTCACACTGCCTCAATGCAAAATAGAGATATCTGTGTATACATGCACAGAAGCCAGGTCAAACCAGCACAAGAGAACTGGTTGTTAAATTTTCTGTATGAGCAGTTACACCTTAGACATAAGCAAATGCTACAGATCAGTTTAGTTTATCGTTTTGTTGATGGTGTAGGTTTAAGAAAGTGATGGAGAAAATGATCATACGGATCAAATATAAAACTATGTCCTGCATACGTTTTTTTCCAGAGAGTGAGTTGTTAAACATTTACCAGCATGTCACTGTTACATATTATACATAGATATAAAATACATATCATACATTACACATGTATAAATAACATGTACATATATTAACAATAAGTTGCATTTGTATGGTACCTACTATGTGCAAATATGTCATTTGATCTTCACAACATCCCTGAGAGGCAAATGCTATTATTATACCAACTCTTCATCTGAGGAAGCTAAAGCAAACACAGCTTAAATGACTTGCCCAAGATCACATAGCTAGTAAAGGTCTGAAGGTAGATTTAAACTCAGTCCCAGTGCTCTATCCTTTGTGCTGCCTTAGTATATACCGCAAATATAGTCAAAGTAAATACAAAGTAATGGGGTGGAGGGGTAGATTGAGAGATGGTGGGGTTGATCAAGAAATGCCTCATGTAGGAGGTGGTATTTGATCTGAGTTTTGAAGCAAGTGTGGAATTTTAAGAGATGGAGATATAGCAGAAGTGCCTTCCAGCCTGTACAAAGGAGCAGAGATGGGAAATGGAAGAGCAGGTGTGACTATCAACCAGAAGGCTGGCATGCATTGGAGGCAAGGCTTAAACTGAAAATTTTCTGACTCCAAATTAGCCTCTATCCACTCTGGTTCCCTATTTCTCTACCTGACATACATTAGTTACTTAATAAATGTTTGCTAATTCTAATTGGATAGAATGCTTAGAACACCCTGTCAGAGATTTTCAGAATCATTTAGTTCTCTCCTCTTTTTTCAGAGCAGGAAATTGAGACCCCAGCTGGAGAAGTAACTTAACCAAGGTTTCAAAGGTTTAGTGACAAAGCTGATAGTAAAACCCAAGCCCCTTGATCTTCAAACCAGTCCCCCTTTCACTACACTACCCACCATTTTGTGTTCCTCTGTTCCACTTATTTCAAAAGCACAATGTCCTACAGTGCTATTTGACTAATTCAATGTACAGAAGCCTTGCCAAGGCAGTTAGAGTGTGCACAAAGATGATGGAGTGGAATGCAGCTTGTAAAAACCAAAGACATATGGTGTAGTGGGAAGTATATTAGACTGGGAGTCAGGAAACCTGAATTCTAGCACTCATTCTATCATAAACTAACCTTGTGACCTCCAATAAGTCATTCCCCAAGAATACAGGAAAGAGCATCGGCTTTAGAGTTAAGGGTCTAGGGTTCAAAGCCTGCCTTTGTAGTTTACCAGCTGTGTAGCTATGGGTTAATCACTTTGTGTCCCTGGTCCTCAGTGGCCTCATCTGTAAAATGAAGAGGGGAAGGGAAGGAAGGGGAAAGGAAGGGAAGAGAATGGGAGGGGAAGAGGGAGGAGGGGAAGAGAGAGGAGGGGAAGGGAGGGGAGGGAAGCTCTGAGGGCTCTCAGATCTAAATCTATGATTCTAAAATCTCTGTATTAAAAAGAAGCAGTTCTAAGATCCTTTCTAGGTGTGAAATTTCATCTTTTAAATTCTGCAAGAAGATAAATAAATTAGATATCTCTTTTCCTTCAAAAATAGCTCCATGATCTACAGAGTGGTAGAAATGACACTAGGAAAGGGGAGATGCCATGAGCTCAATAGTTGCTGAGAACTGGCAAGTTCAAAGGCTTCCTTTGTTGAAACTCCAAAAGTAGGAAAAAGACAAAGACCCAGGACCTGAAAAGTGTCAAACAAATCAGTTTGTCATTCTGGATTATAGTTAAAGGAGAAAATCTGTCCTACAGTCCTAAGGCTGTTTCTTTAGGCTATTGGCCTAAAACTAGAAAATATCACACCAAATGGCAGAAGTGATAAGAAAAAAGGAGAGGAGAGGAGAGGAGAGGAGAGGAGAGGAGAGGAGAGGAGAGGAGAGGAGGGGAGGGGAGGGGAGAGGAGAGTGAAGGGGAAGGGAAGAAGGGAGGGGAGGGGAGGAGAGGGGAGGAGAGGAGAGGACAGTAGAGGAGAGGAGAGGAGGGGAGAGGAGAGGAGAGGGAGGAGGGGAAGGGAGAGAAGAGGAGAGGAGAGGAGAGGAGAGGAGAAGAAAGGAGAGGAGGGGAGAGGAGAGGATGGGAGAGGAGAGGAGGGGAGAGAAGAGAGGGAGGAGGGGAGGGGAGAGGAGAGGAGGAGAGGAGAGGGAGGAGGGGAAGGGAGGGGAGAGAAGAGGAGAGGAGAGGAGAGGAGGGGAGAGAAGAGGAGAGGGAGGAGGGGAGGGGAGAGGAGAGAAGAGGAGAGGAGAGGAGAGGAGGGGAGAGAAGAGGAGAGGGAGGAGGGGAGGGGA
Source organism: Notamacropus eugenii (assembly GCF_028372415.1). Taxonomy (NCBI): domain Eukaryota; kingdom Metazoa; phylum Chordata; class Mammalia; order Diprotodontia; family Macropodidae; genus Notamacropus; species Notamacropus eugenii. Next base: position 367,646,106 of record NC_092873.1, on the reverse strand, counting down.
GGGGAGAGGAGAGGAGAGGAGAGGAGAGGAGAGGAGAGGAGAGGAAGGGAAAGGAGAGGAGAGGAGGGGAGAGGAGAGGAGGGGAGGGGAGGGGAGAGGAGGGGAGGGAAGGGGAGGGAAGGGAGGGGAGGAGAGGGGAGGGGAGAGGAGGGGAGGGAAGGGGAGGGGAGGGGAGAGGAGAGTGAAGGGGAAGGGAAGAAGGGAGGGGAGGAGAGGAGAGTGAAGGGGAAGGGAAGAAGGGAGGGGAGGAGAGGGGAGGAGAGGAGAGGAGAGGAGAAGAGAGGAAAGGAGAGAGTACTTATAGCATGATAATATAACAGATCTCCGTCAGTTCAGTCATGTCTCTTACCAAAAGCACGCGATTTCATGTTCCTTTTAGCATCTTTTCTCTGGCAGGATGTAGTCACACCACGTACACTTATAAAGACACATCTTGTTTACATTTTTCTCTTCAGTTAACTAAGTCTGTGATCAAATCAGTTCTTTGCAGGATTAAAGTCGGAATCAGCACTTTTCTCATCAATCACATCTATGAATTTCTAGCATCATTTTTGTGGTTTTCTTTTTGAAACAAAAACCGTGAAGTGTATTTTTTTTAGTGTCCCAAGTTCATAAAAAGAAAAACTAACACCAACTGAACATAAAAAGGAGAAACTCATTTTTCCCTTGTTCTTTAAGCCTTGGGGGTTGATGGGGGTAATGGGAGGGTGGGGGTTGATGGGGAGGCAAGGAACTGAGATACAGCTTTCCTTATTCTGCCATAAGTTTTTCATTTTCTTCTTTTCTCAGAACTTGCTCTCTTTGGCCTATCACATGATTTTTCCATCCTTTGTCTTCATTTCTAAGCTATGTTCTCCACATTCCTGGTCTCATTAATCCAGGACCTGCCTCTCCCAATAGAACTTACGCCAATTCAAGAACTGAAATTTCCCAGTACAGGTTTTTTTTTTTTTTCATATTGCTAGTACATCAGTGCAAAAGACCGCAAAAGGGCTATGGATCTTAAATAGAATGGTCAATTTTCCACCAATTTAAAATCTGTTGTATATGTATGGATGTGCATATATGAGTGTGAGGAACTATTACTTCACTGGTGCAGGGAATTTTCAATGTGTAATTTCCTTCCACTGATGCACTTTCATAACTAATTTTCAATTTTTAGTCTTAGAGCATTGCCTGGAGCACTGAGAGGTAAAGTGCACAGCTAGTCTTTGTCAAAACTAGAACCTGAACCAAACTCTAAAGCCTGCTCTTTACTACACCATGTTATCACTCATGCATAACACCGAGACAGAAAGACAGACAAAGAGACAGGAAGAGAGAGACAGAGGTAGAGACACAGAGACAGGGAGGAAAAGAAGAAAGGAGAGAGGAAGAGAGAAAAGGCTAGAGTATGGGAATGGGACAAGAAAGCTAAAGAGATGAATCAATCAATCAATCAAACAGCAAGCACTTATTAAATGCCTACTCTATGCCAAGCCCTGAGCTAGGAGCTGAGAATACAAAAATGAAAATAATCCTGCCCTCGAGGAGTTAACATTCAATCTGAAGAGAAAACATGTAAATACATATATGTGTATATACACATATATGCATATGCAAGATAATATACATAAGATATATACACACATGTATTAAGTATATGTGTGTGTGTTTGTGTGTGTGTGTGTGTGTGTGTGTGTGTGTGTACATGACAGATACAGTATAATTTGGAGGAGAGGAAGCTACTGGCAGCTTGGAGCATGATCTTTAAGATCCCTTTATAGCACCAATGGTTGTAGGATGTTAAATCTGTCTAATTTATGGCCTTCAATCCCAGAAATCCCACACAATTTCACAAATATTCACTCATGCTGAGTCATGTATTTATTTCAGATTGCGCTTCTATAGCATTAGGCTATAATCTTCACTTCCTATGGTTATTCATGAGAAACAATTACCTTCATAACTTCAGAACTTTCTTCAGGACGCTTTAGGGTACATTCATATACATTGAGTTTTTTCTTTTTCTTTTTGGAAATTGTGTGGGGGTTTCTCATTACCTTGTTTAGGAAAAAAAAAAAAGAAAGAAAAGTAGGAGTGCATATTGTAACCTGGTTCCAGCTTCTAGACTTTTCCACCTTGGCCCCAGTTGCATTCTCAAACTTGGGACGCTTCCACTCCTTTTGCCCTCCTTTTCTAACTGGTGAGGTGTTGTCTGGAACCTCCCTTTGAGAATATACTCAGGACAGCCATGTTCACTTCTAACCTGGCTTCATTCCTAACTCTCTGGATTTTTATACCTTCACTCCCATAGGTACCTTTCTCATACACACACACACACACACACACACACACACACACACACTTTTCAACACCTTTTAATGTTCTTTTCCACCATTAAAATGTGTGCTTCTATAGGGTAGGGACTTTTTTTAAACTTATATTTGAATCTCAGTAATTACCATAGTGTCTGACATCATGGTAAGTGCTTAATAAATTCTCCCCCCCATAGGTCAGAGGTCAACTCTAGCTAATATTTTCATCCCTGGCCTATAAAGCAAGGAGTGTTTGCCTAACACAGAGCCACATCCAGTATGCTCCGGTCCTTGAACTGACGCACGCTGATGTCATCATTTGTCCAGGCTATCTCTGGACCCCAGGACCACCTGCTTGCCCAGTGGAAGTGAGTTGGGCAAAATGGGCAATACCCATTCTACCCTCTTTAGTTGTGAGATATAAATATTAGCTTCCAGACTTTCTGATCTCTTAACTGCCAAATCGAATTTTCTTTATTCAGTCTTCATCCTTCTTGACCCCCTGAGAATTCAATACTGATGATCATCCTCTCTTAAATATTCTCTCCTTTTTGTAGATTTTTTGGGACATTGCTCTTTCGTAGTTTTCCTACCTGCCTGACCACCCCTTCTCATCTTTTTTGTTGGATCTTTATCCAGGACAGATCAATTTTTTTTACTTTAAAGCCTTTCACAGCCTGGCCCTTTCCTGTCTTCTCAGTCTTCTTACAACTCACTACCCTGCACATATTCTATAATCTAGAGACACTACCCTTCTTGGTGTTTCTCATATATGACATTCCACCTACTATCTATCTCTATCCCTATGCATTGGCTACCCACCTGTATACCCCCGTATTTACAGTGTTAACCCTCCTGGATTCCTTGATTTCCTTCAAGATCCAGCTTAAATACCACTTTCTATAGGAGGTGTTTCCTGCTCCCTCCCCCAAAGTGCCTTTCCTCTGAGATTAGTTGCCGTTTACTATAGATAGATAGATAGATAGATAGATAGATAGATAGATAGATAGATAGATAGATAGATAGACAGATGGACAGACATCACATAAACACATATTAGGTATATCGTCCATCACACATTGTCTTCCCTATTAGACCATGAGCTCCTTAAAGTTAGAGGCCATGTTTTTGCCTTAGTTTTTATCCACAATGGTTAACATAAAAAAAACACTTAATAAATGCTTATTGATGTTAATATGGATCATTTCCCTCTTCCTTTGATCTCTTTGAGGTATATATCTCTGAAACAAAAATTATGCCAGGTTTTGAACATTTCTTTAGAATTTCTAACTGCTTTGCAAACTGGTTGGACCAATTTGTAGCTCTGCCAACAGTGCCATAGTCTGTCTAGCTTTCCACACATCATCCAACACTCATCATTTTCTCTTTTTGTCATTTTACCAATCTGATGAGTTTGAGGAACAACCTCATAGAGTTGTTTCTTTTTGCATTTCTCTTATCAGCGATTTCAAACATTTTAACGTGGTTGTTCATAGCCTATATTTCTTTATTTTGTTTTGAGAATTTTTTATTTATTTATAAATCCATTAATTTATTTATTATTTATTCATAAATTTATTATTTATTTACAAAGAATTTATTTATTTATTTACATTATTTATTGATAAATTTATTTATTATTTATTTGTAAGAAATTCTTTATTCTTTGTTTTGAGAATTGTTTATTCATTGCCTTTGATCATTTATGTATTTGGAAATGCTTTTGTTTGTGTGTGTGTGTGTGTGTGTGTGCGTGTGCGTATGTGTGTGTGTGTTCTCTCAGTATCTTGAATGTTGTAAACTTAATTGTTCCAGTGTCTTTACTTTTCTAGGTTTTCTTGTCAATTGTGTTTACAAGAGAAAAATTTGCTACAAAAATACTTCTAATTCTAACTGTCCTCTTTCATATTATCTTCTCCTTTCTCCCCAGCTGCTCTTTATGCAGAACAAGAAAATAAATGCTAAAAGAGAAGAAATGTGATCAACACAAGTAATCTATAATTCATGTGGTCTTCTCCCACCCCTCTGCACTTCCTCTCTCTGTCTAATCTAGACTATGATTACTGGATTTCATATTTTTTTCCCTTTACCTTTTAATCCCCACTCTATGATTCACTCTATGAAGAAGAAGCTTGTTTTGCCTATAACTATCTCCTTTTCAACTTTACCTTCCTTCTTAAGCCTCCTTTTCTCCTCTCCTTATCTCTCCCTTCCTATTTATTTCTCTGTTGAGGTCAATATATTCGCATACAAAATGTATATACACATGTATGGTTTCAACTATCCATTGTTCAATTCAGATAATAGTGAGAATTGTGAGATGCCCATTCACCACATAGTTTCCTCTTCATTGTGTTCGATTCCTCTCTTTCATCCCAATCATGAAAAAAGTCAAGTCCTCCCTCTGCTTTCTTATCTCTTCCTTAGTGTATTCCTTTTACTCTCCTATTTTTCCTGTCTTAAAATCAATAAAACATACCAAAACCACAAACAGGTACTGTGTTTGTTTTTCTTATCTTTGCACAGTGCTTGACACATAAAAAAACACTTAAATTCTTTCCTATTTATTCATTCTTTATATAGCTCTTGAAGATAATGGGATTCTGCAGAGACATTTCTTTCTTTCTTTTCCCTGATTGGAATGTAAGTACATCATCAGAATCTAGCACCTTAAAATTGCTCAAATGTCTTTTTCTTTCTTGGTTTCTCTCCTCAATTGTGTTTGCATTTGAAGATTCTTTCCAGCTCAGCTATTTTCATCAGATGTGCTTGAAATTGTTCTATTCTATCAAGGATCCATTTCCCCCTTATTTTTGAAGTATAAGTTATTTTTATTATTATTTTGAAGAGTGAGTTATTGATTGTATTATGACCCTTTAGCTCATAAGATAGTTGGAGCATATTTTGGTGTGATTCTGACTGTGCTTCCTTAGTGCTTGAATTCTTTTCATTTTGCAATATTTTTTATTTGACATGAAGACTAGATTTTGTATACAATATTTTTTTTTTAATGAACAAGCCTTTATTGAATGACTACTATGTGCCAGCCACTGTGCTAAATGTTGGAGATTATAAAAACTCTCAGGAAATTCACATTCTAATGGGAGAAATGTTAAAAACAACAACAACAACAACAACCCTGCATTCAAGATACATACAGTTAAATGGAAGATAATCTTTTTTTTTTTTTAACTTGGTAAATGTGGACTTTATTTGGTAGCACTTTTTATTTTTATTTTTTAAATTTATTTATGTATTTTTAATTTTCAACATTCATTTCCACAAGATTTTGAGTTCCAAATTTTCTCCCCATCTATCCTCTCCCCCACCCCAAAAGCCTGTGCATTCTGATTATCCTTTCCCCCAATATTCCCTCCCTTCTATCACACTCTTCCCTTTCCTTATGCCCATCTTCTCTCTTTTCTTGTAGGGCAAGATAGATTTCTATACCCCATTACATGTATTTCTTATTTCCCAGCTGCATGCAAAAACAATTCTCAACATTTGTTCCTAAAACTCTGAGTTCCAACTTCTCTCCCTCCCTCCCTCCCCACCCATCCCCACTGAGAAGGCAAGTAATTCAATATAGGCTATATATGTAGAGCTTTGCAAAAGACTTCCATAATAGTCATTTTGTATGTTTCCCTCCATCCTATCCTGCTCCCCATACTATTCTCTCTTTTGACCTTGTCCCTCCCCTAAAGTGTTTACTTCTAATTACTCCCTCCTTCCATTTTCCCTCCTCTCTATCTTTCCCCATCCCACTTATCCCCTTCTACCCTACTTTCCTGTAGTGTAAGATAGATTTTCATAACAAATTGACTGTGCATGCTATTCCCTCCTTAAGCCAAATGTGATGAGAATAAGCTTCACTTTTTCCCTCTCACCTCCTCTCTTTTCCCCTCCAATGGAAAAGCTTTTTTTGCCTCTTTTATGAGAGATAATTTGCCCCTTCCGTTTCTCCCTTTCTCCTTCCAATATATTCCTCTTATCCCTTAATTTTATTTTTTTAGATATCATCCCTTACTATTCAACTCACCCTGTGCCCTCTATCTATCTATCTATCTATCTATCTATCTATCTATCTATCTATCTATCTATCTATCTGTCTGTCTGTCTGTCTGTGTGTAATTCAACTACCCAAATACTGAGAAAAGTTTCAAGAGTTACAAATATTATCTTTCTGTGTAGGAATGTAAGCAGTTCAACTTTAGTAAGTCCCTTATGATTTTTTTTCCTGTTTACCTTTTTTTGCTTCTCTTGATTCTTGTGTTAGAAAGTCAAATTTTCTATTCAGTTCTGGTCTTTTCATCAAGAATGCTTGAAAGTCCTCTATTTCACTGAATGATCAATTTTTCCCCTGAAGTATTATACTCAGTTTTGCTGGGTAGGTGATTCTTGATTTTAATGTATACAATATTCTTGAAGGTTTTCAATATGGTGTTCCTTTCAGGGATTGACCAGAGTAGTTTCTATTTTACCTCTGAGTTTATAAATTATATGTAGTTTTCTTCCATGATTTCTTAAAATATGGTACCCAGGATTTTTTTGGTTGGTCATAATTTCAAGGGGTCTGATGATTCTTAATTTATATCCTCCTTTATTTATTTATACCTTTTTTGTGTCCATTGCTTTTTGATAGTAAATACTTTTAATGCTCTTCTATTTCTTTTCCTCTCTTCTGGCTTTGTACTTATATATTTTTTGCCTCATTGACTCATTGACTTCTGTTAGCTCCAACTTTTTTTTTGGAGTGGTTTGCCATCTTATTTTCTAACCTATCTATTCTCCTTCCATTTTTTCCCTCCTGCTTCATTTCTTCCAACTGTTTTTAGAGTCTTTTCACTGTCATTCTTTTCTCTGAGCTATCACTCTCCAAAAGTATCACAAGCTTCTAGTCATTTTCTCTTGTAGTCCTGGACTGAATGGAGAATTTTGCTATTTCTATTTAGACATTGATCTTTCTGGTTCTGTTAGGCATTTCTTTGTCTTAGCATATGTGAGAGAGCTGAATTCTTCTACACTTTTTTATGATACTCTCTTAACTGGAACACCAGGTTGTGTTTTCAAGAGTAAACGTACACAAAGGTACAAGGAATTTGAATTTTCCTTCAAGAAAGCTATATATTCATGTTTTAAGTGGTAAGTATGTTGCTATGGCAATAATTATGACTTTATCTAACCAAATTAGTTCTAAGAATCTCTGCTTTATTTGTTGTTTGTTCACAAGCTTTTCCTTCCACTGTCTCCCCCAAACTTCAGTGCTTATTTAGCACTAGAATTAGCCATGATGTCCTACCATAGATCAGATGCCTTAGTTTCTTCCTTGATTCCTGCTCCTGATCTTGGTGAACCTGTAAAGCCATTGTAGAAGGCCACAGATAAACTGAAGCCTTTTGTTTCAGATTCCAGGTTTCTTTTTTTCCAAAAACAAAACAAAACCTTAATTTATTATATTCAAGGGACTGAAAACTAAAATAGTTGGTTAAGAATGGAACAACAACCTTTTCAGTTAAGTCATTAGCTTTTCATAGTGACAATATGTAGGCCATTAAAAGTCAAACTAATCTATATCCAGTCATATTGCACATCTATTCAAAATTAAAGTGCTGGACCTGGAGTGAGTAAGGTTTGAGTTCAAATATAGTTTCAGACATTTACTTTCCGTGTAGCACTAGGCAAAACATTTTATCTCCATCTGCCTCAGTTTCCTCATCTATAAAATGGGGGAATAATAACACCTGCCCCTCAATATTGTTGTAAAAATGAAAAGAGATTCAAAAACCTTAAAGCAATATATTAATGGTAATGATTTTGTTAGTAATTGTCATTATTGTTATTGTTTTCTTCGATAGCCTGGCTCTACACATTCTGGTGCCATTAACTTTCCAGCTTTATTTCCTGTTAATACCTCTAAGCACCTTATGCTCCAACTAAACTAGTCTGTTTCTGTCCTCTGTAACAGAAGTTTTATTGCTCTCTGCCTTTGATTTTACCATACCTTAGGCCTGGAATGGTCAATCATATCACTTTTTTCTCTTATGAAGAAAACTTTATTTTTTCAATAACAGGTAAAATAATTTTAACATTCATTTTTTTTTAAATGTTGAATTCCAAATTTTCTTCCCCCTCCTTGAGAAGGCAAACAAATCAATATAGATTACGCATGAGCAGTTATATAAAACATTTCCATATTAGCCACATTGCAAAAGAAAATGCAGATCAAAAAAGAAAAGAAAAGTAAAGTAAAAGAAAAATAAAGAAATCAAAAAAATGTATTCATTCTGCATTCATAGTCCATCAGTTCTTTCACTGGAAGTAGATAGCATTGTCCCCTGCAGTACTAACGTGTGTTGACTGCTTGCTTACTTTGATGGATTTGGCTTTCTAGTGTTGAGATTTGGGTTTCTAGTGTCTGAATAAATGTTTTTCTTCTGCTTTCTATATAGAGAGTCTGTTATACTTTCCAACTCAGAACTGTCAGCATATTCATAGTCACTGTTGGTGCTGTGACTGTTGCATTGACAATACACACTACTAGGTCACTTTCACATTTTCTTTCATTGATTACTTGATATTCTTGACCTTTTGTTCATCCACGTGAATTTCATTATAATTTTTTGTAGCTTTCTAATTTTTTTTTTAATAATTTGATTGGGTTGGCACTGAATAGGTAAATTAGTTTAAGGAGAATTTTTCACTATATTAATATGATCAATTGATATTTCTCCAGTTGCTTAAATCTGAGTTCATTTGTGTAATTGTGTTCATGTAGTTCCTGGATTTGTCTTGGCAAGTAGATTCTCAAGTATTTTATAATGTTTGCAGCTATTTTAAATGGAGTGTCTCTATCTCTGCTGAGTTTGTTGTTAGTATATAGAAATACTGTTGATTTGTATAGGTTTATTTTATATCCTTTAGCTTTGCTAAAGTTGATTGTTTCAACTAGTTCTTTTTTATTTAAATCTATATGATTCTCTAAGCACACCATTGTATCATCTGCAAAGAATAACAGTTTTGTTTTCTCATTGCCTACTTTCATTCCTTCATTTTCTTTTTCTTGTACTGCTATAGCTAGCATTTCTAGTACAATATTTGGTAATAGTCAATATCCTTGCTTAAGCCTGGATCTTACTGGGAAGGCTTCATTACGCTGTTACAGATAATGCTTACCTTTGGTTTTAAATAGATACTACTTATAATTTTAAAAAGTTCTCAATAAAATTAAGAAATAGTTTTATTCCTATGCTTTCTCATTTTTAAAATTTTTATTTATTTTATATTTAATTTATGGAATAAAACAAGTATTTCCACAATGTAGTATAACAAAAAAGATGTGTTTTAATAGGAATGTTTTTTGTGTTTTATCAGGGGCTTTTTCTGCATCTATTGATATAATCATAATATTTTTGTTGTTTTTGCTACTGAAATAATCAATGGTGCTGATAGTTTTCCTAATTGAAACAGCACTTCATTCCTGGTATAAATCCCAGCTAGTCATAGTGTATAATCTCTGTAATACATTGCTGTAATCTTCTTGCTAGTATTTTATTTAAAAATTTTGCTTCAGTATTCATGAGGGAAATTGATCTATAGTTTTCTTTCTCTGTTTTTGCTCTCCCTGGTTTAGGTATCAGTATACATTTGTGTCATAAAAGGAATTTGGTAGGATTACCTTTACCTGTTTTTTCAAATAGTTTATCATGGATGGGGAACCTGCTGCTTCAAGGTCACATGTGGCCCTCTAGGTCCTTGAGTGTGGCCTTGAGACCATATGTGGCATTCTAAGTCCCTAGGTGTGGCCTTTTGACTGAGTCCAAATTTTACAGAACAAATCATTTTATTAAGAGGATTTGTTCTGTGGAATTTGGATTCATTCAAAGGGCTGTACTTGAGGACCTAGAGGGCCACAAGTGGCCTTAAGACCACAGGTTCCCCAACCTGATTGAGATAACATTGGGATTCATTTTTTATTTAATGTTTAGCAGAGTTCACTTGTAAATCCATCTAATCTGTGGAAATTTTTCTTAGCTAATTTATGGTTTGATCAATTTCTTTTTCTAAGATAGGGTATTTGCATATTCTATTTCCTCTACTGTTAATCTGAGAAACTTATATTTTTGTAAACATTCATCTGCTTCACTTAGATTTTCAGTTTTAGTGGCATATAATTGGACAAAATAAATCCTACAAATTGCTTTAATTTCATCTTCATTGGGAGTGTATTCAGCCTTTTCATTTTTGATACTGGTAATTTGGTTTTCTTCTTATAAAAAAATTAACCAATGATTTATCTGTTTGTTGAGGTAAAAACCTTTTTTACTTTCAATTTTATTCATTTTTCCTTTGATTGTCAGGATTTCCATTTTGGTATTTAACTGGAAATTTTAAATGTGCTATTATTCTACCTTTTTTTAGTTTTCTGCCCAATTCATTGATCTATTTTCTCTTCTCTTGATGTATGCATTTAGAGATATAAATTTCACCTAAGTATGACTTTGATTGCATCCCACAAATTTTGATATGTTGTCTCATTGTTTCATCATTTTCTTTAGTGAATTTATTGTTTCTATGATTTGTTCATTGGCACACTCATTCTTTAGGATTAGATTATTTAACTTTCAATCAGCTTTTAATCTATGTTTCCATGACCCTTTAATAAATAACTATATTTAAATATAAATATAATTTCTATTGTATTTATTATTTGCTTTTCTCCATTTGGTTGGGAAATTTTGAAGACATTATTCATAATCAGTTTTTCTAAAGATATAAGGAAAAGGTATACACTCTTCTATTTTCATTGTTTTCTCCAGAGAACAATCATTTTGCTTATAAAAAAATCTCTTCTTCTGCTTGTCTTCTTTCCTATTTATTTATTATTTTATTTTTCATTTTTAACACAGCTTATAACAGATAAAACAATTCAAACTTTTGGTGAAGTGATACTTCTTTTTAAAGCATTTACAATATGGACCACAAAAGAATTTCTTTTTTAAACATTAACCAACTGAGACACAAATAATATTTATGTTGCTAACTTCACAAGCTCTTGACCTAAATGTCTCCACAGCATTACTAAGAATTAAAGGACCCTAACTTACTGTTGTTGGTCTAAAGCCCTACACCTAATAGCTTAATTTTAAACTTAACCTCAGATGTTCCCCTACCAATAATCTATAATTTAATAGATCTGGTATTAAGCTCACAAACCTTTCAACTATAGGAAATTGCCACCAAGAGTACGGACATTGCAAGGATACAATATCTCCCCAACTTCATGTCAATTTCAGGCAGGATTAGATTGTCCACTTGCATTCAGTCAGGTCGGGGCAGAGCCACCACACAAGGCTCAGTTCCCTCAGGGGGTTTACCATGAGACCTTTAACAATGGATGCAGGCTACTGCCTGCTTTGGGAGCCCTGTCTGCTATTGCCTCCACTGCTGCTACCTGAGGAAGCCTGAGTTATGGGGACACTCTGCTTCCTTCTCGGCTAGCTGAAAAGACCTTCTCACTGACCTTTGGTGTCTATGGGTTGAGGGATCTGAGCTGCCTCTGGAGATTCTGTCCCTGAAGCCTGCTCAGATCTGTTCCTCTTAGTGCTGCGTGGTCAAGGCTGGTCTGGGCTCTGCTCCACTTCCAGTGCAACAGACCTTTACTGTCAGTCTTTCAGGTCACTCTGGGCTAGAAATCTCCTCCACTCCATTGTTCTGTGGCTTCTGCTGCTCTAAAATTTGTTGAGAGTTCTACTTTATAGGTGTTTTATGGGCTGAGAGGTAAGATCTAGAGTATGTGCATCTTTCTACTCTGACATCTTGGCTCTGCTCCCTTTCCTATTTATTTTGTGGTTAGATTTATCTAGCTCTGAAAGGGAAAAATTGAGGTTCTCACTAATATAGTTTTATTGTCAATTTCTTCCCATAATTTATTTAACTTTTCCTTTCAGAATTTGGATGCTATGCTATTTGGTGCATATATATGGTTAGTATAGCAACAATTTAATTGTTTATGGCTCCTTTGTGCAAGATTTTGTTTCCTTCCTTATGTTTTCAAATTAGGTCTAGTCTTGTTTTTGCTTTGTCTGAGATGGTGATTGCTACCCCTGCCTTTTTTACTTTAGCTGATGCGTAATAGAATCTGTTCCAGCCCCTTATTTTTTGTGTCTCTCTGTTTCAAGTGTGTTTCTTGTAAACAACATATTGTTGGATTATAGTTTCAAATCCATTCTCCTATCCACTTCTGCTCTATGGATGAACTTGTCCCATTCACATTTATAGTTATGATTGCTAACTGTGCATTTTTCGATATCCCTCTCTCTCTATTTTCATTCTGTCCCTCCTCTCAGGTCTGTTTTGCTTCTGACCACTGCCTTCTTTTATCTTCCCTCCCTTTTATCATCCTTTCTTTCTCTTATTTCATTCTCCTCCTACTTCCCTGTTGAGTAAGATAGATTTCTACTACTAATTAAGTGTGTGTGTGTGTGTGTGTGTTCCCTCTTTGAGCCAATTTATATGTGAGTTTCAACCATTGTCCACCCCCACCCCTGCCATTTGCCCCTCCACTGTAAAATAGCTTTAGATAGTATTGGGATTAATTGTTCCTTAAATGTTTGGTAGAGTTCTATCTTATAAGAATATAGATATAAACTATTTTGGTATAATTCTATTTTACTTTGCCTCATACGCCCCTTTTAAGTTGGCTAATTTTATGTTAGATAATTTATTCTATTCTTCTCCTCCCTTCCCCCTTCTCCCAAGGCATTCCTCTTTCTTGTCTATCCATTGTTTTTACATCATATCAGTATGACTGACTCACTCCACACATTATTTCTATGTAGAGTCCTTCTAACTGCTGTAATAATGATAAAATTTTTAGAAGTTACATGTATCATCTTCCCATATACATATTATAGGTAAATAGTTTAACCTCACTGAGTCTTTTATGATTTTTCTCTCATATTTACCTTTTCATGTTTCTCTTGAGTCTTATGTTTGAATGTCACTTTTCTTTTTATTCAGCTGTGGTCTTTTCTTCAAAGATGCTTTAAAATCTTCCATTTCACTATATGTCCATTTTCCCCTGGAAGAATTATACTTAGTTTTGCTCAGTAGGTTACTCTTGGTTGTAATCCTAGCTCTTTTATCTTCCAGAATATAATATTCCAAGCCTTCTGTGCCTTTAATGTGGTAGTTGCTAAATCTTGTGTGATTCTCACTGTGGCTCTGCAATACTTAAATGACTTCTTTCTGGTAGCTTGAAGTATTTTCTCTTTGACTTAAGAGTTCTGGAATTTGACTATAATATTCCTAGCATCCCTTTCACGTGGCAGTTGGTAGATTCTTTCAAATTCTCCTCCAGATCTAGGATATCAGGGCAGTTTTCCTTGATACTTTCTTGAAATTATCTCTAGGCTCTTTTTTTAATCATGGTTTTCAGGTAGTCCAATAATTCTTAAATTTTCTCTCTTCAATCTGTTTTCTAGGTCTGTTGTTTTTCTGATGACTTATTTCACTTTTTTTTTAAAAAAATTCATTTTTGACTTTGTTTTACTGTTTCTTGATGTCTCGTGAAATCCTTAGCTTCTACTTACTCAGTTCTATTTTTTAAGGAATTTTGTTCTTCCTGATTCCAGGACCTGTGCTTTATCCACTATGCCACCTAGCTGTGCCTTATAGTTTAGTAAAGGAGAGCAATGTACAAAAAGGTAGGTGGAAGTCAGATTTTGATAGGTTTTAAATGCCAAACAGAGAAGTCACTGGTATTTATTTCTTCTACCTACAGAGTTCTGTGAGACAGAATAGAAGCTGTAGTTTGCCTGCCCCTGTCATCAGACTCCACCTGGAGTTATGGGTGACTGCCACCATATTCTTTCTTAAAATATTGTAAGGGTTGTCAGCATGCTCCAAATTTTGTGTACTGAAACAACTCTCTAACCCTGAGGCAAAGCCCTAGTCTTCTTGTGCTACCTCTGGTTCTGGAGTTGTAATTTGAATGCAGGTTTTCTCATTTCAAATTCACTGTTCTTTTCTAGAACTGCCCATTCATTCTATAAAAATTTGATGAACTATATCTTGCAAACATTTATTGAAGCAAAGCCATGTCCTACATAGTGTAAAGGATCCAAAGAATAATATACCTGACTTTAATGGGAAGTCATATAGAGAAGGAAAATCAGAAGTATACAGAAACAAAAACAGTACAAATAAGATGAATGTCAGAGAGTTTTCTAAGCAAAGTCTAATAAAAATTCAAAAAGGGAGAAAGTTACAGCATGGAGTGATCAAGGAAGGTTTTGTGGAAGAGACTGCATATGAGCTGAACCTTGAAAGATGAATAATATTTTAATATGCAGAGATACAAGTATGAGGATAGACATTCCAGGTAGTGGAGATGTTGTCAGTCAAGGTGAGAAAGTGGGAAGCATTCACTTGCTATCATCTTTCCTTGATGATGGAGCCAATAAAGTCTTAATAGAAAAGAACATTGAACCAAGAATCATGAATACTCTCAGTAAGTCTCTTCTTCACTTCCTTCATCCATAAGAATAACAATCTATTATATCATTATAGCATTGAGAGATACTGTTGTATAATGAGTGGATAGAGACCCAGCCTCAGAATCAGAACAGTTGGATTTGATTCTTGTCCCTGACACATCCTGATTGTGTCACTTCCCTAGACTTCTCTCTGAGGTTGTAAGGTGAATTTCCGTAAGTTGGCTAATTTTTATTGATAGAAGCAGTTTCCTTATTTGGGAGTACCCTTTACTAATGAATTCTCAGGTCCAGGCCAACATATACAACTATAATATATACAAATATGTTCACTATATATGGACTAGATATATGTATACTATAAATACACATAAATATATTATATAATGCATATTGCTCATCATATATTTGCAGAAACATATGCATGCGTACATATATAATACATACAGGTGTGAATTACATATATACAGTATACATTACAAATACACAAACATATGTATATTTTATAATACACACACCTCACTTGTTTATGTATATATATTACAAACATATATAACTACATGTTGATTATATAGTATGACTGTGTATGTATTTAAACAAACAAATATGTGTGTATTTTATGCATACATCTCACACACACTATATATATATATCCTATATACATAGATGTGATAAATATGCAATGTAGTTATATGTATATTTTAAATATACACAAGTATTTTATAAATATATACATCAACTAATATACATATATACACATACAATTAAGTGATAATTATATTGTAGATATATTTAAATACACAAATATGCATATATTTTATAACATACATTTTGTATATTTACATGCATATATGTATATATACATACACTTTACACATAGATGTGAATTACATATACAATATAGATATATGTATATTGAAAGTGTGGAAATATATATTTTATAATGTATACATATAATTTTCATATATATGCATTATACACACACATACCATATACACAAATGTTTATTGTGCATATAGTATAGGTATATGTAGATTTTGACAAGCCACTTAACCCTGTTTACCTCAGTTTCCTCATCTTTAAAATGTGCTGGAGGAGGAAATAGAAAACCATTACAGTATCTGCCAGGAAAACTCCAAGTGGGGTCATAAAGAATCTGACATGTCTGAAAAGTGACTGAACAAGAACAAAAGTGCATATATTTTATATGTACACATGTATATTATATATGTTTTATATATACACATACACATGCATACACATTATGTATGTTCATATACCTGTATCTATGTGATATTCACAATATACATCTATGTCTGTAGTATATGTATTTGTATATCTATATTCAAGTGTGTATATAGTCCTTTACCATGTGGAGAACCTTTACAATGTACGTTATCTCATTGGAGACCTTGGGAGGAGCTAAAAGCAAGTTTTATTACCCATATTTTACAGAGAATGGAAAGAGATTCAGGGAGGCTAAGAGTGATTTTTCAAAGGTCACCCAGCTAATAAGTGCCAAAACTGGGACTCAAACTCAGGTCTCCTAATTCCCAGTACAGTGATCTTTCCAATTAATAACCATCTGCTCCTTTGCTGTATCCTAAGGGGAAATCGAAATATCATTAGGTACAAGGTGGCATTCCACTAATGCACCTGACAGTCTCCAAAGAATCATTTGACAAAAAGGAGAGCAATTTAAAGAATTTCCCCAAGGAGGAGAGCTCTTTCCTCTGAGCTCCCAGATCAATCACACCAGGTGTAATTGATGAATTATGACAAATCCAGAATCACCCAAAGACTACAAATGAGGCTTTCATCTCTGATACAAACCTACAGGATAACCTAAATCCAAAACCAGCAGCCTAGGCTTTGGAAAACATAAACAACAATCCTTTCTCATCACCCATAAGCCAATTCACTAGTCTGAGGCAGCCAGAAAAATGTTTCGCAGTGACAGGAGGCTCAGATAAGCCTTGCTAATTTGACAGGAGCATTTATAAGCCATATGGCTTAATTATTGCAACATCAATTAGTGGGATCGCACACCAGGCACCAAGGGAGTATAAATGATCTCAAGCAATAGCAGCATTTCCTAACTAAAATGAATTTAGAGGGAGAACGCAGGCATTGGGATGGAAATGTTACCTTTGGGAGACCAATGGACAACCTAGATAAAGACGGTACAGGCATGAATGTGGAAGAATAGAATTTAATAAAGGCTGGAAGTGAGAGGGGGGAAATAAAGCAGGAATTAGAGATGTGAACCCTGGCTTAATAGTAATGAAGATATTTAGGCTCCTTTCTGATCCCTTCATGCTTTCTAAATAATAGAAATAATCTGCATGGATCATTTCAAAGGAAAGACAAGCCCAGGTGGCAAAAAACAGGATAGGTTCACTGCTAGTTGAGTGACATCTTGACAACAAAAGGCACTTGCCCAAGAATATTAGTAAATGCTTGCTGAATTTAATTAAATTGCATTAGGTAGGCTTCTGCTCCAAGCTAATATGAGGCCTGCCCTGAACTGGCTGGTCGTAGTATCAGTTGTTTATTTCCCTGCTTGCTTCCTCTCTCTTTCTTACTGCAGAAGAAATCAGTCAAAAGGTATATCTATTTATCCCCTACTTTTGTGAATATACCATTCTTCTCTCCTGGGACCTAACAGTGACAAGAAAAGAAAATGTTCCTTACAAATCATCTAATCCAATTTTATTTTTCTTCGGAGGAAGAAACTGAGCAAGAAAGGGTAATATGCCTAAGATGATAGAATCAGTAGGAAACAAAGTCAGGATTTGAACCCAGGTTCTCTGACTGCAAAGCCTAGTGGTTTTTCCATTCTATCTCTTTTGGTTTCCCTTATGAGCTGGGCTAAATGGATGCTCTTCATTCCAGCATCTCATTATCACTTTACAGCAGGAATTCTTAACTTTTTTAATGTCATAGACCCCTTTGGATGTCTGGTGAAGCCTATGAACTCCTTCTTGGAATGATGGTTTTAAATGCATCAAACAGAATATAAAGAATTACAAAGGAAACTGTGCTGAAATACAGCTATCAAAATACTGAAAGAAAAAAAAAAGTTCATAGACCCTACAGTAGACCTCTGCTCTAAGGCACCAAGACTTGAGCCAACTACTAGTTTGGGGGTTTTACTTCAAAAATCTTATGGAGAAGAGAAAGGAATAAGCATTTCTATAATGATTACTATATGCCAAGTACTGTGTTAAGCACCTTATAAATATCTCATTTGAACCTATAACAGCCTTGTAAGGTAGATGGTAATATTATCCCCACTTTACAGTTGAAGAAACTGAGGCAGATTGAGGTTAAGGGATTTGCCCAAGGTCTCACAGCTAGTAAGTATCTGAGGTCACATTTGAACTCAGGTCTTCCTTACACTAAACTCAGCATTCTATCCACTGAGCCACCTAGCTATCTTTTAAGTGGTAGAAAGACCTTTGAGGGCAAAGAAAGTGTCCTATTTATCTTTGCATTTCTTTCCACGCCTACCACAGTGTAGCTGTGTGTTGAATGAATGAAGTGGACAGTACATTTTTCCAGTCTGCAGGAACTGTTCCTCGAGGTCACTCTTTGCAGTTGTTTTAAGCAGCCTGCTTGAAAATTTACTAGTCAGAAACAATGGCAAAATGGTCAAAGAGAGTGCTCAGCTCCTGAATTATGCAACAAAAGAAAACTGGCTAATAAGTTATCCTGAACCTCCAATTAAGTATATGGATAATTATACCCTAGAGTTAGGAAAGCAGCTGAGGCAAGGAGCATTACAGTAGCTGTCAATAACTGAGTTTCTTTCAAAGTCTGTCATCTCATCCTCCATTCTTGAGGAGGGAAAAAAAAGGTCTCACAGCTGTATTTTGACAGCCTTTAATTGACTCAATCAGTTGCGCTCTCTATTTTGACTGAATGGAAGAAGCCTGCTGGTCCTGCTTTTGCCCACTGAATTGAAAGAGTACCACATACATGCAAGGGATTTCTGTAAGCAACAACATCTGGCCAGCTTCCACGTGACAACCTTCTCCCTATTTGTAGGTAACTATCATGTCTTTCCTGTATCTTTTCTCCTTGAGAATAAATATTCCCAAGGTCCTCCTTCAACCCATCTTCCAATGGCATGGACTTGAGGCCATTTATCATCCTGTTTGAGCCCCTCTGGACAATCTCCAGATTATCAATGTTCTTTCTAAATTTGGGACCCAGAACTTTGATCAACCCCAATTTGTTCCATTGAGTTCTTATTGTGTAATCATTCAGCACTCAGATATACAGTCTGCACTCTATTAGCTATTTTCCTTTCAAGATTTTTCTATGTTCTTAAATAGTTTTATGGTGTGTACTTTTCATCTCCTCAATTAGATGGTAAACTCTAGGACAGGCATGGGACTATGACCTGTCCCTATCACCCCTCTACTTACAATGAAGGGATAATATATGGTAATTACCTCTAAATCCAGGTAATGAATTTAATGATGTTTAAATTAGCTGGTATTGATTAGGGACCTTGCAAACAAATGCAAAATTCACTAGGCTATTCTAGATTTTCCTTTCCTTATTTTAAAAAATCCTCCCAGAAACGGCAGAGATAAGAGGATCATAGAGGATTTTGGAGATTGAAGGAATCTTAAAGATCATCTTGTCCAGGGAATTGTGACCTTTTTTGTGCCATCACCCCACTTTGGCACAGACTAGTGAAGTCTATGGGCTACTTGTCAGAACAATGCTTTTAAATAATTGAAGGAAATGCTAAAATTTAGTGAGATGCTAAGTAAAGATGGAATTTTTTCCCATTCAAGTTCACAGACCTCCTGAATTTAATCCATGGACCTCTTATGTATCATTGGATCCAAAGTTAAGCATCCCTGATCTAGTCCAACCATTACATAAATGTTAGATTGAAAAGAACATACCTCCCCAAAGCATGGTCTAGATTCAAAGTCTAGATACTGCTAAATTCTAGGAAAGCCGTGTGGTTGTGGTGGAAAATGTGCTGAATTTGGAGTTAGACATCTGGATTCTAATACTACACGTACTGTTTCCTAAGCTCCACTTTTTACAACTCTTAAGGAAAAATTTTAATTGGATTAGATGATTTCTAAAGTCACATATATCTCATTTTTTCTACTCTCAGGATCATAGAAGTAGAGCTAGAAGGGACCTCAAAGGAATGAAGTCCAACTCTCTCATTTTATATATGAGAAAAATTAGTCCAAGTCATGTTAAGTAACTATACCTCTTCGAGAGAGACTACAATTTCACCTTGATGTGAGTAGGAAAGATGTGGTTGTATGCTTGTTCATTCCACTTCCTGTTTCCACGAAAGATCTAAGGCTAGATTTGTATCTATCTTCTCCCCACCTTCAACATCTCTTACCTACAGGTATGATCTTTAGGGAATTCAGAACAAAAACTCCTTCCTTGGTTACTTTCAAGTAGGATAGTAGCCCTCATCTTAGCAAGTGTAACTACTTCCTTACACAAAAGACCATTACAAATAGTGAATAGCAAGTAAATCATTTATCTGAGCAAAACAGCGAAAAGTAATTAGAAAAGTTGTACAAATTATAACTTACTGGAGAATATGCAAATGAATGAGATTTATCCAGGGTTGCTTTCATTATATTACATAGTTGCACTTAGAAAATAACGTATCAAATCCTGGACATTGTGAAGCTCAGATGAGATAATAGTTGCAAAGAATTTTGAAAATCTTAAATTCCTATATAAATTACAATTATCATTATTATTATCATTAACCTCCAGTTACCAGGTCTCCAGTCTGTCAAGGGCCTACTTCCCTAAGCCTTCTACTGTACTCCTGCTGAGCTCAAGCAATATTTATTCAACAATATAGAGGTGTACTGAAAAATGTTTAACAACTAGACTCTTTAAAAAAATACTATGCACACACTTTTGATCTACATTATTAGCACTTTCTTAAGGCTCCGGACAGTAAGCAAAACAACAAACCAAGCCCTGATTTTTCAACTTCTGAGATGAAAATGCTCATACTAAATATCTAATAATTGGTTCCTACAAGCCAATTAAAACTGGCTTCAACACATCCCTGTATCAGAGAAACATGACTCTACAGTTAGAAGAAATCTCAGAGGTCATCTTATTCAAACTCTACATTGTACAGATGAAGAAAATGAAACCCAGGGAGATTAAATTATTTGCCTAAGGTCATACAAGTGCTACTAATGGTGGAATTTGAATTGAGGTCCTCAAATTCCAGAATCAGTGTTTTTCCCCCCAATATACCTTGATGTTCTTGTCAAAACAAACTTAATATACACTAACTGCCTTAAAGATATAGACAAATATATTAAGTTTCAGTAAAGTACAGAATGAAAGGCTTCCTAGAGAGTTCTGTAAAGAACTTCAATGAAGATAGATGTAAAATGATGTGTGTAAGAGAGAGTATGTAACATAGAGACAAAGAGACAGAGACAGGTAGGACAAGGAGAGGGAAGAGGAAAAGGGAGAAAAGATATGCATGTGTAGGAGTATTATTTGATGAAAAGAAAAGAAATGTGATTTAATGGCCAGTGATACCTCCATAACATAAAGAGCATAGATTTAAAGCTGGAAAGTACTTAAGGACCATCTAGTCCATCATTTTATAAATGATAAACTGAGACCTGGAGAGGTTAATTGACTTGCTCTAGATCATATAGCTAGGAAGTGTCGGGCAGAAATTTCACCCAGTCTTCTTGACTTGAAGTCCACCACTCTACTACAACCCGTATCAAGAAGACCTAGGTTCTACTCCCACTTCTGCCACTACCTATGTGACCCAGGGGAAGCCAATTACTCTTTCTAAGCCAGTTTCCTCAGCTGTGTGAAGAATGAGGAGAATTATATCTATATTGCTTTACAAAATATCGGGTTATTTTGAAACTCAAATGAGATCTAAATAAAGTATTTTGTAAGCCTGAATGCAATGTATTAATGACAGTTTTGATTATGATGACATTTTCATTCTCACCATGAATTCTGAGATTCAGAAAACTTACAGGGAAATTAATCATAGAACTTAAAATGAATTATATGTCTCTGAAGTTCAACTTTCTTCACTGTCATAGAGGAAGGGTCTTTTCAGTTGACCCTTGGGAATACTCCAATCACAGCTCCCCTTCAACCACTTCCACACATGCACACATAAAGTTACCTATGATATCAAACAACCACATAGCCTTCACTGAACAACCCAGGATGCCGAGTCACTGAAGGAAAAGAAGTAAAAAACCTCAGAGTACCTCACAAAGAAACATGGCCTCCATTGTAGCAATCAGGGTATGTTGTGATGTAGGTGATCTAAGGTCACCTCTTAGCCATAAACCCTTTCTTGTATTAGATGATGGATAAGGAAAGGATCAGTTGCTGAATCATCACTAGATGGCAGTAACATCTTACATTTATTTCCTCATATGTAAACTAAGCCATTAAGTTTGGGCTTGGGGTCCCACTATTTTGGGCAAGTGTTCTTTCAACATGAACTTGAAGTTGCCTTAAGATTGTCTCTGGTTAGGAACAGCTGCTCATTTTCAATCTATGCTGATTGTATATACCAAGACTACAATGTGTACTTTTCCAATTAGATAACAAATATTTATTGTGTGTGAAATATGGGTCAAGAGCCATGTAATAAAATTATTTTGGATGATAACAAAACTCATCCTTGAAAGAATTGGGTAGAGTGGGGGCAAGAATGGAAATGGGAAACAGCATTAGATTTGTTCTTAGGGGACCTAGGTTCCCATCCCAGCTGTGGCATTTACTTACCTATGTAATGTTGGGCAAGGCATTTTACTTCTTGGGGTCTCAGTTTTCTCATCTGTTAAAATGAGAGGTTGGACTTGATAACTTCTTAGGTGCTTCTAGATGTGAATAAATCTGCAATCCTAAAATTCTATTTCTCAGTGTATAAGCAATGAATTTTTTATCAGTCTTGCCATGCTCATGCCAAGAAATCTCATTGATACTTTTGGTACAACTGAAGAGAGCAAAGATTTGGTCCTTTCTCTTTGGCACAGAATGAGTTTACTCTTATAGACAGCTATGGGTTGGAAAAAAATTTAAAACATGATTTGGCTCCCACCTAAAAAAATTTGTATTACCCTTCCACCCATTAGAATGTTCAGCTGCTAACCTGCTACACTTGATAACCAAGAATAAAAATCTCATTGACTGGTATATCCATGGTAACAGAATTTCCACAGCTTTTTTCCATTATCCTAATATCTCTCATATCTGTCAATTTCATGAAATTTCTTGGAGGCAGAGAAGGTGAGGTACTATTCTCCCCTTTTGTGTATGGAGAAACCTAAACACAGAGAGATTGAGTTGTTTCCCTTCCTGCCAAACAGGACTACAACTTGGGTCTCCTTCCTCCTGGCATTATACTAAAATGCTGCTTTCCATGGCCACCACCACCAACAGACCATAAAGGTCTGTTGTGCAGGTGAAATTAATGCCTGTCTGATAAGTGTCAAGGACAAGAGAGTGGATACAGAAACCTCAGGGACATCAAGGAAGGGCATTACTGCTCTTTTCTGCCTCTGAAATGTCAGGGTTTGGGGACTGCAGAGAGGAGAAGGATAGCTCAGCTAT
Source organism: Notamacropus eugenii (assembly GCF_028372415.1). Taxonomy (NCBI): domain Eukaryota; kingdom Metazoa; phylum Chordata; class Mammalia; order Diprotodontia; family Macropodidae; genus Notamacropus; species Notamacropus eugenii. The sequence continues at coordinate 367,622,684 of NC_092873.1, read as the reverse complement.
GGCACAACAGACATGACTGCATTCCCAAGGTAAGAGTTGCCATAGCTTTTATTAAATACTACTACAAATACAACTGAAGCAGCATTGTGATATTGGGTAAATTACCCCCTCTTCTGGATTTTATTTTCTTCTTTTGTAAAATAAGAGAATTGAAATGAATGATTACCAAAGTCCCCTCTATCTTTATTCACATCTCATTCTGAAAACAAATCACACCTCTGTTAACCCATCTTTTCTCCTTTCATCACTCTCACTGCTACCCTGGCCAAATAGGAAGATCCATAATACATACACTGTATTGGATTTCTTTTTTCTGGGGAAGTTATGCAGAGAAAAGCAGAAGAAAGGTAAAATAGAAAGGACATTGGCTCAGAGGTAGAGGACCTAAGTTGCAATCCCAACTCTGGTTCTCTCTGTGTAACCTTAGAAAATCATTTAACATCCCTTGGTCTCAGTTTTCTCATCTGTAAAATGAGGAGTTTCAAATAAATGGCCTCTGAGGTCCCTTCCAATTCTATATCTATGGTATTATTGTAACAAGGTTAATCCCCATAGCGAGACATTAGCATTATCCTCTTTCAGTGAAGGATAGTCACTGAGCTTTGCAGAAATGATAACAGCTATCTTTGTGTCTGAGAATTGTCTCAAAGTGAACCACTGAGTCACTAGAAATCCTGGGAAATGGACATTTTCATCATGAGTTTGAAAGTTCTGAACTCTTCATATCAGTGCTGGCTACTCAGCTGAAAATGATTCCTGCAACTACTTCACTTCTCAGGGAAGATGTCCACTGGTATTTTATTCCTTAAAGACTAAGAAAGCACAAGTTGCTTCTAAGCTGACTAAGACATCAGGATTCTGTGAATTATTCAGGCAATGCAGATCTGAGATGAAAATGAGTTCAGCAATCCCAAGAAATGCCTTTAACTTTTGGGAGAGGATAGTGATGGTGATGGGTTTTTGTTTTATGCTTTAAGTATTTGGGGTTTTTTGTATTTTAATTTCTTTTAAAATCCAATATTATTTTATTTTCAATTCTAAATTATCCCCTTTTCTCACACCTACCCCACCCAAAGAGAAGGCAAGAAAAACAAAATTCATTACAAATATGTATATTCATGTAAAACAAATTTCTGCATTAGTCACATTCCAAAAAATAAAAAAGAATGAAAAAGAAAGAAGAAAAAAGAAAGTAAAGAAAAAGAAAAATGCTTCAATCTGGACTCTGAGTCCATCAGTTCTCTATCTGAAAGTAGATAACATATTTCATAATGAGTCCTTTGGAATTATAGGTGATCACTTTGTTGATCAGAGATATTAAGTTTTAATTATGGTAATATATATATGTAAAAGTTCTTTGTATTTTAAGTATTTCTTTATTGGTGGAGGATCTAAATAGCTGATACACACATATATACATATATATACATACACATATATATGAAGAGATGCATATACCTCTGCGTGTGTGTGTGTATGTATGTGTAACATATACAACCTACCTCTTCATGGAGGTAGGAGATCGAAAGGTATTATAATTCCAAGTTTTCTAATTTTTTCAACATATCATTGTGCTTTTTTCCTCTCTAAAATGGTGTAATTATTACATGTATAGATAAATATCCACATACAAATATATCATATATATGTAATTCACATATTTTTACATATATTATTATTATCTATATGCATATACATAGTTACATACAGTCAACCCTCAGTATTCATGCATTTAACTTTCACAACTTCAAGCATTCATATGATTTTATTAGTAACCTCATTTTTATTTTCTCATTTGCAATTACACACAATCTCAGTTATGAACAGCACAGAAAAAAGCAAGAGGCATCATGTGGGCAATTTTGTGAAGGGGCTAGTGTCCTATTTGGCACTTCCCTGGTCTAGTTCACCCTACCGTTGTAAAGAGCTCCCCCTGAATTCTGTGTATATTTTCATTGTTTGCCTTTAAAATCAAGTTTTGTGTTGCAATTATTCCCAAAAAACATAGTACAAGTCCTTTGGGGTCTAAGCCCAAGCATGCAAAGTCACTGATGCAATTTAGTGTGAAAATAAAGGTGTTAGATAAACTTTGTGCCAGATTGCCTACAGCCCCCATCTACAGGGAAAGAGCAGTTTTGGTGGTAGTTAGGGGAACCTAACAGGCTATTTCCCATAGGTCCAATGTATCAACATTCCTCTTTTTGATTTTTGCAACACTTTCTAGGAACAGTTACCCACACAAAAGCTGAGAATTTATTTTCTCTCTCTGTCTCTCTCTCTGTCTCTCTGTGTGTCTCTCTCTCTGTCTCTGTCTGTCTCTGTCTCTGTCTCTCTCTGTGTCTGGCTCTGTGTCTCACTCTCCCTCTCCCTCTCTCTCTCTGTATATATGTATATGTATATATATATATGTACATATATATATATAATCACATATTATTAACTATATGCGTAAAAGATGACCACAGATAGATAACCTGATTGCTATCCAAAGGATAGAGTGCTAGACCTGGAGTCAGGAAAACTTGAATTAAAATCCAGCATTAAGTATTAATGTGTGACCTGGGCTAACTTCTATTTGCCTCAGTTCTCTCATCTGCAAAATGGGGGTAATAATAGCATCTACCTCCCAGAATTACGAGAATCAATAGTATCTCTAAGGTATTAATAGTCCTCAGTGGAGGAGCCATGGGAAGGCATGGTCAAGAAACACAAGGAATAACAAGATGTGGAGGGTTTGTGATCTGGGTCAATGGATGGCACATCCATACAGACGAGATCGCAGATCCATCAAAGTAATATCACTGTTTTGAGGCTTCAAATATATACTTTTACCTTCAACTCTTGTCTCAATTTTGTCTTTCAATATGCCCTCTCTCTCTGATTTTAAGTATTAGCTGTGAAATCTAGGAGGTTCATACTAGTCTTTAAGAAATCCTGCTTTGCTCTAGAGTTGTCAACTTTTCTTCTATAAACCACAGTTAAGAAATGTTCTAGCATGAAATGACTGTTGATTTAAAACCGGAAGAGATTTTAACCATCATTTAATCATCAAATTATACATTTTCAATGAGAATCTCAGAAGTCTCTAAGCCAACTCCTTCCTTTTGCAGATGAGGAAACTGAGGCCCAGAGAGATTAAGTGACTTCCTCATGTTTACATAAGAAATGGGTTGATCCTAGATCTTCTGACTCCAGATAATAAAAGGGAATTTCTTTATATCATTCTGTTGTTCATAGTGATTTAATCAGAGGCTTAAGAGGTATCTAATCCAATCCCCTTATTTTTACAGATGAGGAAACTCAGGTCAGGGAGGTTAATTAACTTGCCAGGATGGCAGGATTTAAAACCAGGTATTCTATCTGAATTTCCTCCACTGAACTACGCTGATTCTTTTATTAAATACACACACACACACACACACACACACACACACACACCTTTATTTGTAAGGATTTTTCTGATTTAATTTCTAGCCTTTTAGAAATCAGTTTTGAAGATGATTTAAGTTAGTCTGGGTTTTTTTAATACTTTAATTTTATACATAAGGAGAAATCTCATCATTTATGAATATAATATGGGCAACCCTCATCACTGCATTGGGCAGGGCTCAAAGATCAACCATTCAGAAAACCCTTTCTCTCTGCTTACTGCAACAAAACTGTTCAGAATTAGGATTGATCATCTGTGAGGAGGCCATATTTACCTAAGGAAGGATGAGCTTAACTTCCTTCCCTCTTTGCAAATAGGAAGTTGACATTTTAAAACTTAAGTTGGGTAATCTAGAATCCTAGCCTAGCCAACGTCAAAGGCATTGTAGTTACCCTTAAAGGCTGATCAGAAGACTAGATTAGAAGACAATATAATTGGTCTGTGTGGTATGTCCAGTTCAGAGTCCCAAAAGGGAGGACTCAGCTATTGTCTCCACAGCCTTCTGCCCCTCCAGCTGTTGCAGTTTCTTCTTGTTTGTCAGTCTGCCTAGGGGAAAGATCAGGCACTCAGTAGATATGCAGTATCAGAGATCTGACACTCATAGGTGAATATCAGCTACCTAGATCTATTCTATTTCTAGATCTATTGGGCCAACTGAGAGAATGTTACAGTCAAGCCTAGAGGATCCCGAAGCTCATCTCAGGCACTAGTAAGACTTTGAGCTGATGGTCTGATGTCATAGCAAGAAGGGGTCCTGCTTCAGATTTAGGCTGTAATTAATGCCCAAATAGCATGAGTATAATTTATTTTCCCTTATTTTCCCCATCCTTCCCTCCAGTTTCGTTTCTTTTAGGTATCTAATCTCTTCTACTACTGAGTTTATTGAATCAGAATACTAAAGCAGGAAGGGTTTTAAGGGACAAATCATTCCAACTCCCTCATTTTACAGAGAAAAAATTCGAGCCCCTGGGAAGTTAAATAACTGACCTATGTTTTGACAACTAAATCAACAGTGAAGAAGAGACTAGAACTCAGGTCACCTGAATCCCAGTGCAATGCTCAAAACACTTGTTACTTCCATTTGTATCATCTTTCCCAAGGACTTCGGGGTAAATAACCAAATGCTTTAAAATTACATTATGAAAATTTTTCAAATGCTAAGCAAAGCAGTTTTCAAAGGGAGCATTTAGTTACACTGAATCTAACCAAAGCTGAAGGAGATAGGATTTGGTTGAGCAAGACAGATCATAATCTGTCTCCAATTTAATAGATTAATTTTTATGAATTGTCCAAGTCTTAAGGAAATTAAGTGACTTGCTTACGGTCACACAACTACTAAATGACAGAGTTAGGACTTGAACCTGAGCCTTCTTTACTCTAAGTACAACACAAGAAAATTCTAGAAAAAGCAATGTATCTGTGTTCTTCCAGGCCACAATCATAATAATATTTTCAGAGATGGTTCAAGGATGATATCTCTCAGTGGGGGACAGATCTGCTCTCCAGGCTGATGGACTTCATCAACATCTTGAAATGTTTTACCAACATTTGGAATTTTACAATATCCCAAGCACATTTGGCCTTCATCCATTTTTCCCTTAAACCGTGAGCCCAAGTGGAAAATGTAATACATCTGCTCTGAAGTCATTTAGTCATCAAAATGTTCCTTGGTGATAGTTATTCAATGTCCAAGGCTTTATGAAACCAACCCTTTCCTTCTAATTTTTTTTCCCTTGGAAATGAAGAGCAGAAATTGTTAATAGCAATTGAGTTCATTTTTTAACTTGAAAGACAAGTGGTAAGATTTGGAGGGGGTCAATGACCTTGGGCACAGCATGATCATAGAATCATATATTTAGAGCTGGAAAGAACCTTAGGAGTACTTAATTTTGGGTTCATGAACTTTTAAAAATATTTCAATGATTACTTCAATATAATTGGTTTCTTTTGTAATTCTATGTATTTTATTATATGCATTAAAAATATTCTAAGTGGGGGTCCACAGGCTTCATCAGATTGTCAAAGGTGTACACAACACACACACACACACACACACACACACACACACACACATACACGCACACAAAAGATTAGGAACCCCAATCTAGACTAGCCTCAACATTTTACATATAAAGAGACAGGAAAGATTTTTACTTACTAAAATATACGCATCAAATATTTTATGTTGACAGATATAAATAATAAAAGCAGAAAGTCAGGCTGGAACAATGACTCTGCCTCCCTAGCTGACCTTATAATCTAGCTAAAATTTATTTATATATAAAACAAAGGAGGACTTTGGGAAATTCTAACCCTAAATCAAATAGTTGTCTGGGACAGATAATTATGATCTGAATGCTAGACATTTTCTTGTTCAGTTATTGTTCAGTTGTGTCTAAGTCTTTGTGACTCCACTTCACTTGAGGTTTTGTTGAGAAAGATACTGGAGTGGTTTGCCATTTCCTTTTTCAGTTCATTTTTCAGATCTAAGGTAAAAAGGGTTGGAATCTCTGGGTCAAAGCATGACTTTCTAATCATTTTTAGGTTGCATAATTACACATTGCTTTCCAAAATAGTTGTACTGATTCACAGTTCAAACAACAATGCACTAGTGTGTCTCTCCACAACTAGAGAGGACAAATATTTAATAAAGCTAGAAACATAGAATAGGGCCAAGCTTTAAATGCCAGAATTTATATTTTTATCCTCAAAATAGTAAGGTACCACTGGAGTTTATTGACTAGTAGGTAGCATGGTGCAACATATACTTTAGCAAGATTACTCTGACAGCTCTGTGGAGGATGAATTTAAAGAGAGGAAAGACTCCGGACAAAGAGACTAATTATGAGCCTACTGCAAAAGACAAGGAGAGAATTAGTGAGATATTGAATGAAAGTGACAACTGTGAGAGTAGAGAGGAAAGGACATGTTTGAGAAACTTTGTGAAAATAAAAACAGCAATGTTTGGTAACTGACTGTATAAGCAGATTAAGAGTGAGGAGTCCAGGATGGCTCCAGTGAGATAAACCTGGGGAACTAGAAGATGGGTGGTGCTGTCAATGGGATAGGAAAGTTTGGGAAAGGGATGAGTTACGAGGGTGCAATGAGAGGAAAAATGAATTCACTTTGGGAATTATTTGAAATGCCTCTATGAGATTCTGTTTGAAAGATCCAATAGACAATTGGAAATTTAGAACTGGAATTCAAGAGAAAAAATAAAGATAGATATGTGGATCTGGGAAGTCATTTTCATGGAGGCAATAATTGAATCTATACTTATGTAAGTATCTACCATGTTCTGGGTCAGGTTTTATGAAGACCAGTACCATGGTTCAGATTTGGGGTGGAAACACAATGATATTCTCATGAGTCATAAAATATTGAACAAAGAGAAATCTATTCAACCCTAGAATCAATCTACGTACAAATTTTGTTCAAACAAACAAAATTCTCTTGCTCCCTCTGTATTACTGTATTGCAGTACTCAGTCAGAAAAATGTATGGAATCCCATGGTAAGGAGAATTCTACCAAGCCTAAGGAGAATCAACTTTTAACTTTTATCTTCCTTCCTTCCTTTCTCCCTACCTCCTTCTTTCATTCATTCTCTTTTTGTTTTCTCTCCTTTCTTTCTCTTTTCACTTTTTCTCTCTTCTTTCTCTTATGTGCTCAGAAACAAGCAAGTAGATGGAACAGTAGATACAATGTTTGACTTAGAGTCAAGAAGACTTGAGTTCAAATCCTGTTCAAGACAATTAGCTATATGCTCCTAGGCAAGTCACTTAACTTCTCTCAATCTCAGTTTCTTCATCTGTAAAATGAGGTTGATAATAGTACCTATCTTATAGAGTTGTTTTAAAGATCAAATTAGATAATACATGTATAGTGTTCTGCAAACTTTAATGTAAATTCTAGCTAGTATTGAATCAAATAATCATTTTGACAATGGACATTCATTTATCCTTGAATTTGTTTCAAAGGTTTCTAGTCTTTTTATAATAAAATGATGTCATTTTTCATTTTAAATTGTTTGTCATATTAAGGAAAATTATAGTTATTCTCAAGCATTATTCTATTTTGCAAACAAATGAGTTTTATTTCATTAAAGTTTTTTTAATTTATTGATATTATACAAGCTTTATTGTTTTTGTCATTTAAATGGTTTAATAGGTATAGAATTTTTCTAATGGTGAACTATCTGTGCATTCCTGATGTAAAGACATCATCTAGGGCAGCTATGTGGTACAGTGGATACAGTTCTGGGCCTGGAGTCAGGAAGTCCTGAGTTCAAATTTTACCTCAGACACTAGGTGTGTGACCTTAGATTTGTCATTTGGACTCTGTTTATCCCCATTTCCTCATTTGTAAAATGGGGATAATAATAGCACCTACCTCCTGTGGTTGTTTTTAGGATCAAATGAGAAAATAATTGTAAAATGCTTAACATAGTGCTTGGCACAAAGTAAGCACAATACAAATATAAGAAATTACTATTATTATTAATATTAGCATGAAATTGAACATAATTGTAATTGGTAATTATAAATATACTAATATAGCCTTTTTGCTAATAATTTCTTCAATATGTTTGACTCAATATTCCTTAATGTTGTAGGTCTTTAGTCTTATTCCTTTGCTGTATTTCTACCTTGTTTGAATGTTAAGACCAGAGAAGGAAGTTTTATAACTTGTCTTCTTTTTCTATTTTTGCACATTGTTTATGTAATATAGAAGTTAATTGTTCTTTAGAAATTTAATAGAATTCACTTAAAAGCCCATATGGGACTGGATTTCCATACCTCTCCCTTTTGAGAGTTATGTTTATGGCTTGTTCAATTTCTTTTCCTGAGATTTTATTGCTGAAATTCTCTCTTTCACTACTGTTAATCTTGATATTTTATATTTTTGCTAACTTTTGCTAATTTCATTCAAGTTTTCAGTTTCATTGGCATTATAATTGGCCATAACAGTTTCTAGCATTTTGTAATTTTTTTCTTCATTGCTCTTTTTCATTTTTCCAATTTATCTCTTTATGGGAGAATCAAATGTATTTGTTTGTCTATTGTGCTGTATTTTTAAATCAGCCCTTCCCTTTGTTATTATAAGTATCATCTAAAAGCATCAGGTTAGAAGTTTAAAAAAAATATCAAAGTATAACAGTATAATTCATAGAAATGGAAAAGTTGAGGGTGGGAGGGTAGATTTTGGAGAGAAGACGACATTAATTTTAAAAATGTTGAGGTTAAAGTGCCAGTGGGAAAACCCAATGTTGTCAAGTAGGAGGCAAGTCAATAAGTGTTATTAAGCACCTGCTATATGCTTAATTCATACTGGGGATACATAAATATAAACAAAAAGTAAGACAGCCCCTACTTCAAAAAGCTTTCATTTTTAATAGGGAAATTTAATAGAATTCCTCTATTAAAAAGGAATTCAAAAGTGGCAAGGGAAGGTTATTAAAAGGGAAAATATCAGAGTAAAGTCGATGGAAAAGCCCATTTTCAGAAACGCATCCATATGGACATGGGAATCTGATGCATAGAAATAAAAATTAAATCCATGAGAGTTGATAAGGTCTTCAAGTGAGAAAGGACAGAACTGAGAGAGTAATCTGGCTAACCTTGTATATCCATCCAGGAAGGGCTTAAATAACTTAAGTCAGGCTTTGGAAGTCATAGTATAGTGGCAAAGACTTAAAAACATACTTTGCCATGTTTTTGTACTCTATCTTTCATTTTAGAAGCCCCAGCATAAAATTATGATAAATGGATCAAGGAATTACTGGACAATTAATGCTGCATTTGAGGGGTAGAAGTACCTACAAGAACATTCAAAACATCTAGTTCAGGATTCTGCTCATAAAGATATTATTAAGCACATGTGATGGAGAGATCCTTAATTTAGATAGAAAATAGCCCCAGGTTTCATGGAGCATACAATTTAATAGGAGGATATGGCACATATACAAATACCTTATTACATATGTGTGTATATAAATGTATACAAACACAAATATATATATATGTGTATATATATATATATATATATAATGAATGCACATATATGTGTATAAAAGAAGTTCGATAAAAATGCTGTGAAAGGTCTGAAGGTTGGAAGGTCATTATCAACCAGAAAGATCAACATTCTTTTTGAAAATGTGGCATTGGGAATTATGCCTTAAAGTATAGGTAATAATTCAACAGGCCAGTAAAAAAAATAGAGATGATATTCCAAGCATGGAAAACAGGATGAACATGGGCAAAATCATGCCATAACATATCTAGAGCTGAAAGATGCCTCAGAGGCCATCAATCCAATCCACTTATTTTACAAATTCAAGAAATTGATATTCTTAGAGGTTAAATGATTTGCCAATGGTCACACAGGTAGTAAGTGTCAGAAGAGGAACTTGAAACCACATCATTCTGATAGCAAGCCTATAAGAACATAGTATAGCATTATTGGGAAAGAAAGAATTGTACAGTTTGATTGAAATGGCAAATATTTAAAGGACTTCAGGTGCCAAGTGTAGGAATTTGACTTCTGCTTCATTAGGCAATAAGAAATGCGGAAGAATTTTAAGCAGGTTAACGGCATAACCATGTCTGTTCATAAAGATGCCTTGAAGTTGTATGGGTAGATAGAAGGACATGTAGAGGTAGAAAAATCTGTTAGAAGGTAATTATAATAATGCTCACAAACCCTCTATTAGGATGGTAGCAGTAGAAATAGAAAAAAGAGAACAGATTGGAAAGATATTACAGAGGTAGAATCTATAGGACTTCATAACTACTTAGATATGAAAGGAAAAGGAATGGAAGAGTCAAAACAGCATCAAAGTTTCAAACATAGAAGACTGGGGAAGTGGAGGCACCATTGAGAATAATGATAATGTTAAAAGGAAGCTCAGTGTAGGAAGGCAAGATAATATACTCATTTGGGGCCTGATCCCCAAATGTCTTGACAATTCTGGAAAGTTATCTTGAATTTTCTGGAACTATTTTTTAAATATAATGACCAGAGTCTTTCATTTATGACTCTGTTGAGAAATGCCCATAATTCTAAAATTCAATCAAAGGGAAAGACATTGTGATATAATGGGAAAAAAATTCTACCTGTAGGACCATGGATATGTCACTTAATTTCTCTGAGGTTTAGAAATGAGGTTGTTGTATTAGATAATATCAAAGATTTTCTCTAAATCTAGGATACTGTGATGAAGTCAAGGCTTAATTTTTTTTGGCTATAGGATGAATTTTTTAAAAGTCTTTACTTTTTAGTCTTTTATTTTTAGTTACAAATTTTCTCCCTTCTTCTGTCCTTCCCTCACTCCAAGAAAAGACAAAAGAAACAAAACTTATTACAAATAGGCATAGTCATGCAAAATAAATTTGCACATTAGCTATGCCTTCCCAGAAAAAAAAAAAAGCAAGAAAAGAAAAAAAAATGATTTAACATGCACTGAGTCTATTAGTTCTCTATCTGGAGATGGTTAGCATGTTTTATCATGAATCCTTTGGAAATGTGAAAGGTCATTTTGTTTAATCAGTAATTAAGCTTTTCTACCTTGATTATTTTTACCATATTGCTATTGCTGTGTAGATTACTACACACATTGTTCTCTCTTCATTTGTGTTAGTTCATACAGATCTTTCCAGGTTTTTTATTTCCTGAAATCATTCCCTTCATCATTTCTTATAGAGTAATACTATTCTATCGTATTCACATGCCATACCTTATTCAGCCATTCTCCAATTGGTGGTGATCCATTATTGGTTTTAAAGACTGGTTTTTCTATTAAGCTTTTGTGGAAAACCAGACAAGCCTATAAGTTCTTAACATGCACTTGCAGACTGAAATCAGTCCTAGAGGAACCTGATCCTAAAGAGAGAAGTCAGGGAGAAGTCAGGTTCTCTTTCTCACATTTTCTCATTCTTCATACTTCCACTTCAGAGACTGAGAAAGATGATCATTTTCTTATCATATTAATAACTAATTTTATGTATGGGACCCAAAGATCCCCTTTTTACTTTCTCATTCAAAATCCAGTCTCTCAAGGAGATTTCTGACCTTGCCCCAAAATTCACCTCACCCAGATCATTTTATCTAGATAGAATTCTTGCTGTAACCCCACCATTATTCAACTCAAGTAGGACTGGGTGAAGAATAGATCCTTTTTTAATAATCTAGGAGCGCTAACTTGGTCAAAGTCACATTCCCCCAACCCCTCATTAGAAAAATCCCAGCTCTCATTATAATATTAATTCTATCATTAATTGTTAATCAATCAGAGTTGATTTTCACCCTCAGGGATGCCCCTTTTTCAAAGGCATTTATATATGCAGCAACCTTGATGCAGGGTCTTTGGTTATGAGAGAGACTACTGTCCTTAATTTATTGGTTACTTGTTAGCCTAACTGATAAATTAATTATTTAATACCCAGAAACTCTATCTCTGAGACTTTGGGGGCTTTTCAGTCATCTCAAGACCTTGGAAGAATTACTTTAAAACTTGGGTTTGACTGATGTCAAGAACTTCCCCAAAAGGGAGGGAATAAAAACGGTATTCAATATACAATTTAAATCAAGTATAAGACAATTATTTATTTTCTCTCCATAAAAATATGCTTGCAAAAGTATGCATTAACAAAGACAAACAAGCAGTAGCAATAACATAACCTTTATTATCCTCTCCTGAAAAGCTAATGCTTAAAATATCAAAACATGAAGCATTTTGTGGGACTCCTGAATTTACATCTTACCTTCATTGTATTCCTTCCAACAAATCTTGCCAGGTCCAAGTTTCTGGAAATCAGGACAGGGTTTAGGCTTGTCTTCAAGAAGTACTAGAGTAGTTGCTGGGAGGAAAGGTGAGATAGACCCTTCTAAAATTCAACTCATATTAGCTAAGGACTAAGAGATACCAAACTCTCTAACACACAGGATTGTATCCGAGACAGGAAAAAAATATATCTCAGGATTGCCACTTAGTCATTTATACTAAGGAGAAAAACATAATTCAAAGAGAAGATACAACTAAAGCTTTTATATGGCATTTCAGGTTTGTGTAACCCAAGAAATCCATTTTAGCTGTCATATGTTTGCAGCTGCCAGGATTGGGGAAGGGAACTGCTCCCCTGAAGAAAGAGGCATCAAGAGTTCTGACACGAATGATAGGGACAGACAGAGAGAGAGAGAGAGAGACAGAGACAGAGAGAGAGAGGGATGATCCCTTTAAGATTCACTGAGAGAACCACCCCTCACAGTTTTGCGGCAAATCCTCCCCATGCATCTTTAACACACTCTCCCTGACACTTTTCCTTCTAAAGCTATCATGGGATGAGAGATCAAGGAACCACTGCATATGCTGCATCATTCAAAAGCAACAAGCCCTTCACTATTGATCTATATGCTTCCTCAGAAGTTGCGAGCACAGAGATTCAGTTCTCTATTTCATGTACTCCAGCCAGAGCATAGGCAGGGATGGGAGGCAGGGAACACAGATATTTACACTCTCTTATAAAAATTAAGGAGTATATAGAATGACATTTTGAATTCATCTAGCTTTCCAAGGCAGTGAAAAGGAGGCAAAAATGGGGTAGATAATTGGCAACTCAAAAGCAAAACTATTTTTGACAAAAGAAAGGATTCTTAAATAAATTTGCAAACTCAACAACATAAAACAGAAATATTTTACATAGGAGTTAGTCAGAGAAATAATTATAGCATTCTTTTGATTTGCATTTCCTCATCTTAGTTCAACGATTACCTACCCAAGTTTGAAATGTCTAGGTTTGTGGCAGTGAAGGAGTCTTAAACAATTTTTCCAGGGTTTCTTCAGAGGATTGTTCCAAACCTGAATGTTTTACTAGTAGACATGTATTTACCCTGATGTTTTATCATTAGATATGTCCCCACCCTCCTGCCAACCTTTTGATGAGTCCCTCTATGCTTAGTCAGGCTAGTTTGAACAGTTCAGAAGCAAGGTGAAATACCTAATTGGTAGTCTTACAAACTACTTTCTATTCTGCTGAAGTTAAGAATCCACCTCTCTGCAGGTTATAATATTAATTATAAGCTAAATCACTAAATCCTATTTAAGTCATTCTTAATGTAACAGAGAGTCTTTTATCTTTAGCATTTCTTTTGTGTGTAGGAATAAATTACTTGGGTCAAACCTGATTCACATTGCATTTTGACTATCTTTTTCTTCTCCCTTTTGGGAGAGACCCAAAACATGAGCCATGACTTAAGCTATACATAAAATCATCCCTGGGATGCCAGGTTGAGAGCTTAACATGCTGAAGAATATGAGAAATTGGAGTCTTTCCCACTTTCAACTGAAGGTAGAGTCTCAGAGACTGAGTGTGATCAAAATTAGATGGTTGGATACAGAAAAAAATGAATAACCAAATAACTAAGACCTGGTGGACCCAGCAACTATTCTTTAGTGTTAGACTTTTAAAATGAAAAAGATTCATGGAATGTATTTAAAGGGTAGAATATATCAAAACATGGTCTACAGGAAATACAGTCAACACAAAAAGAAAAAAAGATTTATACAAATGTTTAACTGAAAGACTTATTTAATGACTAAGAGAGGGGGCAACAGGGATGATATCTGATGAAGTCAATTCAAATCTGACTACATTGTTAGATTAAACATATATTTTGTTATGGTAAAAAAATAATTAGAAGCAATAGTTGACTAAAAATATGTATACAGTAAAAAAAAGTGGAAATTAATGTAGTAAAAATAAATTTTGCCCTTTCAGAGGAACAAAAACATTTAATTAAATTGTAGGATATCGAATACCCTGTTATAGATTACCACAAATATCAAACAAAAACATCAACAATAAAGAATATATAGATGAAGATGGTGGATTACAGGTGGTCGCCAGTGCAAACTCTCCAAATATTCCCCTCCAAACAACTTTAAAATAATGCCTCAAATCAAATTTTAGAGTGGAGAACCAACAAAAGGTCAGAGTGAGACATTTTTTTCTGGTCTAAGAAAACTGAAGAGAGTCTGCATACATGGTGGTGGCAATAAAGGCCACAGTAGCAGCAGTAGCTTCAAGATTTGTCAGCCCAGAGCCAGCAAAGGGGTAGGACAACTAGTCAGAAAGAGAGATAAGGGGACTCTTTGCTGGCAATGGGTATAGCTGGCACAGATTGGTAATATGTACAATTCTGGATGTGGGGGGGGTGGAAAGGAGGGAGAGAATTTGGAATGAAAAATTTTAAAATAAAAAAAGATTAAAAAAATAAGTGAAAAATTATTAAAAAGCTATAGGCTAAGATTAATCAATATCAAACTGGATTTAAAGTATTTAAGGGGAGAATTGAAAGGGAAAAGCTGAGAATAGAAATTCTTTATAGATACACATGGAACATTAACACAAATTAGTTATTGCTTCAGTCAAAAAAATCATTACCCTCCTACAAGCCCTTTGATGGTGAGTTCCTCTATGCTCAGGTAATAGTTATATTGTAGCCATATTGGAGTCTTTCCAATTTTGTTAGAATCTGCTCTAGAACTTTCACTATGTTGGCATTATCTTTAAGAACACAGTGTCAACTGTCTTCTTGCCACAAAGAGGCATAAGAATAGGATGATAGTAGAGGAAGATAAACATTAAATCTGTTGCTTATAGCCAAAGCAATGGTCAGATAAATTTATAATGATGAGTAGGTATTATTTTCTTATATAAAATATGCATCATATGAATAGTAATGAGAGAGATAGAGAGAGAGAGAAACAGAGACAGAGACAGAGACAGCAACAGAAAAAGAGAGGTACCAATTAAATTAAATCTGCATTTAAAGAATTTGGTACAGAAACAAAATGATAAACCAAAAAAGCATGAAAAGCAAGGTAATTGTATCCAGAGGAGAAATTAACACAAGAGAAAACAGAAGAAAAATTAAAATTGGCAAATACAAACAAGATAGATTGCAGTCATTTATGGCTTTAGAAGACCTTCTCAAAGACTTTATATGACCAAAAATGCATTACCTTGTGGACTAGCCTAGAGATCCCAATCAGTCAGTCAACAATCATTTATTAAGCATTTACTATGTGCCGGGCAGTGATGTACACTGGGCATACAAAGAAAAGCCAGCAAAACAAAAACAAAATTTGGTTCTTGGTCTCAAGCTCATATGCTCAATAACTTCCCAGTTTGATAGAAACTGCCAAACTTTTTCCTTCCCTGTATAGTCTTATAGAACTCAGGATAATAATCAGACCACAAAGGAGCATAAGAGGAGGACTTCAGTGGAAGAGCTATAGCTAAGAAATAAAGGGAGGAAATGCAGCACAATGTAAAGAATTTTTAATTAGAGAATGGAGGTTCAATCACCAACTCTGCTTTTCAGTAGCTGTGTGTGATACACCTTCTGCAGTAAACCCGCCCCCCCAAAGAAAAACAGTCACTACCTCAAGTTCTGGGATAGCCCTGTGGAGCTGTATTCCCAACACCATAGCTCATATTCCCACTGCAATGCTTCTGGTTAACACTTAGCAGGTAGGCACAGTTAGAGCTTGCAAAGTCATTTATTAGGTTGGTGTTATTTTTTAAAAGCAGTAGCTACAAAATACCTATTCCCTGACCCCCAATCAGAAGCACTATCTCCCATAAATATGTACGCATGTATGTACGTATGTGTTGTCCATGAGAAGAATAGACTCGAATTTAGAGAACTATGGTAGTGAGTGGGTTCATATAGGATACATTTATGACAAAGCTAATCCATAATTCCTAGTACTACAGGTTCTAGAAGTCCTTTCTTTCCTCATGGAGTCCTAACACAGCTTTCCTGGAAGACAAGGTCTCCTCTGGATGGTTTGCTTTCCAGGTTTCTCAGTGTCTGCTTCTTACCATAGTTCGCCATCTTCTTTGTTGCCAAGAGTCTCATTACTCAAAAACCACTTCCTCTCTTGAGTGATTGAATATGTTCTATATATGCCTGTCTGTCTGCAATGTGCATCTCCAGTCTCTCAACTGTGTCTTGAAATCTCTTGAACCAAACTCTCAAAAATCTAGGTGGAGTGACTGTGCCTCTGCTGTTGAGTGTTATGGATTATGGGGGAAGAGAAGAAAGAAATTCATTCCCTCTCACTCCACAAAGTTCAGGTGTCTGCACTCTCACTGTCAAATTGTAGAAATTCCTCAATGACTTGGTTTTCTTTTTTTTTTTTTTTTTGGTCTCCTGGGGTATGGATAATTTGTTTGCTCAGTCAATGCAATTTTTCTTTTCCTGCTTCAATCAGAGAGGTGTTTACACCTCATAAAAGGCATCACCGGATGTGGTCAAATTTTTGTAGTTAGTTTAACACTTTGTTAACACCTTAAAATTAGATTATGGGATTGTGGGGTAGGGTGGGGTGGGAATGATTTCCTTTATGGTTATTTAATATGATTGGACCTCAGTTTCATAATATGTAAAATGACAAATCCAGACTAGATATCCTCTGAGGTATTTGAACTCCAAAGGTATAATCCTATGAATTTTTAAAAAATCAATAGAATAATCATTGTTAATGAAGAAGTTAAAATGAATCTGTAACTGTAAATGTTAAAATGATCAATGAGACTATCCAGGGAGCTCTAAAAACAATTAATTGAAACAATAAATTACTTCAGGAAGGTAGACGGATATGACAAATATCATTTGTATTCTTATATACTACAAATAAAAACTAAGATAAATTAATTTTAAATGCAATAATATTATAAAAATCTAATATTTGCATATTATCAAGACATATGGGAGAGCTTTTAAAAATTATTTCAAAATACTTTTTGACAAATAAAGGAATAATAGGATATTTGGTAGGATAGCACCTATATGTGTTTAGAGTGATTAATATAGTAAAAATGTCAATTCTTCCTAAATTGTTTTATAGAATCTGTTCTGTTCTTACCCATGAGGGCAGATGCATCAGAAAACAAATCTTGAGATGAAGTAAGTTTAGGAGGTTCAGAAGTAATTCACTTTAGAAAAACCTTGAGACAACTGGACTGGGGGCTGGTAGGACTCTGCATTGAGAAAAAGTCTGCAGAAGAGAAAGAAGGCAGGTAGAATCCTTAAAGAAAGAAGTCAAATTTAAGGTAAGTTAAACTGATTGAGGTATTAGGAATAAGAAGAAGGGAATTCATGGAGTATATGAAAAACAAAAGATATATTCTTTACAATAACATCATCAATAACACCCTATATTTGGGCATTCAGTTATCTAGTTACACAACAGACCTATTTAAGGATAATTTCAAGATAATTTTGATGGAAATGAAGGAACAACTGGAGGACTGGCATAATATCACTTGCTCATGGCTACAGTATTTCAATATAATAAAAAAAACAGTCAATACTCTCCAAATTAATTTCTAGATTCTGTCCAGTCCTTGACCAGGAGGACAGGGTCATCCAGGCATCAAAACTTATGGATTCATTTTCATTTTAGGAACAGCATCTGAGGATGCAGAATGACAAGCCCTCTCCCTTTTCTGACATCTTAATGTACTACAGCTGTGTTCTGAGCTGCCTCTGCCAGATTTCATGCAATATCCATCAAAAGACCAATGGACTACTCTAAAAAACTCAATAAAAGTTATATGGAAAAACAAAAGGCAAGGAATGTCAAGGGGAAACTATTAAAATAAGCTGATGAAAAGGGACTTATCATGCCAGAATTCAAAACATATTATACAGCAGCTATTATCAAAATTATCTGATATTGATCCAAAAAAAATTTAAAAAGCAATAGAAGAGATTAGAGATTCCTTAAATAGAAGCAACTGTGCATAAAAAGTTAGTGTTCAATGCAAACCAAGGATATCAGACATCAGGAAAGCATTCCTTCTTCAAAAATAGGTTTTGGAGAGAAGAGACAACATCACTGTAGACTCATAACTTAAACAGTACATTCAAGTAAACTCCAAGGGAATGAATGAATATTTTTAAAATACATATTTAGTTGGGGGTGGGGAGGAAAGGAAGGAAGGAAGAAAGAAAGAAATGCATTTTCATGGTAATATGAAAGTGACCCATAGTTCTCAATGACTATGTCAACAGGACACACATCTTGGTAAGTCTCTTACTAAGCTTAAAAGATTTTGAGGTGGAGAAAAGGCAGAGATTTACCTGAGTGCTCTCAAATTCCCCTCCAAACAACTTTAAAATAATGCCTCAAAAAGAATTCTGGAGTGGTAGGACCAATAAAAGTAGAGGGTGAAACAATTTTCCAGCCCATGATAACTTAGAAGATTGGCAGGAAAGTTCTGTCCCACAGGGATAAGAGTGGAGCACAATTCCAGACAGGTAACACCTGCTCCCTCCATCAAGATAGCAATAGACTTTAGGAGCGACTGAATCAGCAGCAGCAGCAGCTTCGAGAGCTCACAACCTACAGAGGGTAAAGGGGTTGAACAACTGATCAAAAGGATGTTGTAGTGATCCCTGTGCTGGCATTGGCTGAAAGATTCTGTTGCATTGCTCATATGTAGATCTGGGTCACAGTTCTGTGTCTCAGTTCCAGTGTAAGGAGCACTGCCACATCAGAGCGTGTGACCACATGGAAGTAAGGACCAGGGCTACAGTTTCAAAGTTGAAAAATGTGATTGTGATCACTCATAGATGATAGTACAGGCCAGAAGAATAGTAAACACATCTTTCTTTTGATCATACCACCTTGGAAGGACTAAAACCTTCCAGGCCCCCAAAACTAGTTCTGAAAAAAACTACACAAAACCTGAAGTTTGGGACAGTGCCCTCTCCATCCCAGGATCAGAGCCGAACTATAACATCAAATTCAACATCAAGAATTAGGCTGGAAAAATGAGCAAACAGCAACAATAATAAAAATGAACCTGACCAGAGAGAGTTACTGTGGTGACAGGGATGATCAAAACACAAACCCAAAGGAAGACAACAAAGTCAAAACTGCTACATTTAAAGCCTCAGAGAAAACTGTGAGTTGATTTCAGGCCTAAGAAGAATTTCTAGGAGAGCACAAAAAGGATTTTAAAAATCAAATAAAAGAAGTAAAGGAAAAATGGGAAAAGAAATGAAAGTGATACAAGAAAATTATTTTTAAAAAAGAGTCAACAGCATGGTAAAGGAGGCATAAAAATACTGAAGAAAATAACACCTTAAAAATAGATCAAATGATAAAAGAGGGACAAAAATCCACTGAAGAGAAAAACTCTTTAAAAAGCAGAACTGGTCAAATGGGGAGGAAATGTACAAAAATTCACTGAAGGAAAGAACTCTTTAAAAAGTAGAATTGGTCAAATGGAAAAGGAGGTTCAAAAGCTCACTGAAGGAAATAATTACTTAAAAATTAGAATTGCACAAGTGGAAGTTAATGACTCCATGAGACATCAAGAAACAATTTAAAAAATCAAAAGAATGAAAAAAATAAAAGAAAATGTGAAATATTTCATTGGAAAATCAACTGACCTGGAAAATAGATTGAAGAGAGATAATTTAAGAATTAGTTCACTGCCTATAAGTCATGTTAAAAAAAGGAAACTCAACATCATATTTCAAGAAATCATCAAGGAAAATTTTCATGACGTTCTAGAACAAGAAGGTAAAATAGAAATTGAAAGAATCCACCTTGTTGGTTTTAGAAAATCATGGAAACATTTACATGAAAAAATGTAGAACCAAAAGAGCAGACCCAAGAGATTGCTGTGCACAGTAACAGCAATAATGTGCTATGATCAACTTTGAATGACTTAGCTATTCTCAGCAATACAATAATCCAAGATAATTCAAAAAGACTTGTGATGAAAAATCCACCAGATTAAAGTATACTTTTCAAATTTTCTTTATTTTTCTTGTTTGTTTTTAGTCTGCTTTCTTTCACAATATGAATAATATGGAAAATATGTTTTCATGACTGCCTATGTATAATCTATTTCAAATTGTTTGCCTTCCAAAGGAGAAGAGAGGAGAAGGAAGGAGAGAATTTGGAACTTAACATTTTTTAAAATGGTTAAAAATATTTTACATAACTGGGAAAATATTTTTTCAAAAAGATTTTGAGTGTATCTCCAGCAAAACAAAGCCCATGTTAATCAGTTGACTGAGGCCATGGGGGACATGGCCAATCATTAGGGAACATCATTCACTTGTCTCTCAAGATATCTTACCCACATGCAACATATTCACATAGAGCTCACCTCCATTTTGACCTTCATGGTTCTTACTTGAATTACTAGTGTAAAGCATGGAAGCAGTAAGTGTTTTGTCAAGCTCACTGAACCTTAAAGAATGAGGTTTTTGTTCTACCTTTGAAACATATCCTTAAGAATATCCTCATTAACTTCACATTGAGGTAGCTCTAATACAAGTTCTTAAATTTTTTTGCCTTGTTTCCTGTACTCCTTTGTCAATTTGAAGACTATGAACCTCTTCTCAGAATGATGTCTGTAAGTGCATAAAACAAAATACATAGGAGCACAGAGGAAACCAATTACATTGAAAGCAAGTTAATAATTATGAAAAGCAACAAAAAGTTCAGAGACCTCAAATTAAAAATCTCTACCTTAATGGATATAGGGAGCATCTTTATCCTAAGTACTTGTTTCCCCACTGACACTTCAATGAGCATGGTTAAATGCATCCTGACTTTCAGAGGTTATTGGATTACCAGAATGCCAATCTGAGCCACACTGTTGGATTTAAGCTTTAGAAAAAGGAACAGACAAATCTGGCAAGAATATGAGATGAAGATCTGAAATTAGGAGAAGAGCTAAATAAAAATAGGAGTCTGTAGACCAGAGGCATTTGATAAATGAGCATTTGCTTATCTTTCCTGGAACCAGGTCTCTATAGTCATTTTCATCTTATTTCTAAACCATACTATCTAACTTGTGACTCCCTTCTTTTCCTCCCTCTTATAGCAATATTTTATGTGTTTTCTTCCCCCATTAAATGTAAACTTCTTGAGTGCAGAGATTGTCTTGCTTGTTTTCATTTGTATTCCTATATATATATTCCTGTCTAAAACAGAGTCTGTCTAAGTGCTCAAATGTGCTGTCATTCATTCATTCAAACTTGGGTCCCAGGAAGGGGACAGTTCTTCCATAGGAAGGGAAGCCTACTCTTATGAGTAGCTTTCTCAATCCTTCCCTTCACTAAGCTCAGAGATGGCAGAAGCCAGAGGTGAGGCAGAATGTTGAAAACATTTAAACCAACTTGGAAAAACAGAAGTTCCACTAAAGTTTCTAGACCCAGCTATCTGGAGAGAAGATAAAAAGTTCCTCTCAAGTTGTTAAACAAACCTCTTAGAGAGAACAGGACCAAACGTTTCTCCCTTTGAATCAAGCTAGGGATGCTAAGAGGCAAAGCAGTGGAGAGTGTACATTGCAGATGTGATAGACAACCTATGCAAAGCTATTCTTTGTTCTTCATTTTCAGAGAGGACTAATGACATCACAAGGTGATTTTTGAGTTACACACAAATTGGACTTAAATGAGACTTTGTCGTCATTGGTTAGTTGTTTTATTTTTCATCTATGTCTGACCCTTTGTGAGATCATTTGGAGTTTTCTTGGCAAAGATACTAGAATGGTTTGCCATTTTTGTCTCCAGCTCATTTTACAGTTGAGGAAACTGAGGCAAATAGGGTAAGTGACTTGCCCAAGGTCACACAACTAGTAAGTGTCTGAGGGCAGATTTGAACGCAGGAATTGAGTTCTCTAACTCCAGGTCAGGTACTCTATTCATTTTAACACCTTGCTGTCCTTAGACTAAAATTGATCAGTATAAATCTCACAACTAGAGGAGCACCAAAAGCCTGGATGTGGAAAAGCAACTTGATCTGTTTTGGTTTTGTTTTTTTTTTTTTTGACACCAAGTTTCTCTGATAAAGACTTCATTTCTCAAGGGTATAGGGAATGTATGGGGAACTGAGTCAAATTTATAAAAATTATAAGAAATTTCCCAGTTGATAAATAATCAAAGGAAGTTTCTTTTTTCTGAAACAGGAAGTTAAGAAATTAAATATTTATAGTCATTTGAAAAAATGCTTTAAATCACTACTCATTAGGGGTGGAGCCAAAATGGCTCATAAGAGTCATTAGAAAGATGACCTACTCTAGCTCTCCCTCCGTAGCCCATAAAGTACCTGTAAAAAATGACTCTATACAAATTCTGGAGCAGCAGAAGCCACAAAGAGCAGAGTGAAAGAGATTTCCAGCCCAAGACAGCCTGAAAGGCTGACAGAAAAGATCTATTGCACTAGGCGGAGCGTAGCCCAGCTTTGACCAAGTGGCACAGACAGGACTGGGGCAGGTTTAAGAGCACCAAATCACAGGTAGAAGCTGTGGTTCCCAGATTTCTGAACCCACAAATACCAAAGACAACTCCAAAGGTCAGTGAGAAAGCTCTTTCACCTGGGTGAGAGGAGAGTGAAGTCTGGCCCCAGTCCCAGCTACAGGGCAATAGCAGTCACTGAGACAGCATCATCTACTTTTGGAGGCCTCAGCATAAAGACTCTGGGGGAATCAAGCAGCTGACCTGCATCTCAGTTCTAAGTGGTGGTCCTGGGGTAAGGAGGAGTACTGGAGTGGTGTAGCTGGTGGAGGCTCTAGAGAGGGAATCCTACTCACAGACCCTGGGCAGAAAAGAATGGTTGTGGTTGCTCCCAGATCAGAGTACAGGCCAGGAGAGGAGCAAACTCCTCTCCCTTGATTGTGCCACCTTGAAGGAACTGAGAACTTACAGGTCTCTGGAATATACCCTCCTCTCAACGAATGACTCAAAAGTCAAGTAACTGACTGGTAAAATGCTCCCCCAAAAGGGGGAAAAATAAGACTATAGAGGGTTACTGTCTTGGTGAACAGGTATTTTTTTCCATTCTTTCAGATGAGGAAGAACAAAGTATACCATCAGAGGAAGACATAAAGGTCATGGTTTCTACATCCAAAATCTCCAAAAAAATATCCAATGATCTCAGGCCATGGAAGAGTTCAAAAAATATTTTGAAAATCAAGTAAGAGCGGTGGATGAAAAATTGGGAAGAGAAATGAGAGTGATACAAGAAAATCGTGAAAAGCGAGTCAACTATTTGCTAAAGGAGACCCCAAAACTGCTGAAACCTTTAAAAATAGACTAACCCAAATGGCAAAAGAGGTCCAAAAAGTCAATGAGGGAGAAGAATGCTTTAAAAAGAAGAATTAGTCAAATGAAAAAGGTGATTCAAAAGCTTACTGAAGAAAATAGTTCTTTAAAAATTAGAATGGAGCAGATGGAAGCTAATGACTTTGTGAGAATCTAAGAAATTATAAAATAAATCTAAAAGAATGAAAAAATAGAAGACAATGTGAAATATCTCAGTGGAAAAGCAACTGACCTGGAAAATAGATCCAGGATAGATAATTTAAAAATTATTGGTCTACCCTAAAACCATGACCAAAAAAGAGCCTAAACATCATCTTCTAACAATTATAATGGAAAACTGTCCTGATATCCTAGAACCAGAGGGTAAAATAGAAATGGAAGGAATTCACTGACCACCTCCTGAAAGAGATCTCAAAAGAAAACTCCTAGGAATATTGTAGCCAAAGTCCAGAGTTCCCAGGTCATGGAGAAAATATTACAAGCAGCTGGAAAGAAACAATTCAAGTACTATGGAAATATAATCAGGATAACATAGGATTTAGCAGCTTCTACACTAAGAGATCAAAGGGCTTAGAATATGATATTCCAGAGGTCAAAGGAGATAGGATTAAAACCAAGAATCACCTACCCAGCCAAACTGAGTATAATACTTCAGGGGGAAAAAATGGAATTTCAATGAAATAGAGGACTTCCAAGCATTCTTGTTGAAAAGACCAGAGCTGAATAGAAAATTTGACTTTCAAATACAAGAATCAAGAGAAACATGAAAAGGTAAGCAAGAAAGAGAAGCCTTAAGGAACTCATTAAAGTTAAACTGTTTACATTCCTACATGGAAAGGTGTTGTTTGTATCTCATGAGACTTTTTCAGTATTAGGGTAGTTACAGGGAATACACACACACACACATGTGTGTGTGTGTGTAGGTGTATGGGCATGTATGTATATGTATATTGTATATGTGTAGGTATGTATATGCATATGTGTGTATGTGTGTGTGTAAATACATACACAGACAGAGGGCACAAGGTGAGCTGAATGTGAAAGGAGAATACTTAATAAAAAATGAAATTTACTGTTTAATGGAATGTACTACGAGTAAGAGAAAGGGAGAAGTAGAATGCAGCAAATCATCTCAAATACAAGAGGGAAGAGCTGCAAAAATGGAGGGGTAGAGGGGGGAGATGAAAGGAAATTGAGCTTTTGTCTCATGGGATTCCCTCCCTTAAGGAGGGAATGACACATTTTATTGGATACGGAAATCTATTTTACCCTGCAGGAACGCAAAGTGAAAGGGGATAGGAGAGAAAAGATAATAGAAGGGACAGCAAATTGGGGAAAGGGATAATCAGAAGGAAACCCTGTTGTGGGAGGAAAGGTCAAGGGAGAGAATGGAATAAATGAAGGGCAGGAAAGGACAGAGGGAAATGTGGTTAGTCTTTTACAGCATAAATATTATGGAAGTGCTTTGCATTGTTACACATGTATGACCTATATTGAATTGCTTGTTTTCTCAATGAGGGTCGGTGTGGAGGGAGGGAAAGTATATGAAATTCAAAGCTTTAAGAATGATTGTTAAAAATTGTTTTAGCATACAACTGGAAATTAAGCTATACAGGCAATGGAGTATAGAAATCTATTTTGCCTTACAGGAAAATAGAGGGGAAGGGGGATGGAAGAAGAGTGGTAATAGAAGGGAGGATAGATTGGAGGAAGGGGTGGATGGGGTGCATGCTGTCCTGGGGTGGGGGATGGGGAGAGATGGGGAGAAAATTTTGAATTCAAATTCTTGTAGAAATGAATGTTAAGAACTGAAAAATAAATAAATTATATACTTAAAATTACAAAAAAAATGTCACTACTAATTAGAAAAAATGCAAAGTAGAATAATTCTGAGGTACCAACTCATATCTATCAGATTAGCTAATTTAACAAAAAAGAAAAAAGAAAAATTTTGGAGTTGCTGTGGAAAAATAGGGACACTAATGCACTGTTCGTAGAGTTGTGAGCTGATCCAACCATACTGGAGAGCAGTTTGGAACTATGTTAAAGGGCTTTAAAACTGTGTATACCCTTTGAACCTACAGTACCTGAATACTAGATACTAGATATTACTAGGTCTGTATCATAAAGAGATAAAATAAAAGGAAAAGGATCTACATGCACAAAGGTATTTATAGCCATACTGGAAACTGAGAGAATGTCCATTAATTGAGGAATGGCTGAACAAGTTGCAGTATATGATTATGATGGAATACTCTTGTGCTATAAGAAATGATGAGCAGAATGCTCTGAGAAAAACCTAGGAAGACTTACATGGACTGATTAAAGTAAAATGAGCAGGACCAGGAGAACATTGTTTACAGTAATAGCAATATTTTATGAATAATCAACTGAGAACAACTCAGCTACTTGAATCATATACAATGATTCGAGACAATTCTGAAGGACTTATGATGAAAAATGCTATCCACCTCCAGAGCAAGAACTGATGGAGGATGAATGAAAATTGAAGCATACTTTTTTTTTTTTTTTACTATCTTTAATGTTCTTGAGAGAGGAGTTATTCAAGTTTTCTTTTGCAACATGGCTAATATGGAAATGTTTCACATGACTATATATATATAACCTGTATTCAATGGTTTGCCTTTTAAACTTTAAATTTCATAATTTTGAGATGTTTGTTTACACATAATTGAGAAAAAATAAAATAAAAATTAAATGTAAAGGAAAAACATTTTTAAGTATTTCAAAAATATATAGTGCTTATATTTTTTTCTCTTAACACATTCATTAACATTTACCAGCAAACAAACACATGAAAACAAAATATATACAAAGCAAATGCATGGTAATTTTAAGGATAGTAACAAGTGGAAAGAGAAAAAAGGATCAGGCAAGATTTCCTATAGGAAGCAATGCTGAGCTGAGCTTCAAGTGAAGCTAGCGGTGCTAAGAGGCAGAGTAGAGAAGAGTGTGCATTCCAGGTATGACGGATAACTTATGTAAAGGTACGGAGACAAGAGATGGAATATTCGTCTGTGGAGAAATAAGCTAAATGCTGATGTTGTTAAAGAAAATGCTGGATGGAGACACAAGGCAAAGATAATTTATGAGAAGCCCCCAAGATTGAAACTGGTCTGTACAAACCCAGGAGTCCATGAAGAATTAAACAACTTTGCTTGTTAGTACCATTTTCCTACATTTTCCTAATGCCCCACAGTTGCTGGACTCCCCCCAGAAGAGACATATACTTAGGTTTTATAAAAGAGCCCACTCTTCATCCTCTAGTGAGTCCCACATCCCTCCCCCACATTATCTAATCAAATATTCAACCACCAAATGAGATAAACAAGCTAGTCATGCAAAAATAAAATTGTAAATGAGTATCAAAAAATTTCCTATGCTCTTCAATAATGAAAGAAAAATGCAAATACAGTAAAAATAACTTTGTGATGCTATTTCAAGCCTATCCACTGGCAGAAAAATAATTACAAGTGACAGAATTCAATGTTGATGGTGAACTTGAAAACTGGTAAAAACTTCTCAGAAAAGAGTTTGATAGTACACAATTAATAAGCATGTTAAGCTAATCATACCCTTTGATTCAATGGCTCTGGTGTTTGTAGCCTGCCCTGAGAAAGTAACTAAAGGGGAAGAAATGTCTTTAATACTTCAAAGAGCTAGAATTCTTTCTAAAAGATGAATTCTTGAAGTATGGAGTTACATGAAATGTCACACATAGACTGGGGGGTGGGGGGAGTCCTCCTTTTCTATATTCACATAAACTGGATCTAGCTCTAAGGGTAGTTAACCCTAAAGAAAAGGAACCAAGCTTTTATTCTTACTCTCTGACTCATTATGACCCCACCCAGGAATTCTAGGGAAAGCCATCCAAAGCTCAAGTATGACTTATACCTAGGATATACTTTTATCCTGTAAAAGGATATCCATTATAGCATAGCTATTTCCCACACAAATGATAAAAAAATGCATGAACAAATACTTTAAAAATATGAAACAATAATGAAAATAACTTTTCAAGACTGCTCAACAAATATTTCACATTCACCTTAGAATGATCATCACTGTCCCATGAGCTTGTGAGTCTAGGTATTCTGGCCATCCAGGGATGACTTGGACCTTTGCAGACTTATTAGCTACAGTGTCCTCCTGCTGGTGTCAGTCATCTACCCTAGGAAATTATTGCAGCTTCTGCAATTGCCTTCCTATGGGCAACCAGATTAATAGTTTCCAACCTCCAGAAAAGTCCATTTCTCAGAATCCCTATGTATAAGGAAGCAAACAAACAAGCAAAGTAGAAGAATCAGCCAGATTTTTTGTTTAGGTCCAAGTTCAGTCTTGCCAAGGCATACAGGTGTTCTTATTGCCATGTGCATACAGTCACCAAGGAAGGGGAACCTCAGCCAACACTATGCTGCTGGTGACCTTCTCCTATTTGTTCACTACTTTTAGACCTAATATTTGGCTATTTGCCAGCTCACCTACCATTATTCATCTACTATAGATTACCTATTTTGCAATATGCACGGCTTTTGCCCATCTCAATTTGTTTTGCCCTCAAATATTTTATCTATCTTGATTTCTGTTGCTTATCTGATAGACACTGGCAAAATTCTTGCATTTCATGAATGTCTGGTGTCTTCAAGCTACTGTCATCCACAACCTGATAACTCTTCACCATGTCATCAGTGACCACCATGAATTAGACTCATTTATATATGACCCAGGCACAAATTGGAGCTCTGATTTATGACATATGTGAAACAAGAAGAGACAACTGGCTTTTGGGGCCAGAATACCCTACTTGGGGTCCCAGTTTTGCCATTTGCAAGTTATGTGTCTTTGAGCAAGTCCACTTCTCTGGATCTGTTTCCTTATCTAGAACAGGGCTTCTTAAACATTTTCCACTCATGACCCCTTTTTGCCTGAGAAATTTTTAAGTGACTCTGGGTATATAGGTATATAAAACAGGTATTCAAATCAAACATTTACTGATAATAAATCATAAAGAAATTTATTTTAAAACAATTTTTGGTATACATATAATTGTACCATTTATTCAAGACTAAAGCCAATTTGTATACTGAGATAGATGTGCTTGCTCATTTGCAAGTAAATACTTTTCATTGACAGTAACAAATTTCTCAAAATTTATTTATTCTCAAAATTTATCTTTAATTGAAGATTTGAAGAGTCATTCAAAATATTCCTTTGGTTTATTACAGTATGAGGCATGCTTGGTATTAAGATATCATTTTAGTTTGGCTGGTTTCATGCTCTCTGCAGATGAAACTTCAATTCAAATTAAACAAAGGTTTTTCCACACCATCATCATTATTGGAAGCAAATCCATATTGCAAAAATGATTTGACATATTTTCTTTTTCTTGACAATTTAGGTGTACTACAACCTGGTAGAAGACTCTGCTGCATTGTCATCAGTATTTTTACCTCTTCTATCTAAATTTAGCCACTAATACACAACCAAAAATATTTTGTCCTAAAATATAAATAAATATTGCTAATTTCTCAAATAAATACTAGGTTTAGTTTATGAAATTACATTTGTGCTTAATTTTAAAAATTGATACTCACATTTACATATACATACAATGGTGATAGTTGAGAAACACTATTAAATGGCCTTTGTCTTTACTTGTTGCAATTAAACACTTATGTTTCTGTAAAAGAAGGAGATAACAGCAATTTTTGAAATCAATCATTCTAACACAATACAATGCAAAGATATGTTAATCTGATACTTGGTTGGTTGGTTATTTGGTTGTACACATTGATGATAAGGTTGTCACATGCATTGCCAGCGCTAGCTCAGTGTTTGGGAGTCTCTGAAGGAAAGTACGGGAGAGAGTAGAGAAGACTGACTACTAAACTGAAGGTCTGCAGAGCCATTGTGCTGACCTCATTGTTGTATACCTGTGAAATCTGGATAGTATACCAATGCCATGCCAGGAAAGTGAATTACTTCCATTTGAATTATCTTGGGAAGATTCTGAAGGTCACCTGGAAGGATAAGGTGCCAGACACTGAGGTCCTTACTTAAACTTAACTGCCAAGCATTCACTCTACTTCAGAGAGCACAACTTGGATAGGCTGGCCATGTTGTTTGATTGCAAAACGTACACTTGCTAAAAAGACTATTTTATGGAGAACTCACATAGGGCAAGCAGTGACATAGTAGTCAGAAGAAGAGATACAGGAACACTCTCAAGGTCTCTCTCCAAAACTTTGGAATTGATTGTGTGACATGGGAAACGCTGGCACAGGACCACTCAGCATGGCATGCTCACATCAGAGAAAGTGCTGTGCTCTATTAGCAAAGCAGAATTGAAACAGCTCAAAGGAAACTTGATATGCATAAATTTGGAGTATCTACCCCAAATGTTCACACGGACTATTTGTAGAATATCCCAAGCTCATATTGGTCTAATAAACCACAGAAATGACTCTAGTATAGTGATATCATTTTCATCTTCTTTGAGAACAAAGGACAACAACCAACCAATCAATAAATTATGTTTCTACAAGAGCAGAAAACGTTCTACGTACAATAAAAACACTGTAATTCATAGCGTATAATATTCTCGAATCTGAGCTGATATGTTTCTGTCAATGTTTGTGGGTGTTGCATGTGGGGTGTGACAGCATGCACAGTGCAAAGTGCACATGTTGTGTGTTCACAACCAATGCTCTAGTGAAGTTGTGAGATGCGTCACGGGCAAGTGCTGCGAGAAACACTTCATATCTGTTATACGTCTGATTTTGAATTAATTTTTAGTGGTTACATGTTCAGAAACCTTTCACTGCTGACAAATTTTTTGGATTCCCCATATTCAGTTGTGAGATTCCATATAGAGATCTAGTTTAAAAAACTCTGACCTAAAATATGAGGGGACCAGACTATAGGATTTCTAAGATTCCCCAACCCAGAGAATGCAATACATAAGGAAACTGGGAATATAACATCAAGTCAACAAAAAAGAAACTCCATTTGCAATGACTATATCCCATGCTTGGAGCATTTTCCCTTCTCACCTCTAACTCCTACCTTCCCTAGATTCCTCCTACCTTCTGCAGTTGTGTTTTCCTGGTGCTCCCACTTTCCTATCCCAATCAGTCCCTTCTCTCTGAGATTACCTTCAAGTTACACTGTATATATCATCTCCCCCATTTGAATGTGAATTCTTTGAGAGAAAAGATTGTGGTTTTAATTTTTTTCGTTTTTGATTTATTTTTTGAGGAAGAGGAGGTATCCACAGCATTTGGAATAGTAATTGGTACATAGTAAGTAATTAATAAATGCTTGTTGACTTCATGACAGGTAAAAAGGAAGGAAATGACCACTCCCTGACTTTCCATACCAAGTCACATTCCTTTGTGTTTAAGACTTTGAAAGTTTACCTTTCTCTTTGCAAAGTAGGCTTTTTGTTCTATCCAGAATTGAATTTTCCCTTTGTTTTTGGTTTAGGAGTCAAGAAGGCCCCCCCCCCCCAAATCCTGGACAGATTTCACCCAACGTACAAGAGAAGTGACTTTTTAAGTAACCATCAGACAACCCAGCAATGGCATTGCAGAAATCAAAACATAGTTCCTTTTGTGTTCATATGGCCTTAAATGTTACACAGTGTCTATTCACTAACATGTGGTGCTATGGAAAAGGCAACATTGGGAAGCATAATCCATGGTTTTATGGCCTTGTTGCATGAGTGTAGGAGGATGTGGCTCAGACTGATTTGATATATTACATGCTATTTGTCATTTTATACTTTATTGATTTTATGATGCTTTCTATTTTAAGTTATTTTAAAAAATAATAATAACTCTGAAATGAAATAGCAAATGCTAAATAATGTGAAAGGAGGTTTGCTGGGGTTGGGAATTTGTGAGCATTAACTCAAATAATTTGAAACTGAAATATGCTTTAAAAGCTTGAGAGTATATAAGGAGGCTCTACTTGCCATGGCCAGGGATTGCCTAAAGAAATCATAGGCCATTTCTAAAGCATGGGGGAAGGGGAGGGAGGAGAGGAGAGAATCAAACTTTCATATTTCTCTTCAACCATAAAGTCCAAAAACCTATGTGATGACTTCTGGCTAAGTGACAGATTGGTGAAGTGAATCCACATGGTCAGAGGAGAGACTCATTGGGACCTTTGTTATAAACCCAGCAGTCTAGTTTCAGCCTAAAGCCTATGTGTTTCCTGCCCTATTAGAGGTCCATACAATCAAATGCCTGATGATAATGCTGACAGCTCCTGAAAGCAGTTCCCTCAAGAAAGAATACTGCCAAGCCTGCTCCAAGCACCATGAAGTCTCTGACTGGGCCCCTGTGTGTTATTTTCATTTCAAGAGGAACACTAAATAGCTGGATAATTTCTAACTGGGTCATCTGATAAGTCCATCTTTAAAGTGTGGTTTAGAAAAGTTACTCCAGGTCACTTGTCCAGCAGACTGTACTGACCTCCTTGTTCTCCATCCTTCTTGCAGCTCTTGCTCTTGTTAAAACTCGATCTTTTACCAGGAAATTCACTCAGACAGGGAAGTTCATTTGAGGTTAAAACTGTAAAGTGGCCAATTATCTTTCATTCATTGGTTGCATATGATCTTTAGCCCAAACTCTGGAAATAAGCACAGCATTTTGCAAAAATCTCTGCTCCAAAGCTAATGTTTTGGAAAGAAAAACAGCATATTGGGAATAAATTACATGGTCTTTAATCCATTTTAGTATTATTGCCTGTTAACACACCATGTAGCTTGCCAACACATGAGAAAGGTACAGTTTTTTAGCAACCAGCTTTCTGATTTGCTGAATTTATAGCATCTATGTCATATCCTTGAACTGAATAGGATCAGAAAGTACAACAGCCTAGGGTATTCAGCCTCCCTGGCAAGATGACCCAAAGGAAATCAGCAATCACATGGCTATGATTTCAGTTTGGTAACATCGCAGACCTTTAAGAACAGGGTCAGGTCATGTGGACATTGATCACAGATTAAGAGCTGGAAAAGATTTTAGAGATCATCCAGTTCAAGCTTTTCATTTTACAAATGAAGGAACTGAGCCTCAGATAAATAAGTAACTTTTTTAAGGTCATAGAATTTAGATTTAAAGTAGGAAAGTCAGACATTTATTAAGCACCTACTGTATGTGCCAGGCACTGTACTAAGTTCTGGGCATACATAAAGAGGCAAAAGACTGTACTTGCCTTCAAAGAGCTCACTCACAGTCTAGAGTGAGAGGCAACAAGCAAGTATGTCCAAACAAGCAATACACTGGATAAATAGGAAACAAACGTAAAGAAAACACTAGAATTAAGAGGGTTTGAGGAAGATTTCCTGTAGAAGATGGCATTTTAACTATTGAATAGAGAAATTTAAATTAAAACAATTCTGAGGTATCACCGCACACTGATCAGATTGACTATATGATAAAAAAGGAAAATGATGGATATTGGAGGGGATGTGGAAAAACTGGGATGCTAATGTACTATTGGTGGAGTTGTAAAGATCCAACCATTTCAGAGAGTAATTTGGAACTATAAAAACTATAAAACTGTGCATATCCTTTGATTCAGCAATACCACTGCTGGTTCTGCATCCCAAAGACATCCAAAAAAAGGGGAAAGGACCTATTTGTACAAGAATATTTATAGCAGTTCTTTTTTGTGGTGTTTAAGAATTGGAAATCGAAGGGAAGACCATCAATTGAGGAATGGCTAAACAAGCTATGATATATCATTGTAATGGGATATTATTGTGCTATAAGAAATGAGAAGCAGGATGATTTTTTAAAAAAGAAACTGGAAAAGACTTACATGAACTGATGCATAGTGAAGTAAACAGGACCAGGAGAACATTGTACACAGTAACAGCAATATTGTTTGATGAAGAGTGACTCAGCTATTCTCAACAATGCAATAATCCAAGACAATCTGAAAGGACTTGTGGTGAAGCATACTATTCACCTCCAGAGAAAGAACTCATATTGTTTGAATACAGACTGAAGCATACTATTTTTCACTTTCTTTCTTGCATTTTTTTCTTTTGAGTCTTCTTGTACAAAATGACTAATATGGAAATGTTTTACATAATTACACATGTATAACCTGTATCTAATTGCTTACTATCTCAGGGAAGGGGGTAGGGAAAGGAGGAAAGGATAGAATTTGGAACTCAAAACTGCAAATAAAAATGTTAATACAAAAAAGAAAGTAATAAATTTAAATATGGGGGGGGGGAAAGATGGGATTTTAAATAGGATGTGAAGGAAACCAGGAGGCAGAGATGAGGAGTAAGAGTATTCCAGGCATGGGGAACAGTCGACAAAAATGCCCAGAGCTGAGGTATGGAGTGTGTTGTTTGTGGAACATCAAAGAGGTCACTGTCACTGGACTGCAGAATATGTGGTGGGGAATAAAGTATAAAGACTGGAGAAGGTGGGGCTGAGTTAAGAAGGGCTTTGAACACCAAATGGAGGATTTTGTATTTGATCCTGGAGGTAATAGGGAGCCCCTATGGGCAAGGGAAGAAGGGGGGAGGTGGAAGGTGACAGGATTGGACCTGTGCTTTAGGAAATTTACATTAAAGACAGACTGGAGGATGGATTACAGTAAGAAAAGACCTGAGGCAGGCAGAGGCAGCAAGCAGCCAAAGTCAGAGTCAGAGGGAGAGATTGGGCATATCTGAGAAATTGAGCAAAGGTGAAATCAATAGAGTTTTGTTGTTGTTGTTAGATGTGAGAAGGGAGAAATAGTGAGAAATTTAGAGTGGTATGTAGATTGTGAGGGTGGGGAACTAGAAGGATGGTGGTGTCCTTGACAGTACTAAGGAAATTTGAAAGAGGTTTTAGGTGGAAAGATTGTAAATTTAAGTAATGGACATGTTGAATATAAGATGCCTATTAGACATCCAATTGGAGATGTCTGAAGGACAAGTAAAGACGTAAGACTGAAGAACTGGAAAGGATCAGCTCATTGAGTTTCTTTCCTTCTGTAGATGAGAAAACTGAGGCTCAAAGAAGTTAAACAACTTGCCTAAAGTC
This sequence comes from Notamacropus eugenii, assembly GCF_028372415.1. NCBI lineage: Eukaryota > Metazoa > Chordata > Mammalia > Diprotodontia > Macropodidae > Notamacropus > Notamacropus eugenii. Next base: position 367,588,036 of record NC_092873.1, on the reverse strand, counting down.
AGACAGATGATAACAGAGGAAGGCTTTGAACTCAGGTCCTCAGATTCCAAAATCAGAAATCTCTCCACTGAGCCATGCCACTCCCTCTAGAAGAGCAAAGCTCCAGCTTAAAAATGACTTTGTTTTGTTCCTGAGGTGCTAAATGTGTTTGTAATGTCTCCCCTCCCTTCCTCCTCCTGCTGCTGCCACCTCCACCACCCTCCTTTTAATGGAGTGGAAGGGAAATAGGAAATAGGGTGGAGAGGGAAGGAGATTTTTAGTAAAGTTAATGAAAGTGAGAAGTAGGGAGAGAGAGGCAGGAAAGAGCAGAACCAGGTTCACATTTAGCCCTTCTACATATGCATACAAGGGTAGATCCCAGAATGAAGGGTGAGAGCCTGCTGTCTGAGAAAAAAATTGTTGTGAATTCTGTGAATCCTTCTGCAGCCTCTTTTGGTCATTCACCATTGCCTCGGGAGAGCAGTCATTAATGATGAAAGGACAAGTGGACAATATTGTTGTTAAGTTGATTTAGTCACCTCTGACTTCATGACCCTGTATAGTTGTTGTTTGTTCGTTCGTTTGTTTTTTTGGCAAAGATACTGGACTGGTTTGCCATTTCCTTCTCCAGTGGATTAAGACAGAGGTTAAGAGGTTAAGAGCTAAGCAAGTGCCTAGCTAGTGAGGCCATTTTTGAACTCAAATCTTCCTGACTCCAGGCTCAGAACTCCATCCACCAAGACTTTTAGCTATCTCCAAGTGGACAATACAAAAGAGAAATTAAAAAAAAAAGATTCAGCCTTGCCTTTTAGTGACTTTGAGTCTAAAAAAAAGGACAGACTTTGATGATAAAACAAACTTTTTTGGCACATTTGAATAGGACAAATGGAGCAATAGAAAGAATGCTGAATTTGAAATCAGAGTATTTGAGTTCAATACCTTCTTCTGTCACTTTTTACCCTCATGATATTGGGTAAGTTATTCAACTTCTCTGAATCATAATTATCTCGTATGTAAAATGAAGGGTGACCTCTAAGCTTCCTTGATCCTGTTATCTTGTACAGTGTGTTGTAGGGCAGATATAGAAACCATATTTTGGTGCTGAGTTCTTTCTGGGTTTGTTTAAAAGGATCTCCAATATATTTTTAGGTAAAGAAGGTGTTAAGAAGTCTTCCTTTAACCTGAAAACAAGGCACAGAAGAGTATAAAGGGCATATCGATTTACAAAGTCAAAACTCCTCTGACTCAGAAAAAAGAACATTGATGGAGTAAACAAATATTTTTGTTTCTGTCTCTGCATCACCAAAACTGAGCATAGTGCTTGACGTAAAATAGATGCTTAATCAATGTTGATCAAGTTTAATTAAATTGCATTCTATCTGTACAAGGGCAATAATAATAATACATTGAAAAAATAACAGAGCTGGAATCAAAGGCTCTTTTGAATTCTGGCTCTTATTACCACTTCTTACCTATGAAATCTTGGCTCCATTATTTCCTTCTGCTGGCCAGTTTCTTCATCTATAAAAGTAAGAGGACTGGATTAGATTTTCTCTAATGTCCTTTCCAGTTGTAAGACCTCACAGAGTTATGGGGAGGGAGGCACTCCATAAAGGGCCCCATAAATGGAAATTACTCTCCAGATCACAGGCTTTAAAGGGAAGGGGACATAAAAGATCATTTAGCTGTCCCACACAGGTAAAGTGACTTACCTAGGGTCATATGTAGTAATAAGTAGCAGAGATTCAAGTCCAGGGCCTCTGATTCCAGATCCAGTATTCTTTTCATTCTTTTTCTGGGTTGATAGGTAAAGAGAACAGCATAACATGATTTCTATATTCACTTTCAACTCTGAAATCTTGTGGGTCTGTTTCTAAGTAGACCTAGGTCTGACCTTACCTCCCTAACAGTCATCGTGACCCCAGCCTCACTCCCTCTGCAAATATCACAAGGTATCATTTTGGGGAAGATAACTTCATATAAATTTGGCCAATAGCTGACCTATGGCCCAAAGACAGCAGGGTTATCAGGTATTACCTCAGCTCTCCAGAGCTAACCAGAGCCAGAGAAGGGTCCTTTTCCCAGGACACGCCTCCACCCACCTCCCTCCTGCTGAGCACTCACTTTGGAAAGATGCCTAGTCTCCAGTGTGGGACTTGAACCTTTGGCCTTCAGGCCAGAGGCAACAGAGCTACCAGCTGAGTGACACTAACCTATTTCCTGATTTGGGAATGAAATGGAGCCAAAGGTATGTGAGGCATTTCTTTTCTCTCCACCTAGCCTTGCCTCAGTAGGACCAGCAGAAGCAAATGTGCCCTCCCACAAGGAAGATTGGTGCCCTTCAAAGGAAGGGAAGGTATTTAGCTTGTTTGTTTTGATTTGCACAGCAGTTCTACATACCATGATATATACATACCATGTATGTATATTTGTATGTATATATGTGGAGAGTGAGAGAGAAAGCAAGAACGAGAGAGAAAGAGAGAGAGAGAGAGACAAAGAGAGAAAGAGAGAACAGTTGTTATAAGTAGAGAACAAGAATTTGAACCAGATCCTCTGAACTACAAATTCATCACTCTTTTCACTGAAAAAAATTATAAGCTTACTATTATATTACATACATAATATATGTTACTATTATAAACTTATAAACTTACTACTCCTAGACACTACATTGCTTACAATTATTTTGTACACTACATCGGTTACAATTATCTTGAGTATTGATTCCACTTGATGGTGCTGATAGAGAGGAAGAGTTCTTGTCTACTTTGTATCCTCTTGAAAGTCAGTTTAACAGTGTTCCTGCACTCCATTTGTAGCTTTTCTTTCTCCCCTATTCAACACTCCCTTCAAAATTGGTGACTTCAAATTCAATCATGAAAATAAATCCACACAGGGAATTTTAAACTATTTATTAAAATGAAATCTTTGATTTCAAACATCCTGAAATCAAGATAGCTGGGAGATACACCATATTGAATAGGCCTAAAGCATGTCATAACCTTTGTATTCGAGAATATGTCGGTCCTTTCCATTCAGTGCCAAGGTCCTATTAAAAATACAAATAAAAATAGGAGTCTGGCTGTGGTGACTCTGAAATAATATATACATCAGAGGTATTAAACATACAGCCCACAGGCCACATGGGGCCCTTCAACGTTTCCAAATGCTGCCAGAAGCAGATTTGAATGCAACTGGGAAATGTTTAACCAAATGAACATAAAACATAGACAATTTTAAATTTAAATCAATATATAGCCTAAACAAATCCTTTTGTATATATTAGTGGCCCCTATTTCTATTTGAGTTTGACACTACTAAACTACATTCATGTTGTTATTTGAGTGTTATTAATCTATTATAAGAATGGCTCCCAACCTACCATTTGTTTTCTCCCTTAAACATCATTCCTCAGGCCAGATAAGCTGGGTTGTATGGGCCCATACTATGGGATGGAAACAATCTCCCATAGAATTCCATTGAAAGAGCTGAATGATTATCCTTATTTTATGCAAGGAGCTAACTGAGACTCCGGGAGTTTGAATAACCTGCCCAAGATTACACATCTAGTTAGTAACAGAACCAAGGCTTGGATATTAGTCTTGATTCGGCCAAGTGTACTGTTTTAGTTTTTTTTTTTGGAGGCAATTGGGTGACTTGCCTAGGGTGACACATCTAGTAAGTGTCTGAGGTCAGATTTGAACTCAGGTTCTTCTGACTCTGGGGTCCATGCTCTATCCACTGTGCCATCTAGCTGCTCAGATTCAGTCAAGCATTCTAAGATAGTTTCACTAAAACTGTTTGAGCTGGTGCAAAAAAATGGCTGATGTTTAGAGAATGCTGTAAAGTTTCCAAAATGTTTTTCTTACAACATCCCAATGAGGTATGTGGTTCCCGATTTTACAGCTAACAAACTTGAGGCCTAGCACAGTTAAATGATATATATATATATATATATATATATATATATAGCTTGGCATCAGGGCTGGTATCAGAGCCTAAGTTTCCTAAATCAAAACTCTAGGTCCCTAAAGGTCAGTTATACATTCTCCTCATGATAAAAAGCTAATTTCCTTGATTCCTTTGGGACTCTGGCTTTTGGCTATTCAACTTATCACTTAGCCCTAGACCCCCACATAAAACATAAAGCACTCTTAACTCCCTAAACAACCTCATTTCTAGCAGAGAGTATCAGAACTTTAAGCCAAAACATTACCTAGTTCTTGGCAGGCTCTGGAGAGAACTTGTGGTCACAAGACCACCATGCAGGACTCTCACAGCTGAATGTGAGCATTCTGCTTATTCAAGCTGCAATACCATCCAATATTTTGGAGCCATTCTACTCATGTTCCAGCTGGATCAGGGAAATCAAGCTGTCTGTCCAGCTGGGTTTTCATTATTTTTATTTGAAAGTCTGAATCATCAACCGGCATCACTCTCCAGCCAGGTGGCCTGTTAGGATTCAACGTCAATGTCTGGCTCTTTGGCAGAAGAGTGAGTCAAAGGTACCTCTGAGAAATTCTAGGAAGGTTGCATATTTCCTCAGTTTTCAGGCAGTCCCCATCTTGAGTTATGTCATCTTTACATGACAAAGTAGAGGAAGATATTTCCTACTAATAACTGATTTAAAACACTGTGGAAACCAGTTGAAGGTTTTGGAAACAATCTATATGCCCAGCAATTGAAAAATAACTGAATAAGTTACATTATGCTGGTGTAAAGGAATATTATGGTGCCATAAAGAATGATACAAGCATACAAGGAAATATGGAAAGACCTATATGAAGTGAGGCAAAGTAAAATTAGAAGAGTTAGAATTGTAGACAGACTGTTTATAAAAAAGAAAGAAAAAGAAAAGAAGGAAGAAAAGAAAGAAAGAAAGAAAGAATAAAAAGAGAAGAGTGAGGGAGAAGAGAAGAGATAGGAAACAGAGAGAGAGAGAGAGAGAGAGAGAGAGAGAGAACCCATAGTTAGCAGAACTTGACAGACTGGGAAAAAAAACACCATGGAACAAAAACATCTCTTTGCTTACTGATTATTCATTCATTCCACTTTGTTAGCTTCTAAGGGTTTTCTGTTAATTGTGTGTGCTTGGTTAATTTTTGTTGTTGTTGACAGCTATTAAATTTATATTTTTTAAAGAGTTAGAAGTCATTCAGAGGGCTGCAAGGAATGCCAGGACAGGCTAGAGACTGACTTCACAAATCAGTCAATATTTTTTGAACACTTAAACATATATGAGTTCCTGGAGACAGGGAAATCTAAAGCTTGATCCCTGCCCTTTCAGTGTTTGTTTTCCAGTTGGAGAAATAAGACAAGAACATGAAAAAAGAAAAATAATAATGTCAGGCAGTATATGATAAGTGCTAGATGAGAAACACTTAGGTGTTAAGAATTCAGAGGAGGAAGAGATCAGCATGAACTTGGATAGTCAGGGAAGCCTTTGTACAGGAAGTGAGAATTGTTCTGGGAACTGGAGGAAGGACAGGACTTTGCTGAGCCATGAGGAGGTTGGAGTGTCTTCAAGGGAGGTAAGCTTGAGTAAAGGTTTGGAGTCAGGAGGACACTTACTTACTCTCTGCAGATGATAAGTAGGCCTATTTGGCTGGAATGGGCAGTTTGTGGTGAGGGCAATGGATTGGTGATGAATGATTTGCTCATTGTAGCCGCAGCCAGATATTGCACTTTCCGATAGAGAATAGTATTGACAAAAAAGCATACACAGAGATCCAAACAAGCCTCTGTCTAGTCTTCTTAGAAGAAGAGTGATAGAAATTAAATGTAACAAGATGGATTATCCAGTGAGGGCTCTGTGCTAGAAACATGTACCATTCTCCCTGACTATTGAAAACCCCCATGAGGGGAGTGACGAACCTGATTCTGAATGTGTGCGGTGATATGCAATGGGGAGAGTCCTGTCCCAATGAAGAGCATGGGTAAATAGTCTGTGACTGTTTTCTGTTGGCTTTGTGTAGTAACAAATGGCCTTTTGTTTGGCTGCAGAGCTGAAATAGTACATAAAAAATACTGTAGCAGGGAAATTCACTTTCTTCTGCCCATGAAGTATAAAGTTGGTCCTCAATTTATCACCTTTATGCAGATAATTCTCAGACCTACTTATCCAACCCTACCCTCTCTTCTGACTTCAATTCCACATCTCCAGCTTCTTACTGAACATCTCAAACTGAATATTCTGTAGATATCTTACATTCACCATGTCCAAAACTAGACCTCCAAATCCTCCCTCTTCTGAACATTTTTATTGTGATCTGTAATGTTAATGTAAGGTCAATGGGTAGGAGGGGAAGAGTTAGAGACCTTCTGCCCCATTAATAAGTTTCAATACCTTTTATTAATTTCTATTGAGGCACTGGATCAGAGGGTTGGACCCTCCAACTCTGACAAACATATAAATACTCTGAGGTGAAGTTTTCCTTAGGGGTTTACTCCTTGGAAATATTTGTTTGGTCAGATAAGATTCTGGGTAGCCACTAAGGAAACCCCAGGCTTTGAAAATCCAGATGTTGGTGCTTCTCTCTCTGGTAACTATGTATGTATACAATGGTTAAATAGCTGAATCTCTCTGCTGATCTGTGATGTATGTATTGTTTATGGTCAGACAGTTGGATGCCCTGCCTGTTGGTCTTTCTATTTGTAAGTTCTGCTCTTAAATTCTGTTTGTATTTTCCCTGAGGTTCAGGGTGCTGACCTTTTTCTCTGAACTAAGTAAACAATATATGTGCTTGACTGAAATAGATTATTGACCCCCCAAAGTTGCTTTCCTTTTAGAAAAGCAGATCTAAGAACCTGTACAGCAGGCCCTCTTGTGTTACATTATCCTTGCAGTTACATTGTCAAGGACACCATTATACTCCCCTACACCTTGCCATCCTCAACTCTCTCCTATCTCTCATCTCAAGCCCCTACCCCCATATCAAAACTGTTGCCAAGGCTTGTCAATTTTACCTTCAATAACATCTCTCACATGGGCCCCCTTCTTTCCTGTGACACTGCCAACACCCTGGTCCAGACCTTCATCGCCTCTTTCCTGGACTATTGCTATAGCCTCCTTGCCACAAATTTCTCCCACTCCAGCCCATCCACCACTCAGCTATAAAAGTGATCTTCCTAAAACACAGGTCACTCCCTACTCCATAAACTTCAGTGGTTCCCTATTACTTACAGAATTAAGTAGAAAATCCTTTGTTTGACATTCAAAGTCCTTCATAATTTGACTTCTTCCTACCTTTCCATTCTTACACTTTATTCTCCTCCTCATATTATAAAATCCAGTGACTCTGGCCCCCTTATTGTTCCTCAAATAAGATTCTCTTCCAACTCCATCCCTTTGTACTGGCCATCTCCTAGCCCTGGAATTCTCTTTCCTCTTCCCTTCTTCCTGACTTCCCTGGATTGTTCAAGTCTCAGGTGAAATTCCACCTTCTGCAAGAAACTTTTCCCAGACTTTCTTAGGACATGTGTCTTCCCTCTGAGTTCTTCCCTCTCTCTCCCATTTGCCATGTATATTATGATATATGTATATGTATTTGTATGCATATATATATGTACATGTACATACATATACATACACACATGTATTCCCTGTTCATAGTTGTTTGCATGTCTCTTCTATTAGACATTACCCTCCTTGAGGGTAGAGACTGTTTTTTACCTTTCTTTATATTCCATGTTTATCAGTGCTTAGCATATTTGTTTTATTAATAAATAATTTATTTAAAATGCTTGTTGAATGACTAATTAGGGAAATGATCTCACCCCATACCATCAGGCTGGTTCACATACTTCTGATCTCCTAGACCAATCAGTGTCTGGGATGGGGTCTTCTGTTTGTGCCTTCACTCCTGAGATCTTGGAAGTTAGAAGAGCCACTAGAGATGTAAGCCTAGGAAGGAGTCATGCTTCCGTGAAGTTTGAATTCAGTCAAAGGGCCACACTTGAGGACCTAGAGGACTACATGTGGACTCAAGACCACAGGCCCCCCACCCCTGGAATAGAGGGACATATCTGGGTACTCAATTTTCCCCACATGTTCACAACTACAGGATTCTCTTGTTCACCAAGATCTGCACTTTCTCCTTCTTGCTTAACCCCTGTCTGATTATGTTTCTCTGCCTAGTCACTCTGTCTCTCTCCATCTCCTTCTCTCTTCCGATTCTCTTCCTCTACTATCTGTCTCTCTTTGTCTCTGTCTCTATCTCTTTCTCTTTCCTCTACCTCCCTAACAGGGTCTCTAGGACCAAAGTTCTTCCTCAATCTTAAAGTACCCTTTAGAAATGAGCCTTTACTTTTATTGAGTAGGGTGAATCAAGTAATTTCAATTCGAACATTCTTTGTTAACCAAAATCTAGTACAACTAGGTGTTAATGACAAAAATAAAGGAATCTCTGCCCTTGGGGAGCTTACATCTTAATGTTTATAATAAATGTTATCTTTAAGAGGCCTTATGTCATCATGTGTCTCTAACTTTTAGGAATCCCAGTCCAGCACCACTTCAGGGTCCCACTGGCTGAGGAGAGCTTCAACCAACCATTCCTATATTCTACCCATTTGCAGTTGATGAGTTTTGCAACTATAAAGACTAACTGAAAAATGTACCATCCTGCTTAACAATGACAATAATGACAGCTAGCATTCATAGAGTGTTTTAAGATTTGCAAAGCAGCTTATGTATATTATCTTATTTGATCCTGAAAATGACTCTGGGAGGTAGGTGCTACTATTAGCTCCATTTTGCAGATGATAAAACTAAGGCAGATAGAGACTACTTGGGATTGGGTCATAGCAACTTGTCAAGGGTCATAGAGCCAATAAGTGTCTGAGGTAGGATTTGAACACAGGTGTCTCCTCCCTCGATGTCCAGCACTCTATCTAACCTACCACCTAGCTATGACTTATGGGATATTCTGTGATTCACTAGCCACTTCACTGTGAGACTTCATAAATGGATATTTGTAGTCTGGGAACCCTAAGTACAGAGTGATACAAGTGAACTCTACCCAGTAACTTTTCCATTAACAGTGAGGAGGAGGTTTAAGTTTATTATTAATACAGGATACATTCTGACCTGGGGAGTATAAGGGAGCAGAATTGAGGAGACTCATGATGCTAAGAGGAAATAGGCTAGAAATCAAAGGAAACCACACCACCCGCTTCCCTCATCAAAGTTTGTACTTTGCCCTTGTGACCAAGTCACATACAATGAGTTCAGAGCCATGCAAAATTGTGGCATTGCTGGTGCCCTGGGTTCTGCTTAGAGAAAGGCCACAGACAGTTTGTGTAATCTAGAAATCTCAGAACTGAACTCATTGGTTCATTCATGTGCTGATCACCCACTATGTGCGAGGCATTGAATACATATATGAAGACTAGAATGTAATTGATCAAACATTAAGCAACTACCACATACAGGTGACTGAGTGTGCTCAATCCTGGGGATCCAGATAGGAATAACATAGAGTTTATTCTCAGGGTTCACAATCTAATGGAGTTAAGTAAAGTGGGAGAAATAATTTAAGTGCAGTGGAGAAGTCTAAGAAAAATGCCATGAAAATTTGGGGAGATGGATCATTTTCAAAGGAATGGTGGAAATTGATAAAGAAGAATCATAGGATCATAGATTTAAAGCTGGAAGGGACTATACACACCATCAAGTCCAATGACCTCATGTTATAGGAAATGGAGGCACAGAGTCATACAGCTAATACCTATCTAAGGTAGGATTTGAACCCAGACCTTTCTAATTCCAAATTCAATGCTCAATCCAGTCTACCAAGATTCCACTAACATGAGGAATATCCCAATCAAATCAGAATTTATTAAAACATATAATGGTAACATGAAACAATGGAAAGAGTCTGATTGAGAATTAGGGGACCCAGGTCTAGTGCCAGCTCTGACACAAACTAGCTGAGTGACCTTGGACAAGTTATTTCTTTCTGGGTCTCAGTTTTATTCTTTCAAGATTAGCCAGAGCCAATAGCAAACTGGTTAGAAGTTGCCAAGAGATAAAAGTACTCTAGGAAGAAAGAAAAGAGCTTTGAGATCCTATGGTACCAGAAGCATGCGTTTACTTTACTCTCATTACCCTCTAAAGATGCTGTGTCTATCTGGGGGAAACTGTGCCCTGGGTTTGAGTTAATTGTATCTACTGAGTACTGTAAATATGAAACATATGGGAGTCAGGGCAGGGGGGGAGCGCTAGCCTACAGATTATCCCTTGAAAAATCAACATAATAGCTGCCCTCTGGAGAAGTAAGACAGAGGCAGCATTATAGGAAAAGAAAACTTTCCTAACAATTAGAGTTATCCAAGTGGGAATGCCTTTACTGGAGGTCATCAATGAAACAATAGATGGCCACTTGTTAGGAATATTGTAGAAAAGATACTTGTTCAGACACGGGTTGGACGTGATGGTCCAATTCTATAACTAGAAGACCTCCAAGGTATCTGAGAGAGTCTCAGACTCTATGGCATTAAAGTCAGTCTATTTAACTTGAGCATATCCTTACAGTGAATCATGGGCTGTTGACCTCAAAGGTAAGACTTCGTCATTACTGATATGAACTGGAGTGTACAAAAGTTAAGGGATGTACTCAGGATCACACAGATATAAATGAGCAGCAAAGACAGGAATCAAATCTGGGTTCCCTGGTTCCAAATCTACCATTGTCTACTACACTGTATCATATTGCCTCCTAAGTAGTTTTATCTCCATATATCACTACCAACTAACGTACCACCACCATATTGCAAATAAAGCCCCTCCTTAACAATATGCATAATTTAGCAAACTAAATCAGGATATTGACCATGTCTGAAAATGCACGTTTCCATCTGAACTTCTAGTCCATCACAAATCTGCCAAAGAGTAGATAAAATGTTTCATCCTCTGTCTTGAAATCTTGTTTGAAATCACTGTTTCAGATCAGATCAAAGCTCTGGACTCCTTCAAAGTTGTTTCCTTCACATGTCATTATTTTTTGGTTATCTTTCAAATTTTCTCCAGGCTTTGTGTGCATATATACATTTATGCATGTGTGCACATTTATGCATATTTTGCATACGTATATATGCTTATTGTACATGTATACATGTGTGTTGACACATTTGTAGATATATTCACATGTGTATCTATAATATAAAATGTGTACGTGTGTGTTTATATACATGTGTACACATACACATGTCTGTATATTCATGTGCATGTGTGTTCTAAATCTAACAAAGGCATTCTCTATACATACATGTACGTGTATATGCACATGTGAATGTGTGCATATTCACATAACACATGTGTGTAGTATATATACTCTACATAGTATATTACATATGATGTGATATAACAGAACATAATATACATATATAATGCAAGTATATGCCTATAAATACATATACATACACACACACTTCTTAAAGAAATAGAAAGAGAGACAGAGGGAGAGGGTATGTCACATGGTAAGAGCTTGCCTCGAAATCAGGAATTTCTGGGACAAGGTCCCACCACTGACACATTCCAACTTTGTGACCCTGGGTAAGTCATTTAAACTGTCAGTACTCTAGGCAATTCTCTAATACCAAGATTTGTAGAGAAAGTGGCAATCTGCCTTGGTAGAGAGAGTTTCCTCACCTGGGATTTCACTATGCTCTATGAAATCATAGGTCCATTCCCTATCTTTATGTACTTAATTTTAAAAAGCTATACATGATAGAAGTCCACAATTTCTTATACAATCTTCATTCTTGTTCTTTGTAAAACAAAATGTTTGCTGATTATTAAATTCTCATTTAAAAAAGAAATAAATGAACTACTCTGTCTTGCTGTGGCTTTGTTTCTCCTAGAACACACGTCCAATTCATAGATGCTCCCCCCTCCAAATGCTGCTGACCTCTGTAACTCTTCTGCACATGTGACTTGTCAGGCCTTGGACTGGGCTCTCAGATGATCCTCTCCTCCCCCTCAATTTGCCTGCCCTTTTCGGTCTTGCAGCCTCCAAGCATCCCTGCAAACTCCACGGGTTACTGCACAATACCCAGGTCACCCTGATAAATATTGACCTTGTATAAATTTCACGGGTGAGGCAGACGATGGTTCTCAGGGCAACTTGCACAGAAATCCCCCTTTATGCAAAGTTATAAATCAGTTATGAATAGAGTCCCACATGTTTGATGAATAAGTCTCTTGGATTCCAATGATGACTGATTCTTGAGTATTTTTTTTTCGGAGCTGTAGTGCAAAACTTAATTCAAGCAGGCAGTCACCCTCCCCCAAGCTACAATGTCTTTCTGTTGCTGAGTAAGGTGAGAAGCCCATAATAGGATTTCAAATGTAAACATATCATGTCTTAAAACAAACAACACTCGGTGTCATTGCATATTTATACCTCGAATGAACCTGACCTGGAGGAAAGCCCCCAGAAACCTCTAATGTTATGTTCACTTAACTTGAGGATTTAGGTGCTCGCTGGTAGAGAGAAGTGAGGGTGTTAGGGACTAGAGGTGTGGAATCCATTTTCTCTAACCACATTTTAATCAACTCTGGTTTCATTTGGAAAATTGTGTTATTCCACAAAGAAGGGTCTGTGTTGGGGGGGAGAGATTGGAACAAAGGACACAAGGAGGCTATTGGGGGTGAGAGTGCTGTCAAATGAACAATGAGAACTTTTAACCTTACAGGGTTTCACAGAATCTCAGAGCTGGAAGGAATTTTTTGTGTTTTACTAGTGTTTTTTTCTTTTTTCTAAATCATAGGCATATCACTCAACTCTCCTCCCTATAGACTTCTCTCTTGTAACACATAAGTGCAATCAGGCAAAGCAAATCGTTATCTCAGCCATGTCTGAAAAAGGTATAGCGGATTCCACATCTGTAGATCAGCATGTCTCTATTGAAAAAAAAGAGATATAGTTTATTATCAGTCTTATGAGAACATGATGATAAATGCATTGATCCCCAGTCTTCCAATGTTACTTTTCTTTAAATCAGTGTAGAGTGCACAATTTTCTGTTGGTTCTGATCATTTCTGTTCCTGCATCAATTTAAATGCAAGTTCCCAGCTTTCTCCAAATGCTTTGAGGTCAGCTGGGTGGTACAGTGGATAGAGTGTTGGGCATGGAGTTAGGAAGACCTGCATTCAAATTTGGCCTCAGACACTTACTAGCCATATGACCTTGCACAAGTCACTTTAACCTCTATTTGCTTCCATATCTTCATCTGTAAAATGGGAATAACCATAGAACCTACCTCCTGGATTGGTTGTGAGGGTCCAATGAAATAATAACTGTAAAGTGCTCACAGTGCCTAGCACGTGGTAAACCCTATGTAAATGTAAACTATTACTCTTATTTTATAGCCATGATATTCTTCCATTACATTCATGTAACACAATTTGTAATACAATTAGATCATTCCCTAATTGATTGGGAACCCACTTTGTTTCCATTTCTTTGCCTCCAGGCATACCAAAAAGTGCAGCTATAAACATGTCTTCTTTGGGGTATAGGTCTAGTAAAAGTACCATGGGACACTTCAGAAGACATATAGGCCAAATCATAACTGACCAAGGATGAATTCTATAAGAATCTCGTCTTTGAAAGCATCCTCAGAAGCCATCGGTTTGAATTCATGAACAAGTATCTGCTCAACATATTGGAAAAATCATCACAGCCTCTGCTTGGAGAACTTCAGTAAAGGAAAATCCAGTACCCCTCATGACACTGAACATTCCATGTTAGCATGGCTCTAAAGCTTAGGAAGTATTTCCTTACATCAAGCCTAAGTCTGCTTTTCTGTCACTTTCACCCATTGCTCCTGGTTCTGTCCTCTATGGCCAAGAACAAATCCGGTTCTCTTCTGTGTGAAGACCTGAAGACACAGTTATCCCATTATTTTTCACTAAGAAAACTAGGGAGATGGGTACAAGAAAAATTCAGAAGTCAGTCTAGTTTCTTTGATTGAATCTGGAAATTTTCAAAAGAGGAATATGATATGGGAGCCACCTGAAAAATAAACAATGACACATTCCTCATGCTTTCCTATTCACTTCTTGACTTTTGCTCATGTCCTTCCCGCTAAAGAGCCAAAATGCCCCTCTTTCTTGTCTTCTCTCCAAGTGTCTTCCTGATAACAAACCCAGTGTTCTATTTACTGTGCCACCTAGCTGCCTAAATGCTCCTTAATGCTTTATAGCTAATAATGATAAACCAAATGCTTACTGAAGTGGACAGTTCTTAGTACTCCTAAGGGCTTCCCTTTACCTCTGATATCTCAGACATCCAAAGACAGAAAGAGCTTGGAGGCAGGTGATCCTACAACTCAAGGCAAAAGGCTAGGGTCATCTATTTGCTCATGCATTAATTCAACACATTTATTAAGTACCTACTATATATCGATTATTGTGCTGGGTGGTATTCTGAGAAGTCAAATATGAAAAGTGAAAAAGTTCCTAACTTCAACAAGCATATATTCTGACAGATATAATATTTACCCAGTCAAGTAAGTACAGGGTAATTTGAAAGTGCTAAAAACTAGGAAGATCAGGAAGAATGTGGGTGGTGACAACTGATTTAAAAAAAAACTTTACTCTCACAAACAACAATTTTTTCCTATTTCTCAAAAATATGCAAATATTTATTTATTTCAGGTCATATAAAATAGGCCACTACATATATTTGTGATAGAAATAGAATATATTAGCTTTCATAATTCTGGAGAGACTCATCTGAAGAAACACCATAACAAACAATGCAACTGTTGGCTTCACTGTGATGTAAAGAATCTGTCATTTTTATCACAAAGGAATTACCTGTATGGAAATACCTTCTGTCAACACAGACTACAATCCATGACACGTTAGATGGGTCCTAAATAGCTTCCAGAAACATTTAGAACTTATATAACTAGGTGATACAGTGGATAGAGTGCTGGGCCTGGAGTCATGAGTTCAAATCTGACTTCACACACTTAATAACTGTGTGACCTTACACAAATGCCATTTAACCCTTTTGTCTCAGTTTCCTCATCTGTAAAATGAATTAAAGAAGAAAATGGCAAAACATTCCAGTATCTTTGCTAAGAAAACCCCAAATGGGGTCACAAAGAGTCAGGCATGACTGAAACAACTCAACAAAAAAAAATGACCATTTCCTCAAATATGTTGTTTGATCATGAAGACTCTGACAGTAAGCTTCTTGAGGGTAGGCACTGTTTCAGTTTTGTCCTTGTATCCCCAAAGCCTAGCAAAGTGCAAGGTAGGTGTAATAGGTCCTCAACAAATGCTTGTTAATTGATTGGTTAACTTAACAATAAATAATGAGAATTTGTACAATACTTTAAGGTTTGCAAAGCACTTTATATACATTATCTTGCTTGATCTTCACAACTTTGTGAGCTAATTGCTATTATTATCTCTACTTTATTGTTGTTTAGGAGTTCTAGTCATGTTTGACTCTAGGAGTAGTTGCCATTTCCTTCTCCATTTCAGAATAAGAAACTAAGGCTGAGAAGAGTTAAGTAATTTCCCCAGAATCACACAACTAGTAAGTGTCTGAGGCAGGATTTAAACTCAGGTCTCCCTGGTTCTAATCCCAGTACTCTATTTCCTGAATACTGTTCAAAACTAAGAACAGGAAACCTTTGGATGAAATTTCATTAAATGACAGAAGAGAGTGAGTAAATAAAATCATATTTTAACACAGACACCTACCTGCACAGGTCAAAGTAAGTTATCAAGGCAATTTGCAAAACTGTCTTCTCATACTCTGCTAACATTCTAGATCAGTCTCTTGTTTGCTACTTAGGATTTGAGTATTTGCCCCAGGCAGAACTGTACATGTCCTTCTGGAAAATTAGAAAACAGAAAAAAAATTGGAAAACAGAAAGAGAACAGAAAATTAGAAAACTTGTTAAACCTTTGATGCCATAACAACCTTATCCTATCTAAGGTACAAACCAAGCGGGGAGATAAAGGAAGAAGAACCATGAGTAGGAGTTTACATTTAGCACACAATTTGGTTGCCCAACCAGCATACTGCATCTACCTCACATCTTCCCTTTCCTGAACTATTACATTAGCTTTTTAATTCATGCCCTTCATCTCCTCGTTTCTCTCCATTCCATTCATCATACAACTACCAAAATAATTTTCTGAAAGTGTAGGTCTGATCATGACACTAATCTCCTATTGAAAAATGGCTCTTGGCCTTATTATAGTTGTACCAATTTTCTATTTTCTTATATATAAGCTTTTTACCAGTTATATTTGATGTGATAATTTTTCCCACTTCACAATTTTTTTAAAAAAATTCTACCTCCAATGGTTTTATCTCTGCAAAATTTTGTTAATTTTATGTGATCGAGATGACTCTTCAACATTTTTTTTGATTAAGAATCTCCCCCTAGGGCAGGATAGGATTGAGGGAAATATAGTTAGTCTTTCACAACATGACTATTATGGAAGTCTTTTCCATAACTACACATGTGTAGGCTATATTGAATTGTTTGCCTTCTCTGTGGGGATGGATGGGGAGGGAGGAAGAGAGAGAAGTTGGAACTCAAAGTTTTAGGAACAAATGTTGAGAATTGTTTTTGCATGCAACTGGGAAATAAGAAATACAGGTAATGGAGTATAGAAATCTATCTTGCCCCACAAGAAAAGAGAGAAGATGGAGATAAGGGAAGGGAGGGGTGTGATAGAAGGGAGGGCAGACTGGGGGAAAGGGCAATCAGAATACATGGTGTCTTGGGGTGGGGAGGAGGAGAGAGATGGGGAGAAAATTTGAAACTCAAAATCTTGTGGAAATGAAAGTTGAAAACTAAACATAAATTAATTAATTAGTAAAAGGAAAAGAAAAAAAGAAAAAGAAAGAAGAATATCAAGCAGAAAAAGAAAAAGTCATTTAAAGAGCTAAAAAAAAAAAAAAAGAATTCTCTCCCTATAGCAAAAAAAAAAAAAAAGAAAAATGGAAATTGTAGGGATGCCCATCAATTGGGGAATGGCTGAACAAGTTGTGGTATATGAATGTAATGTTCTATAATGTTCTACCGGGTAGAACATTATAGAACAATGTTCTATTGTTCTATAAGAAATGATGAGTAGGTGGATTCCAGAAAAACATGGGAAGACTTCCGTGAACTGATGCTGAGTGAAGGGAGAAGAACCAGGAGAACATTGTACACAGTAACAGCAACATTGTGCACTGACCAGCTTTCATAGATTGGCTCTTCTCAGCAATGCAATGATCTAAGACAATTCCAAGGGACTTATGATGGAAAATGTTGTCCACATCCAGAGAAAGAAAAATGAAGTCTGCATATAGATGGAAGCATACTATTTTCTCTTTTGCTGTTGTTTTTTTTCTTGTGGTGTTTCCTTTTTGTTCTGATTCTTCTTTCATGACTAATGTGGAAAGAGGTTTAATATGATTGAACATGTAGATCCTATATCAGATTGCATGCTGTCTTGGAGGAAAGAGAAAAAATATTAGAACTCAAAATCTTGTAAAAGTGAATGTTGAGAACTATCTTTGCATGTAATTGGAAAAAATATAAAATACTATTAAATATATGGTGAAAAAACTCTCCCTTTAGCTATATAGGGGGAGAATTTTCTTCTGATTTTTAAATGGTATGTCTTTTTATTCAGATTGTCCATCTATTTTGAAGCTATTGCTGGGTGTGATATAAATTGTTGCTCTAAAAATCTAATTTGTGTCAAACTATTTTTTCCCCAATAATTCCTGTCAAAAAAGGGAAGCTTTATCCCAATAATGTTTTGTTCTTGGCTTTATCAAGCACTGGACTACTATTTCTGATTTTTTTTCTGTTTTTTTGCTTACTTCATCTGTGCCATTGATGTACTTAAAAAATTTTAACTAGTACCAAATAGTTTTGATGATTACAGTTATGAAAGCTAGATACTTGATTTACTTAATTGTGCTTCCAAAATGACTGACATCCCCACAAAGTCAGTTTTGTCAGTAGACTGGCAATGCTAACACAAGCAAACTATGGGGAAAGGTTTTGCCATGGGGAAAAAAGTGCTATTTTTGACACTCTTTGTGGTGGTCAAAAACTGGAAATCAAGGGGATGCCCATCAACTAGGGAATGGCTGAATAAATTGTGGTACATGAATGTAATGAAATACTAATGTGCTGTAAGAAATGATGAGCAGGAAGACTTCAGAGAGCCCTGAAAAGACTTAAATGAACTGATGCTGAGCAAAAGAAGCAGACACAGGAGAACTTTATACACAGCAACAACCACAGTGTGCAAGAATTTTTTCTGGTAGACTTAGAACTTCATTGAAATGCAAGGACTTAAAAAATTCCCAGTGGTCTCTTAAGGCAAAATGCCTTCCACATTCAGAGGAAGAACTATGGTATACAATCACAGAATGTAGCAGATCATTTTCTTTTGTATTATATTTTGGTTTGCTTTATGATTTCTCCTATTCCTTTTAATTCTTCTATGCAACATGACTAAGGTGAAAATGCATTTAATAGGAATGCATGTGTAGAACCTATACAAAACTGTAGGTTGTCTCAGGGAGGGAGTGGGAAGGTAGGGGAGAAATGGGGGAGGAAGGGGGAAAAATCTAAGTTATGTGGAAGTGATTGTAGAACACCTAAAACAAATAAAATAATAATAATAATAAAGTACTATCTTTGATCAGGACAATGAGAAGCACCTAATTAACTTGCAGCACTTATTCTGATAGTGTTGAAATTTGGTCACTGTGTACCCCCTTCTAAAATTCACTAAGCTCCTTTATATTTCCTGTCTCAACACTGCAGCGTGCCCATTCATGTATCAACTCTATACCACTCCCAATTTATGCTTTGACTCCCCCAAAAACTGCAAATAAAAAAATTATAATATAAATACAACCATATGATGAAAAATGGCAGAACAGAATATTTCTACACTTGTAAGAGTCTGAGTTCTTCATCAGCTATATTATGAGGTTAAAGGAAGGAAAATTTAATGAGATCTGACAAGAAGTCATCTCAAAAAAATTCAAAATTATCAAAAGGACCACTGGAAATATGAATTTAAATTCACTAACATTAAAAATGAGCCTTACCAAATCTATATATTGTACCCTGAAGTATTAACTAATGAGAGTATGAAGCCATTATGATTATTGCAACATTTAAAAACTAATCTTTAATTAGCAAAATGAAATTCTCTCACCTAAAATATCTCATATCTGCACACTTAAAAAGCTTAGAGACAGAATTTTCTGTAAAAAAAAAATTATCCTATTTTTAGTGAGTTTTGAATGCATTTGTTAAAAGTTTAAAAATACAACACCTTCTGATTAGTTTGTAAGAATACTAACAATTTATTAAGCACCTGCTAGAAGGGGTCAGACACTGTGCTAGACGCTGAGGATGCAAATACAGTGAATGAAAAAATTCCCTCTTGCATGATATTTGTGTTGACATTACGAAATATGGAAATTCACTAGCTGAATTTCAACAAAACTTCTTCACATAATCTCAGAATGGCTTTGAAAAATGAGTACTATGATTTAATAAGTTCAATCAATGATGCGTTTCCTCCATCTGTGTCTACATGCCTTTACGAGCTGTCTTTTAAATCTATGACAATCATTAAAAATCAAATACAAACTTAGAACTAGAGTTTTGAATTCCTGAATCACAAAGTACTAAACCAAGATTTTCAGAAATAATAAAACATATTCATCCATGTTATTTTCCCTAAAATATTACTATTGATAATAATTTTAGTGAGCCAAAAATGCTTTTGTATCATCAATAAGAAAAATTATTTTAAAAATATTGTTTATTTCATCATCACTTCATCCTTTTAAAATTTCTGGGTTTTGTACATTTTATAATAGGTATAATATATTAGCAGAATGGCATATTTTATAATTTGTAAAAATATTACCTATCTTAGGGGTGCATGCTCAAAATTTTTATTGACAAGAACACAAGATCAAAAAATTTTAGAGGCCACTTGTCTGTGGCTCCTTTAAGCATGATGCATTTGTAAGGAGGTGGGGGGCTTGAGAGATCAGACATGTCTACTGCTGCCTTACTGACTGAGTTTCACAGACTAGGTCTGCCTCATCAGGGGAGTACGACTGATACCCCATGGCTAGACTCTCATCAGAGGGGTCTGTTTTGTCATTCTGGAGTTATTAGATTCCAGACGTATATATATAAAACTGCCAACTTTCTATGATGTTTCTCTGGATGTTATACTTGGAGTTTCTTTATGTTGTATTGTGTATTCCCTCCATCTGCATTCTGACATTTGCTTTCAATATTTCTGGGCAGTTTTTTTACATGATTTCTTGAAGTATAACCTTTGGGTTTTCTTTTTCATGTTTTCATGGAATACTTCTAATCCTCAAATTATTTTTTATATCATATCTTCAAGTTTAGTCTTTGTTTTATATAGCTCTCATGTGTTTTTCCAAACTTGTTTTTTTCTTTAAACTTTGTTCCATTAGTTTCCTACTGCCTCTGCATTTTTGTGCTTCAAGTTTTAAAAAACCCGCTGTTAAAAAGTATCTCTGCCTTTTGTACTATTTTCTAGTTTCCTGTTAGATTTTTCTGATTTCTTTAAAAATTCTGATTACACTATCAAAAGACAAAATTTTGAAGTAACAAGGAAAAAAACCTTTCCTATTTAAAGGAGAATAAAATCAAAGAGCATAGGATTACCCTATATTTACAATAAATCTAAGGAAATATAGAATATTACATTCTGAGAAGCTATACATATATATATATGCACATATACATAAATATATGTATATGTGTGTATATGGTGTCACCCAAAGTAGCATAACCTACAACTTTTGAGCATAAGCATTAAAGAAACTAATTACTTATTTAACAAAAGATAAGATTCAAATCATCATTTTATAAGAATTCCAAGTTGAACAGGATATTCAGCACACAAATTAACCAAATAGGATAAAAGTAAATGCTTTTAGATAGCAATTAAAGAGTAAGAAATAAAATGTGCATCTTCATGTGTTTAGGGCTAAACAAGACAAGGAATGTGGGATGAGGGGTCTTTACAATGGCTTAATTTTCTTTGGGAAAAAAAAAACTCTCATCTAGTTTAAGGTAATATGCCATGGTAAAGAGAACATCCTTAGACTATAGACTCTGAAGAACAAAAGTCATAATGGGAAAAATTAGAAGGAAATTAAATGAAAAAATAAATCAATGCTTTAAGGGCAAAATCTCATTTTCTCATTAACAAATCAACATTATAGATTTTAAGATCATACAAATGACTTCAAATACATTGTAGGGCAAAGAAAGGATGAGTAAGCAGGGAAAAACTCATGAAGACTTAAGAGGAGAGGTAATGAGAAGCTTTGAGATTCTCCCCAAAACCTTTGGGGTAGTGAGAGAGTAAAGAGGAAATACCAGTTGGCAGATTCCAGAAATAGGACTGGGAAATGTATAATACCAGCAGAAAAAGAGTAACATGACTATATTGTAAGACCAACTCAGAGAGATAGGAGTGGGTGAAACAAATTTTGTAATAAATTCTGCTGGGAGACAATAGTAGAAATTAGTCATTTCAAGAAATCAGCCTCTACAAAACAGATCCATAAGTCTTGGTACCAACTCCTCCCTAGGAGAAAGGAGGTAAGGCTCAAGGAGTGTAACATGAAGAAAAAAGGAGGGGATAAATGATGAGAAGAAAGACAACGAACTAGATACCCAGTCCCTCTCATCTCTCTCCCTCCCTATAAGTTATAAAACATTTCCTACTGTATCCTGCTGCATTTGTGGAAAATGAATATTTCTGAGCATAATTTCTAGTCACTTAAAAGTGAAAAGCAAAAAAAGAGGCTGTACGAAAACTACTCAAAACAACATCCTTGAATGAGAAGAGTGGGTAAGTTAGGGGAGCAGGAGGGAAGAGAAAGGAGGACTGGGTTACATATAACACTTTTATCGAAAACCAAAAAAGGAAGGACAAACTAAAGCAGAAAATTAAAAGCACAGCAGTCATGAAGGATGCAGTATACGCCTCGTATTTTCTGGAGACAAGGAAAGGAAAAGATTTGCTGGGACAGAAGAGGTCTTAACCTATCCTGGGAATAGACTTTCCTTTGGGGCACTTTCAAAAGGTCAGCTCAGGGGCTCTTAACCTAGTTCTTAAACTCCAAGGGTTTTTTAGATTTCAAAAGGTCTGTGGTCCTGGATAGGGAAAATTATACCTTTATTTTATTAACCTTGAACTGAAATTTAGCAATGTCTTCAATCATACAATAAACATTTTGAGAAGGGATCCACAGGATTTATCAGACTGCCAAAGGGGCATGTTACTTGGCGAAACTCTCTTTTGTTGTTGTTCAATTGTGTCTGATTCTACATGCCCCCATTTGGGAGTTTCTTGGCAAAGATATTGGAGTGGTTTGCCATTTTCTTTCTCCAACACAGTATACAGATGAGATGGAATTAAAAATATGCTTGCCAAAAAGACTACTTTATGGAGAACTTGCATGGGGCAGGCGATCACATGGTGGCCAAAAGAAACGATACAAGGACACTCTCAAGGTCTCTCTCAAGAGCTTTGGATTTGACTGTGCAACATGAGAGACACTGCCACAGGACCACTCAGCATGGCATGCCCACATAAGAAAAGGTGTTGTGTTCTTTGAGCAAAGCAGAACTGAGACAGTACAAAGTAAACGCAGGATGCACAAATTTGGGATATCCACCCCAAATATTCATATGGACTATCTGTGCCCAACCTGTGGTAGAGCATTCCGAGCTCGTATTGGTCTGATTGGCCACAGTCAGACACACTGAAATTTCACTTTACAATGGTGATGTCATTTTGGTCCTCTTCAAAGACAAAGGACAACAACCAACCAATACAGATGAGAAAACTGAGACAAACAGGGTTAAGTGAGTTGACCAAGATCACACAGTTAGTAAGTGTCTGAAGCTGGATTTGAACTCAGGTCTTCATTCCAGGACTGGCACTTTATCCACTGCAGTACCTAGCTGCCCTTCTTAAGCGCTCCTAGGTTAACTAAAAGCTAGATCCTATAACTGTAGTAGCAGTAGGCATAAAAGTCCAGCTCTGGTCATTGTGTCCATAGCCAAAAAAGGAAGGGAAGAAGAGGAACACCAGGAGTAATGGACTGTTTAACAGATAATTATTTACTCTTTCGATATTATATTGTGGCTTGCTCTCTCAATTTTTCTCTTCCTGGCTATTGCTAATTTACTGATGTTGCATTTGAGGGTTCTTAGATTTGGGGATGTGGAGATTTGGGGTGGGAGAAGTTTTGTATCAGGTTATCTTTCACAATGCCCTCTTCCCAACATCCTCACTTGCAATCTTATTCCTATGGGAACAAATGGTTTTTAAATTAATCATTTTCTTTTGTTGTTTTGGTATTATCATCTTAATTTATAATTTTACTTTCCCTCCCTTTGTGTTCTACCATAGAACCATTATTTCTGAGACAGAGACAGAGAGACACACAGAGAGAGAGACAGAGAGAGAGAGAGAGGGAGAGAGAGACAGAGAGAGACAGAGACACAGACAGAGAGAGAGAGAGACAGAGAGAGAGACAGAGAGAGAGACAGAGAGAGAGACAGAGATGGAGAGAGAGACAGAGATGGAGAGAGAGAAAGAGAGAGAGAGAGAGAAAGAGAGAGAGAGAGAGACAGAGAGAGAGATGGAGAGAGAGAGAGATGGAGAGAGAGACAAACTAAAAAACCAGAGGATCCAATGGTCTGCTCAGTATCCAAAGCTACCGTTCTGTAGTTCTGTAAGGAATCTTGATGGGTGGGCCTGCCATGCCAGAATGACTCATTAAAAGGAACCACAAAGAGCTCAACTTGTCACTTGACAACTTGTCTCAATAGTGACCCATCTTGCAATCCCTGGTTAGTGGCCACATAACCACCAAACCACTGTTCTGGGTTTTGTTTTTCCCTTTCGTCTGCCCAGTCAGCATATGTCAATTTGACTTGGACCAGAATCACATGCCCTGATTAAGCCCTTTGGATCTGTTGCCTCAATTTCCCCCTGAGTTTTCTGCTCTCCACCAGACATCCTGGTAATGAAACAGCTAGTAAACTTTGTTCCTTTGTGGTTTCAGCCCCAGTCCCAGCTGTTAGGAATGCTTACCCAGCTGGCCCCAATTACCATCTTGCCATGGCTCTCTTTCTTCTGAGTCCAGTGCCCTCTTCTAGTCAGAATCACCCCCTCACTTCCTACTTCCTCTCACTGGGTTTTGATGATATAGTCAGAAGAACTCTGGAGTACATCTCCAGAAACTCTAAAGTGGTAGGTATAACACGAGTGTTCTGCTCCCCTCTCTATGAGAGAGATTTGGACTAAAAGATCATAGATTTAAGAGTTGGAAGCCATCAGAAGCCATATAGTTCAACCCTCACATTTAACAGATGAGAAAATGACTCAGAAAGTGATTGACAAGCCCAAGGTCACACAGAGTGAGAACTAGAAGAGATATGTGATCACCTAGTCCATAGGACTAACTTTACCAATAAAAAAAAACAAAAAAACAAGCTATAGAGAAATGACTTACTTGCCTGAGCCATACAAGTAATGTGATAGAGATGAGTTTTAAACCGGTCTTTTTTTTAACTTTTTTTTTAACTATACCACAGTCCCTTCTAAAGATAATATGTCTAAGATCTTCCAGTTCTAACATTTTGTGGTTCCATGACTTGGGGAAATAGGTGGCATTGCGTCTCAAAAAGAGCATATGACAAGAGGGTGACTGGTTCCATAGATGGTTGGCAATGGGAAAGATTTGCTTTCCTATGTTATGGGCCATATACCCAAAATGACATGTTTTTGACAAAGGATTAGAATTTACCCCAGGAAAAGAGGGAAGAATATGTTTAGATGTAGACTTACTGACTTTATCAAGATAGTTGTAATCTGAATTTTAGGCAGTCCTGTGGTGCAGGTGATAGAACCCTGGGCCTGGAATCAGGGAGTTGTTGTTAAGTCATATCCAACTTTCCATGACCCCCTTTGGGGTATTCTTGGCAAAGATACTGGAATGTTTTGGCGTTCCCTTCTTCAACTCATTTTACGAATGAGGAAAATAGGGTTAAGTGACTTTCCCCAGGGTCACACAGTTAGTAAGTATCTGTGACCAGATTTGAACCAGATTTGAGTTTTCCTGATTCTAAGACTAGGGCTCAAGCCACTGAGCCGCTTAGCTGCCCCAGAATCAGGGAGACGAGTTGAAATCTGGCCTCTAATACTTATTAGCTGTGAGACCCTAAGTAAATCTCTTAATTTCTCTCTCTGTCTCAACTTCTGCATCTATAAAATGGGGGTAATTGTAGTACCTACTTCTCAGGGTTGATGTGAGGATAAAATGAGATGATATTTGTAAGATGCTTTGCAAACCTTAAAGAGTTATATAAATGTTTGCGATAGCGATGATGGTGATGATGGTGATGATGAAGAAAAGGGGATAGAGAGAAGTGCAAAACAATATATTACAGAGGATGTGGGTAACTTAGATGAAGCAGAGGAAAAGGTGTTCAGTTATTTTCTGGTACAGAAATAAGAAACTGAGTCAGGAACAATCTTAAGGAAGGGTTTCTCACCTTTTTTGTGTCACAGACCCTTTTTGGCAATCCTATGGGCCCCTTCTCAGAATAATGCTTTTAAATCCATAAAATAATATGCATAAGATTATAAAGAAATCAAGTATATCAAAATCTAGTTATGAAAACATTGTTAAATCCCAGTTAGGAACCCCTAGTCTGTGGTCTTGTATGTAAGATTATAAAGAAATCAAGCATATCAAAATCTAGTTATGAAAACATTGTTAAATCCCAGTTAGGAACCCCTAGTCTGTGGTCTTGTATGTTTATCCATATAAAAAACACAGGGAACATAGAAAACAAACACATAGCAATCAATACATCAAGGATCTTGGATTTTGTAGGCTTGGCAACTCATTTTGCCAATACAGGTGTCAACCTGCCTGTAATTTCAAAGGTAAATCTGAAAATTGTTTGGAGATGTTAAGTAAATTTTCTAGGGCTGCATATCCAGTTAGAGCATTGATCAGCAGGGGATCACACTTGATTTCAGTGAGAAAAGGTATAACAAATGAAACATTACACTTTTTGATATATTTCACTATCAGGGGAATGCCATAGGGCCTCACATATAAATGTGGAAATGTTTTTACTCTGACTTTTCAGTTTTAAAATCAAGAGTTCATGCACACACACACACACACACACACACACACACACACACACACACACACCACAGTAGTAGGAAACCTCTAAATGAATGATTATAAATTCTTTGCCAGAGCTCACTCTTTAAAATGTGGAGACAGCAATCAAAAGAGTTTAACAAGAAAGAGATCTGGATTCAGTTCCCCCAACCCCTACTTCTGACATTAACTAGTTATGTGATCATAAGCAATCCTATTAACCTGTCTGATGTTTAGTTTCCTCCTTTGTGAAACAAACATAATGTTATCTATAGTAACTACCTCACAAATAATTGCCATAAGCATCAAATGAGATCATTCAATCAAAAAACTTTAGTGTTAGACCTGGAGTCAGGAAGACATCCTCCTGAATTCAAATCTAGCCTCAGTTACTAGCTCTGTGACCCTGAGCGAGTCACTTAACCCTGTTGACCTCAGTTTCCTCATCTATAAAATGGATAAGGAAATGGCAAACTATTCCAGTATCTTTTCCAAGAAAACCCCAAATGGGGTCACAAAGGTGGACATGAATAAACCATAAAGAGCACTGAAGTTAAGTGACTTCTCCAGAGTCACACAGTCAATATATGTCAAAGGTGTGACTTGAACCTAGTTCTTACTGGCTCTGTATCCATCGATCCTAATTCTTTTTATTTTATATAGGTGAAAACATAAATGGAATGCTGACAAAAATCTGTAGGTAAAACAAAGCTGGGAGATTAGTTATGCTAGTAAAGCAAAATTCAGAATTATGAGGTATATTTAAGGAAGCAACTTACATGAAATAGACCTTGGAAGGAGTTAGTTGACTGCATAAAATAGGAGACAAAAATGTGACCCATCTGCTTATATATGTCAACAGTGTGATGTGGCTGCTAAAATAAAGTACTCAAATTAATTAAATTGATGTAAGCTTACTGTCCATTATTATGTGAAGTGAGCATCCCTCTCTACCTGTGCTGGTCAGATCACTTCTAGAGTGCGTATTCAGTTCTGAGAGCCACATTCTAAGGGTACCGTTGACCAACTAGAGCAAATCCATATGGACACCTGAGAATTTATTGTTTGTCCTTCCTTTTGAAGAGGACCGATGACATCACAGAGTAATATACTGATGTGCATGATTTGGGTTTAAGTGAGGCAAAGCTCCACAGTCGTAAGCCTCACTCTCTTCAGAGTCATCAAAGCCAAGTGGCAAGATAAAAGTCAAGATGACTGATAATAGACCAGAATGTAGTGAATGGCCTTGTCATCTTTGATGTCTGACCAAACTCTCAACTGCGCCACAGTGCCTGCTTCAGCTCCCTTCATGGATGTTGGAACATATTGTTCTCATCTGCCCATTCTTCTGGAGGAAATCTTCACATGCTTGAGGTTGACGTCCCCCCAACTCATTGAGGTGTTTGAGGTCTGTTGGTTACCCTCAACTGCTTTAGCCTATCTGCCATGACAATTTTTAGCAGTGTGTGGCCATTTCACATGCTACAGCTTCTTGGAACCACAGGTAAAAGTTGGGTGAATCAGGTAGACACCAAAGGTGGATAAACAGCCCTGAAAAGGGCTCAGAAAGCCCTCACAGCAGAAGTGCCATTCTTCCCTGAACAAGTAAAAATACATGAATAACTATGGTGTACATACAAAGGAGATGTTCAGGCAAAGTGATATGAGAAGTTGAGAGAGATCAGTTTCACCTGGATGGGGGAAGGGTTTAGGAAAGGCTTCGTGGAGATTTGAATTGGGCCTGAGATTTCTAGATTTAACTCATTACCTTACACCTGACCCTCCAATTAATTCTGTACTTCCATCCTCTGACTATTGAAAGATACAGCATGCTATAGGGGATAAGGGAATTATATAGCTGAGTTAGCAGCATACCTGTCTATAACACGCAGAGGCTCTACATGTTTTAAAATCTCCCTTTCTCCCCCCAATCATTTTAGTGTCTATAGATGAGTGCAGATGACTCTTGTAGTTACCCCTTATGCCTAACAGTCCAAATAGGGGAAGTTGCTGGTTACTTTCTCTGGAGGTTATCAGGATCCTTTAATTACAGTGCATCAACCCAGGCTTCCTTGGGCCAAGTACCTCTGCTTTCGAAACTCTCCCCCAGGCCACCTCGCCCAATGATGTCAGATGGGCTCAGCCCTCCCCTCTCACAAGATGATGATGCGCAAGGGGAAACCAAAGCTATCCTCACTCAGGAAACATCTGGCTGCTCCTCTAGTCCTCAAGCAGGGTCAATCACTGGCTGTTTTATAAGTTAGTGGAACAGAAAACTATGGGAAGACATGGAGGTACTGGGATTACTCAATCGAGCAGACAAGCCATAAAATGAGCAGCAGTGTGAGGAAATCGCCTCTCTGGCCAGCCATCTCCAGGGACCTGGGCATGGTTGCAGTGCAGTCACATTTCCTAGCCTGTAATGGAAAATGAATGCTGTTTACAAAGCTTAAAGTAACTGAAATGGGAAAATGAGCCAGGCCTTGGTGGGAGGAGGGGGAGAAGGAATCCCACTTGAAGACTTTCCACAGTTTAGTAATTATTCAATATCAGGTCTGTAGTGCAGGCTTCTAGTGATGAAGATTATTTATGTCCCCCCACCATGAAATGCTATATTCGTGGGTGAGCTGAGTCTCCAGTCACTTAAAAACAGAGCTCGCTTTTCAGAAGCTATTTGAGACAAAATAAAAGTCACCATCTCTCTTCCAATAGGGAAAAATGTCCCATGGGCCAACACTCTGAGAAGGGAGCTTTTCTCCAGTTGGCAGTGGTAATGCCAGCTTTAAAAAGGCACTAAATTTGAGGCAGGAAGACTTGAGTTCAAATTCTGACTCTAACACTTGTTAGCCATGCGTGCATGGGCAAAACACTACCACTATGCGCCTTAATTATCTCATCTGCAAAACGGGAAGGTTGGATGAGATCGCCTCTGAAACAGACTTTTGACCCAATGTCCCCATACCCCCAATAGATTGGTCTGTGGATAGATTTCAGGAGATAGATACACAAACTTGCACAGAAAAAAAATTCATCTTTATTTTCATCTACCTTAAACTGAAAGTTAGCATTTCTTTCCATTATGAAGGAAATTCTTTCTTTCTTCTCTAGGTTTTGCTCCAGACTTTTCTCTCCACTGTACTCGTAGCCTCTTGTGTGGAAAGATGCCTTTGCCTCAATATACCGGGGCTTTTTCTCCCCAGAGGATCCCTCCACCTTGAAGCCTTCTCATCCTGAAAGATCCCTCAACCCTTGCAGTCACTGCCTCTGATTGGTCAGATCCTTCCTGAACTTCCATTCTTGAGGAAGGTCTCAGGCCAGTCATGGTCACTCGTTTGCTCCCCTCCAGCCTCTATTCCTGGCTGTTCAGACTTCTGCAGGCGCCACTCCCTTCCTCACCTACATTTTAACTTCCTTTATGTGCTGGGGTTTTTTTCCCCTTTAGAAGCTCCTTGAAGGCAGGGATTGTCTTTCATTTTGTTTCTATTTGTATTCTCAGCACAGAGTCTGATACATAGTAAGCACTTAATAAAAGTCTATTGACTTGGTTTGTTGGCTTAAAATTGTTGGCAACCAAGCATTCTTCTAAGAATAGGTATGGAGGTTTGCCAGCCTGCCAAAAGAGGCATTTCATATAAAACCTCTTAATCTCTTCCAGTTCTAAGTCTGTGATGCTCTGTGATGTTCTAAGGCCTCCTTTGTGCTCTGAGTCCTATGTGTGTTCTTCCTTTGTTGACGAAGAAGACTATGCCATCATCAGAGAAATGATGACATGACTTGCACTTGACTTTGTGTTGAGTGAGGGAGAGCTGTGCAGGTCACCAGCCTCAGTTCTCCTCCAGAGTCATCTCAATCCAGTGACTAGATATTCATCAGAATGACTGGAGATGACCCAGGATGAGGCAATTGGCTTAAGTGACTTGCCGAAGGTCACGCAGCTAGTGAGTGTCAAGTGTCTGAGGTGATATTTGAACTCAGGTCCTCCTGTCTCCTGCCCCGGTGCTCTATCCAAATAATTTAGCCCTCAATCCTTCTGCCTTAGAATTTGTGTGTGTGTGTGTGTGTGTGTGTG
The DNA here is from genome assembly GCF_028372415.1 of Notamacropus eugenii. Classification (NCBI taxonomy): domain Eukaryota; kingdom Metazoa; phylum Chordata; class Mammalia; order Diprotodontia; family Macropodidae; genus Notamacropus; species Notamacropus eugenii. The sequence goes on along the minus strand of NC_092873.1, from coordinate 367,557,727 downwards.
TGTGTGTGTATGTGTAAGTTGTTAATCATTTTAAGTTCTGATTTGAAGACTGATGCCCCCAAAGACTAGCATTAAAGCTGAATGCTTCTTCTTTAGTGTTGACCTCACAATTCACTCTCAGGTATACAAGATGGATGGATAATGCTATCACCTGCAACAAAGGATTTACAATTTCTAAGTTGAAAGAAAATGTCAGAATGAATATTTTCATTTGGTATTGCTTTGTGGTTGAAGTTGCAAGTTTAGAAAAAGATGGCAATGATTTTGTTTTTTGTTCCTTTTTAAATCTTCTTGGTACTTTCACAGGCTGTGATTCAGGTTTCTGACAGTCCCTTGTATATCCATGTCCTTGAGGAAAATGGCTGATGTACAGTTTTAAAGAACCTCAGAAAGCCTTGAGTCCAATTCTCCCATTTAAATGATAATGAAACAAAGACTGAGACAGGTAAGACAGAATGGTGTCTGGTGTTGAGCAGGGGTTTTAAACTTTTTATATATCATGGACTCCCTTTGGTGGTCTGGTGAAGCCAGAGTCTCAGGACCTGGAGTATCAGACATAATGGAAACAACTCAGCAACCACAACACCAGCTATGATCACATAACGTTGACAACATTTTTCATCAATATATACTCATATAGCTAGTGTGGTTGCTTTTAAGTCATTTCCAAGACTCCTTGGTGCTGTTTAGGGTTTTAGTGGCAAAGATACTGGAGTGATTTGCCATTTCCTTCTCCAGCTCATTTTATAGGTGAAGAACTGAGGTCAACAGGGTTAAGTGACTTGCCAAGGTTCATACAATTAGTAAGTATCTGAGGTCATATTTGACTCCAGTTCAGCACTCTATCCGTTGCACCATTTAACTTCTACAATATGCAGTTTCCTCATCTGCAAATCAGAAGTAATCCTAACTGTAATACACATGATTGCGGTAAGATTCTAAATGTGAAAAATTAGACCACTGATTTCAGGAAATCCCAGCTAAAGAAACTACCTAGAACAAAGGCATCAAACTCACTGCCTTCCCAAGTGGAGTGCAAACTAAATTAAAATGTAATTGGGAAATGCTTAACAAAATAAATAACAATGCAATATAGATAATGTTAAGTTGTGGTTTTCTAATTCAATATGCAACAGGGAGGGTTTCCATCTCTATCTGATGCCTTTGTTCTAGAGAGATGAACAGTTACAGGACTTGCCCAGAGACAAACAGAAAATATGTCAGGAGTAGCATTTGATCTCAGGCTTTCCTGGCTCCAAGGATCACTCTCTATCCATTGTATTAGGCTACTTCTTGGATATACATCATATGTAAAGTGCTTTGCAATCTTCACAGTTTTACAAAAAGATTAGTTATTATTATTATTAATTATTAAATGCTCAGGGGTGTGCTGGAACTAATTGTGAACTTTTCAGTGTGAGCATTTATACTTCAAAATCAACAAATTCCACATTTCAAGACTTGATTTATTGATGTATTAATTGTCTAGGCGGAAGGCTATGGAGAAAATAATAATGTAGATTAAACTTAAAAATGTGTCCTGTGTACATTTTTTTTCAGGCAGTCAGTTGTTAAATATTCACCAGCACATACCTAGACTTATCCAAAGTTACATAGGTGGTAAGCAGCAGATCCAGGCTCCATGATCCCCAAATTTAGCATGTATTGGTGGCACTTGGGAATATTTTCCAATGGCATAGTAGAAAATTGGACTTTTTCCCTTTGTGATCCTGACTTCTCATTCATGCCTGAGAAAGCCTCTCTGTTAGTCAAGTGAGGACCATTTCTGAAGAACATGAGGTATTGCTCTTCTCCTTAAAACTAACTCCAGCACCATGGCTGAAATAAACTCAGTTTAGCATTGTCAACATAAATATTGTCCAAGGAAGAAGAGAGAGGAATCCCTTTGAAACAATTTACTAGATTCAAGACAGCTATTCATTAATTAGGCTGCTTCATCTGCCTTAGCTGGTGAAAGTACTGATGGGAAAGAGGACACTAAATCATCTGTCCACCTGAAATCTCATCCACCACTAGGTTTTAGTGATTCTTCTATCATAAACATAAAGGTATTACTGCCATTAATATGGAACAGAATTAATAGACTGACCTTAGAGAGGAAGCAGGAGGTTTCCTGGAATAAAGGAATAGATAATAAAGGAAAGAATGGAGAGACAAAAGCTCATTGCATATTTCATGTTCACAACCTCCCTACTGCCCCAGAAGCCAACAGCGTCCTTGTTTACAAACAAAATCCTGGCTTTACTGCAGTCTGGAACCAATAGATAGAATTCTTATTCTTACTCATATTGGGCTACTGAGCAGAGATATAACTAATGAAAGATAAACGGAGCTTCATCCTAGGGCATCAATATGGAAAGGGGCATGTTTTCTCCCCTGAGCACCCAATCCAAATGTCCCTGGCTCATTACGGATAGTTTGGGCTCTGCTAAATACCTACAGTTCACATTAGGCAACTAGGTGGATCCATGGATAGAACCTTAAATTACGAATCATGGAAACCTGGGTTCAAATCCAAACTCAAGACACATACTAGTGTGACCTTGATTAAATGGTCCAGCCTCTGTTTGTGTTTCTTCATCTGTAAAATGGGGATAACAATATCTACCTCCCATGATTGTTTTGAGGGTGAAATGAGATAATTTTGTAAAGTACTTTGCAAACTTCAGAGTTTCCTAGAGGCAGATAGGGTGGCACAGTGGATAATGGATCTAGGAAGATGTGAGTTCAAATTCAGCCTCAGACACTAGCTATGTGACCTTGGACAAGTCACTTACCTGTTGACTGCCTCAGTTTCCTTGATTGTAAAATGTGGGTTATAGCACCTGCATCACAGGGTTGTTGTGTTGATCAAATGAAAGATTTGAAAAGCATGTTGTACAGCACCTAGTACATATGCTTTTCCCTTCCTGTTCCCTTTCCTCTTACCCCACACTTTCATTTTCCCTATTCACTTCCTACTTCAAAGAACCTTAATCTCTGCATCTGAATGGCTGATCTCTCAAGGAAGGTTTGACTCTGATTCCCTGGAGTGAGAAATTTAAGAACTCCATCCAGATTTTATCTGTTGTAGGCCAGGAGTGTTACTATTCCCTGGCCCCACCCACAGTTTTAAACTTGTGTCTTGCATTCTTATGTCTAAAGTGTAAGTCAGGGATTTGCCTGACTCCATCTTCTGAAGAGACCCTTGTGATTACCATTCTGCTTCTCACAAAACTTCATGATGTCAAGCATCAAATGGAGCCAATATCAATGGTCCAGAGAAGACCATTAGTTACTAGCAATTTTTGCTTAAGGCACATTTTCTTCTCTTGCAGTCATGGCTCATCTCTTCCATCTATCGTCTCTTTCTATTCCCATGGCCACCATCTTAGTTCAGGCATACATCACCCTTTCCTTGGTGTATTGCAATAAACTTCTAATTGGTCTCCTAGCATCCAGCCTTATGACCAAATACAAAATAATAATCATGGAATCACAGGCTGAAGACACAATGTGTTTGTTAAAAGCTAGCATAGTAATTGTTGCTTACCATAATGACTAAGCTGAAAAAGAGGTTAAATATCTTCCACTCATGAGAGGGAAGTAGAAAGTACATTTTATGGAGGGAATAATTATATGAAATATTTAAACACAGGAATAAGATTCAGTTTTCTGGTATATTCACTTATATGAAATGTCATTTAAATGTTTTGCTTTCTCTCCCAGGCTACCATGTAAGCTCCTTCAAGGGCAGAGGCTCTAAATTATGCATTGTTGTATCGCTCAAAGTGCTTGGACCTATGGGAAGGAAGCAAAACATAGCTGATGGGCTTCTGGTCTCAGGCTCAAGAGACCTAAGTTTGGATTTCAGTTATTTTGGTGCAGTTAGGTGGTGCAATGGATAGAGCACTGGTCCTAGAGTCAGGAGGACCTAAGTTCAAATCCAGTCTCAGACATTTACTAACTATATAAATCAATGCAAGTCCCTTAATATTGATTGCCTCATCACCACCCCAAAAACCTCCACAAAACCAATAATTTCAATTATTCCACTAACTACAACAGGACATTGATCAAGGTCTTCCTTCTCTATTTCCGCCTCATCTGAACAATGTAGGATCTTGGACCAGATGATGTCTAAGTTCCTTTTGTAACTCTAATACCTGTTGGTACTTCATAATAGGTACTCAATGGTATGTTGATTTGATCTGGAGCTCTTCCTTCTCTATGTGTTCTAGATGAATGAGGTATCACTTGATTGATGAGATACCAATACCTTTCCCTTGCAGAATATAGACTTCAGTAGTTTTAACTACTAGGAAGGTAAGTGGCAGAGTGGATAGAGCCTAGAGTCAGGAAGACTCATCTCTCTGAGTTCAAATCTAGCCTCAGACACTTACTAGCTGTGTGACCCTGGGCAAGTCATTTAACCTTGCTTGCCTCAGTTTCCTCATTTGTAAAATGAGAAGGAAATGGGAAACCAACTACAGTCTCTTTGCCAAGAGCATCCTGGGTCATCTCCAGTGGTCCTGATGAATATCAGGCCACTGGACCCAGATGGCTCAGGATAAGAAAGTGAGGTTGGTGACCTTACACAGCCCTCCCTCACCCAAATTAAAGTCAACTGCAAGTCATGCCATCATCTTGAGGTAATGGTCCTCTTCGAGAACAAGGGACAAACACAACCTTTGCCAAGAAAACACCAAATGGGGCCATGAAGATTCAGACTGAAATGACTGAAAAACAACTGGTCACAGTTTCATCTGGTCAAAGTCCTAAAGATGTTAGGAATTCAAAAACACTGCCATTTATTGACAAACTTTTACCATTGCCTTGGATAAGTAGGCAAATTGTTTAGCATGTTTAATAAGTGTCCTAAGTTTGGTATAGCAGGAGAAAACCATTGAACTCAGGTCAGGAGATAAAGGATCTAGTCCTGGCAAGGCCAAATAATAGTAGCCACTGGATTCATTTCCTAGAATTATAGACTGAGAATTGAATAGGACCTCCAAAGTCATCTATACCAATCCCTTCCCCATTTTACAGGTGAGGAAAAGGAGGCCCCATTAGGATGTAAACTCCTTGAGGGCAGAGTCTATCTTTCTTTCTTCTTGTATTTATATTCCCAGCACTTCTTAGCAGAGTTCTGTAAGTGTTTTGTAAATACTCCATTGGCTTGTTTATATGACTTGTTGTGTTGTGTTTGTCCTTCATTTTCAAAGAGGGCCATGCCATCAGAGAAATGATGACATGACTTGCAGTTGACTTTGATTTGAGTGAGGGAAGACTATACAAAGTCCCCGGCCTAACTTTCTCCTCCTGAGCTGGACATCTGGGGTCCAGTGACAAGGTATTTTTTCAGGATGACTGGAGATGGCCCAGGATGCAATGGGAGACCCTGGCCTTTTCAGGTACCTGATATGAATTGTACAAGGTTACAGAGGTGAAAGGTGGTATAGACAGGATTTGAATCACATGTCTTCCGACTCTAAATCCAAACCACTTTACACTCTACCATTCTCTCTAATCTTTGGCTGAAGAACATGATTTCTGAGATTTCTTCTAGTTCCGATGTTCTGCCATTCCATTATTCTATGACTGCATGTATGGATACATACATGGAGATAAATAATGTAGGTTAGATTAGGTAAACCATCTATCAAGCACTTACTATGCACCAGGCACTGGGGACAAAAATATGAGCAAAATATGGCCAAAAATAGACTCCCTTCCCTCAAAGAGTTTATACTGTAATAGAGGAAGATGATGGGATAGAGAAAAAATGTACCTATCAAGGAGCAAAGGGTAACTAGGTGGCACCATAGTGCATAGAGTGCTAGGCTTGGAGTTAGAAAGATTTATCTTGAGTTCAAATTTGGCCTCAAACACTTACTAGCTAAGTGACCCTGGGCAAGTCATTTAACTCTGTTTGCCTCAGTTTCCTCAACTGTAAAATGAGTTGGAGAAGGAAATGGCAAACCACTCCAGTATCTTTGCCAAGAAAACACCAAATGAGGTCACAAAGAGTCAGACACAATTGGAAAAAAAATGACTAAACAAAAATGAAGGGACAAGATGGAAAAGTAGTCTGGAAAAAGTAGCAGGCAAGAGGTGAGCATGGTTGGCATGGGCATTTCCTCAAAGGGAGATTTCAAGAATGAATTAAACATCTTCCTGAGTTAAAATACAGTCTTAGACACTAACCCTGTGACCCTGGACAAGTCACTTATCCCTGTTTGCCTCAGTTTCCTCATCTGTAAAATAAGCTAAAAAAGGAAATGGCAAACTACTCTAATGTGTTTGCCAACAAAATCCCAAATGGGGTCACAAAGAGTCAGACATGACTGAAAATGACTAAACAATTCTTTAGAAGTTTATGTTGAACAGAAATCTGGGCTCCCATAACTTTCACTCATTGTTCCTTAATTCTACCCTCCAGGACCAAGGGAGCAAGTTTAATCCCTTTTCTATATGTTAGCCTTTCACAATATTTTTGAAAGCCATTTTTTTGAAAACCATTCTCTTGTCCCCCTTTAAGCCTTTTCTCAAGGTTAAAAGCACCAGTTGCTTAAATCAGTTTTTGCATAGCAAGATACTGATTCTCACCACCATCCTGCTCATCCCACTATAGATGCCAGGACTAAATACAATATTCCAAGTGTAATCTGACCGGAGAAAGAGTGCAACAAGATCTACAAATACCACCTCACCCTTTATCATGGACATAGCATATTTTGACATCCTGAGATTACATCACCTTTCTTGCTGTTGCATCTCACCATTGACTTATACTTACAGTTACAAGAGCCTCTCATTCTTACTAAATGTGAACTGGTTTCTAGTTGTATCTCCCTCATCCTAGTTTGTAGAATTGATTTTTTGAACTCAAACATAAAGATTTACATTTTTCATCTTTACTTTTCTTCCTGTTAGCTTCTATTGTTCTAACCTGATCAGATCTTTAGGGATTCAGGTTCTGTCATACAATGTCATCCAAATATAAGCCACTAGACGGAGCAGTGAATAAAATGGTGAGGCTGGAGTCAGGAAAAGCTTGGTTCAAATCTTGCTTACCAGCCTGGGCATGTCATTTAACCTCTATCTGTCTCAGTTTCCTCTGGGGATAAAAATAGCACCTTGCCTCCCCTGGTTGTTATGAGGATCAAATGAGATGACACGAGTAAAGCACTTCATAAACTTAGAAGTACCGGATAGATGGTGACTATTTTTATCATCCAGTGGATTTGTGATCTCTCTTAGTTTTGTGTTATCCGCAGATTTGCTCATTGTGCTAAGTAACATAGTAGATAAAGAAGTGGGCCTGGACTCAGGAAAAAATTGAATTAAAATCTATCCTTGAATACTTACTAGCTTTGTGACCCTAAGAAAATTACTTACTCGCTATCTGCCTCAGTTTCCTCATCAGTAAAATGAAGATAATCACAGTAAGTATTTCCCAGAGATGGTGTGAAGATAAAATGAGGTGATATTTATAAAGTGCTTAGCAAACATTGAAGCACTACATAACTACCAGCTATTAACATCATCATCAGTGGCAGCCACAGCCATTACTCAAGTTATTGTCAAAAATGTTGACCAGAATCAGAGAAAGGAAAGTGCATCCCTCTAAGCAACACCCTCCAACTTGACTTGAGTTTCCTTGTCAGCATACTCAATCATTGGAGCAGAGAAGTCACACAGTGGATGGAATATTGGGCCTGGAGTCAGGAAGGCTCATCTTCCTGAACTCAAATCTAACCTTAAATGTGACCTTGGGCAAGTCACTTAACCCTGCTTGCCTCAGTTTCCTCATCTGTAAAATGATCTGGAAAAGGAAATGGCAAACCACTCCAATATCCTTGCAAAGAAAACCTCAAATAGGTTCACAAAGAGTCAGACATGACTTGACATCAAGTTTAAGGATTAATTTTGTCAAATGTCTTGTGGAAATCCAAGTGTCCAATTTTTCCTGAATCTACCAGACTTATTTTTAACAAATAATGGCTCAGAGTGATCAATACTCTATTTTGTAATCAGTGTGAACATCCAGAAATTGACAGCAAATTCACTGGTCTATAATCTGAATTATCCATCTTCCTTCCCCTTTGTGAAAATGAAGACATTTGCCTGTCTCCAATTCCTTGGCACTTTAAACTCTTTGTTGGGTTACACAATAGCTGGTCTATCCCATCTGTCTATTCATATGGTCACCATCTTAGTTCAGGCATACATGACCCTTTGCCCAATCCATTGCAATAACTGGTCTATTGTGACAAATTCTAATTAGCCTCCCAGCATCCAGCCTTTCTCCTATCCAATCTATCTTCTACAACAAACACGATGTTCAAAAACTAATGTTTTGTGATTTATCAGAATCTCCATCAGAGCTGGAAAGCTGGAGGTAAAGATCATCTATTGCCCAGAAGGAGCTACTTACATTTCCTATTCATCCCCCTCAACTATGCCATTCCTCATCCTGAGGCTATTTCTGGCCTTTGTGGACTAGGAATAAAGCATGGAAAAACAAGGAATGGAGGTTTCTGGCATATAAAGTCATCCTACATAGGTACCAAACACATGGTATGTCTGTATTAATCTCTACTTTTTCTAATTCTTCTTTTTGTATCACCAACCTAGCAAACACCAACAAGCATAAATCTTTCAGACATGAGAATTACACTTGCAGTCCTGGATTGTTACCTCTTCTGGAACAATGAGAGAATTCCAGGCTTTCAGTTGATTTTTCTGGTCTGGGAACCAGAGAGAGGGAGAAACACATAGGCCAGGACTCCTGCTGTGAGATAGGAACATTTGAAAGGGAAGTGACCCTCTCCTGGAACTCCCTAGTTCCAAGGCAGGCATAAATGCTGGCTGGTTGTGTTATATAAATAGCTGTCCTGAGATGGGGGGAGGGGGAGAAATTTTTAGTACCATCGGTCATGTTGTGATAGAATTTATCATTAAACCATGGAATCAGCCCTGATATGGTGTTGGCTGAACCCAAGACTCCCTACCCCTATTCTCATGAAAGCAAAACAGAAGCTCTGGCACAATTCTCAGGTACTTTTGGAAATATTACCGATTAACATCTATGGGTTCTAAGACTCTCCAGCCTAAAATAAATGGGAGTCTGAAGCACCTAGAATCTATAGAATAAAAGATTCCCAAGGGGGCTAATACTACATGAGCTCACAGGGAATAAACACTTTAGCAAATAGAGTGGTGCAGTGGAGAGAACACTGAATTCAAATTCCAATTCTGCCACTCATCATCTGGGAGGGCTTTGTCATGTCATTTAAATTCTCTCTGGGCCTCCATTTCCTCACTTGCCAAATGACAGTCTCAGAAGAGAAGTCTGTAAGGTTACATCCAATTCTAAATCCTCTAATCCTTTGAGTTTAATGTTCCCGCCTCAACTGGTTTGACCTCCTAGATCAGTGTTATTTGTGCATTTCTCTCAAATATTCATGAAACTCTAGAAAGTTAGAAGGTCAGCAAACCAGATTAAAGAGGATGTGGGATACAGTGAGCAGGCTGCATTCAAATTCCATCTCTATCGCTGCATGGCCTTGGTCAAGTCTCTTAATTGTTCTGGGTCTAATGGTCTAATCCGCTGGATGAAGAAAGGTGGCTAGATGGCGTAGAAGATAGAGGTGCCAGAGCTAGAGTCAAGGATTTGTCTTTGTGGGTTCAAATCTGGCCTTAGACACTTACTGTGTGGCCCTGGGCAAGTCACTTAACCCTATTTACCCTCATTTTCTCATCTGTAAAATGAACTGGAGAAGAAAATGGCAAACCCTTTCAGTATCATTGCCAAGAAAACCCCAAATGGGGTCACAGAGAGTCGAACACAACCAGAGAGATAACATGAAGAGAGATGAAGGTCACTGAGGCTAAGGATCCTTAAAATCAAGGTTATGTTTAGATTTTTTTTTAATTTTCAGTGTGAACATTTACACCTCAGAAATAGGCAAACACTACAAATCTTGGTTTGCTGTTTTCGTCATTGTCTATGCTTAACAAAGAAATGTTAATAAATGCAGATTAAACTTAACTGTATGTTGTACATGGTTTTTTGTTTGTTTGATTTTTGCAGGGAGGGGGAGGGGCAGTTAAGCATTTCCTGGCCTTCTCCTGCTTAGAGTTCTAATCCAATGGTCCAATGAAAGACAAAGAATAATATATAGAGGGAGTATAGGAGGCAGTGTGATAGAGTGAAAATACTATGGGCATTGGAGTCAGACACCCACAAGTCTATGCAAGTTAATTAACACTAATTAATACCATAAATAACATTAATTAGCATTACTAACATTAATTGGCATTACTTTTCTTAAGTGTAAAATGAAAGGGTTGGATTGATTAGCTGGCCTTTGAGATCTTTTCCAGGTTTCCATCAATGATTGTATGAGCCAATGAATAACAAGAGAAAATCAGCACTTAAAATAAAGAGCACCGCATTTGGAGTCCAAGATCCTAGATTCAAATTTTGGTTCTGTTATTAATTTAGTATGAATTATCTTAGGCAAAACAGATTTCTTCTCCAGGCTGACTTCCTTCTGTGTGAAATGAAGAAGAAAGGATATGAGTATTTACTAAGAACCTACTATGTGCTAGGCCAGGGGTGGGGAACCTGCAGCCTCAAGGCTACATGTGGCCCTCTAGGCCCCCAAGTGTGGCCCTTTGATTGCATCCAAACTTCACAGAACAAATCCCCTTAATAAAAGGACTTGGACTCAGTCAAAAAGCTGCACCCAAGGACCTAGAAGGCCACATGCATCCTCGAGGCTACAATTTCCTCAGCCCTGTGCTAGGCTAAGTGCTTGGCAAATATCTCATTTGATTTCCACAGTAACCCTGAGAAATAGGTATTATTGTCCCTATCTTACAGTTGAGGAAACTGAGGGATTGTTCTTTGCTTATTTCAGTTGCGTCTGACTCTTTGCCACCCCATTTTGGGATTTTCTTGGCAAAAATACTGGAGTGGTTTGTCATTTCCTACTCCAGTTCATTTTACAGATAAGGAAACTAAGGCAAACAGGGCTAAGTGACTTGCCCAGGGTCACTCAGCTAATAAATGTCTGGGGCTGGAGTTGAACTCACAAAGATGAGTCCTCCTGACTTTAGGATCAGCATCTAACCCCTTCACTACCCAACCTCCCATAAACTGAGACATCGGATTTGCCTAGGGTTATGCAGCTAGTGTTTGACATCAGAGTTAAACTCAGGTCTTCCTGACTCCAGGCCCAGTGCCTTCCAGTTGCCTCTGAAGGATTACATTCAATGACTTCTGGGATCTCTATCCATTCTAAATCCTAAAATCTTTGACCCTCTCATTAAAAAAACACCTTGGCACTGAAGTATAGTCCCTGAAGTACCAGTCACATTTTTGTGTCTCTGGCCTCTCCTAGTAGGATCCCATCCCCCTCCCACATGAAGTCATGACTCAACTGAGGTTCTTTGGAATATGAAAGATAAAACTTCCCTTAGTCAAGATATACAAATGCATGTTTAAAATCCATGTCTTCATTCATATTATAAGGATTTCTGGCCCTTCTTTGTCAGAATATGGTACTCAGTTTATAGCTTTAGTGAATTTATTTTTATAGTTTATACTTATAAGTGTTCATGTTGCCTTCCCCATTGGAATGTAAGCTCCTTTAGGGGAGACATTGATATATTTTGTATAGTCTTTGTTTCCCCAGATCCTGGCCCCAGGCCTTGCACATGCTAAGTACGAAAAATACATACTTGTTGATCAACTCATTGTCATCTTTCTGGAGATGCCCTTTGGGGAAGACTTATATGAAGTGAAACAAACAAAACAACGAACAATATTGACCATGGCTAGAATAATAAAAAGGATGCCAGTAGAACTATTATCACAGTAGAAATCCGATTATTTTCAATAAACCATCGCAGTCTTGCAGAACTGGGGACAACCCACTTCTTTCTACAGAGACCTAGAAGTTCAGGAGTATGAAATATTGATTATATCCCTCAAGTAAAGAAGGTCTCTCTATCAGATAATTTATAACTTTTTATACAAAAGTGGGTTCAATGGTGGAGGGGTATGTATGAGCATGGAAATTAAGTGGAGATAATAGAGTGAATTAAGTGAAAATAATAGACAACAATAAAACTAAGGAAATAATTTAAAAATGAAAAACAAATAAAACAATGAGATAACTTATATTGTTTCCTGCAAGGTGATTTTCTCTTCAAAAGCCCCCAAGTCCATAGCCTTATATGGCACATGAAATCTCTCACTGACCTAGATGGGATCTTCCATTGAGACATCATTTTTTCCAAGTGAAAAAAAAAGGGCTAGCCACATTGCAGAATAATCAATCAGTATTTATTAAGTGCCTACTATGTGCCAAATACTGAGCTAAGTGTTGAACATGCTTTTGATTCTATTTATAAGAAACTTGCTCATGAGTAGAATCAGATTTTGGGAATCATAATGTGTGAGTAATGAGCCTTGTAGATAAAATCAACTTTACTCAAGGTGCACAGATACCAGGCTTTTAAATCATTGATTCGAAGTAGTTCTTTGGAATGCAATTAACTCAACTCCCTTTCTGGGTCCTGCAGCCTCACCTAATGGTCAAATTATTGGATGAGTGAGTTCATTCATGTAGAGCGATCCACGTCGATAAAAGCAAGAGCAAAAAGTTACTCTCAGAAAAAGGGCAGGTGTTTTTGTTTGCTTATTGTTTATTTGTTTTAATTCAAACTTCAAAGAATCAACTCCTTTTCACACAGAAGAAACACACAAGCTGAAGTACTGTGGCAGTCTGCATCCTGTAATTCTGAATGCAGACAATCCTGGATTTTTATGGCGACAATCAGGATTCTGTACTATCATGTGCTAGGTTGATATTGCCCTGAGAAAATCACTAAAGCTGCTGCTATCTTTCCTTATTCTGGTATGGTTCTGATGGGAACCAACTTTGAGGCACAGGTTAGTCAAATCAGAATTCAAAAGGCTTTCTTGTGAGAGGAAGAGCAGTGAACTCTGGTAGGTTTCCTGAGATAAAAAAGCTTAACACCAGCTAAGTCATAGATCTAACTGGTCCTAAAGGTAAGCTAAGTGGTCATCCCCTAGACTCCAGAAGTATCCTCAGAGATGACCACCTGTAAGGACACATCAGCAGAATTCAGTGTAGGGGATAGATTTATGGGATCCCTAGCTAGGGAGTGTCAGTTACGGGCAGTAACAGTAGCATACACTCTGGAAGACCAGGCAGAGTTTCCATAGAAGAATTCTGGAGAAGTAGAAGGGTAGGAACAGGGAGAGAAATCTATAAAATATGGAGAGTTGAAGTACTGCTTTGACACCATAAGAAGATCTCAAACCTTCCCAAGAGGGAATGAGACTGTATGAGACAAAGTGGATTGACAGGCTCAAATCCTCTCCTAAGCCAGTTTTCAGAACAATAAGTATCCTGGTCCAGGTTGGCCACCCTCCAGTGCAAGGAAAGCCAATCTTGAATGAAATGAATCTTCCCCCAGCTCTTATGTGTTCAGCAAGAAGCTACCTCCTGAGACAGGGGTTGGTGTGGATACTGGGGTTTTTTTTCGTTTCTGATTTGTTTTCTTCCTTTCTAACTGGCACAATAGACCAATTGTGTTCCCTAGTAAGGACTTTCCTTTTGAAATATAAACAAGCAGAGTTTTCCTGATCTGACCTAGATTCAACTGCGGGAGAGGGGAATTGTTGCTAGGGTGGGGAGAGTGGGAAAGGAAGTCAGTATTGTAAATCAGGCGTAACACTAGCATGAATAGGGAAGACATGCTGGAGAGTGCTTTCAGTTCTCTGGAAGAGAAGGAAAATAGCCAAGGCTGATTTGGTGTCACCAGGACCTGACCACTCAATAGCGTCCATTTCCATGGACACTCTAGCTACCTCTTATGTTTTCTTATGGTAGTTTTTACAGGCCTTCGTGATATCGTTGAAGAAGTTTGGAACTCCACTCTGTAAAAGAAAATTAAACTCATCAATTTCACATTCTCACACAACAAGCTTAATTTCCCATAGAATTCCTCTGATTTTTATAAAGAGCCCCAAAGACTACATAAAGCAAAAATTCCCAATAGGACCCTAGGGGGATTTCAACAGAACACAGTTACAGAATACGGTAAAAGTACAATGGTAAGATCATAGACTTGGAGTCAGAGTACCCTGATTGGAATCACTGCTCTCTTACTTACTATTGTGTGACAGCAGACAAAACAAAAACTCTCAGAGCTTCTAATTCCTCATCTTTAAAATGGTAGAACTGAGTTGGATAACTTATAAGATCCCTTCCAGCTCCAAGTTTATGACCCTATAGTCCTAAGGATAAAACTCTATAGGTGAAACTTCAAAAGGAAGCAACACACGATGAAACTCTGGGCAAACTGGTCTATTAGCCAAGTATTATAGGGACTGTCCTGTCTGTCTTGGCATCAATCTGCTGGCTAAAGGCGTCATCCAATTGCTTCTAAAAAGTATATTTTGAAAAGTATGACTATTTCCACCACACTGTTATGATTTTTGTTATGATTACTCTTTCAAATTGGATTACTAATGCTAGTGATTTTCCTAATGTTGAACAGTATTCACATATCCAGTTTAAGTAAACTTTTATTATAGTGAGGGTTTTTTTCTTGTTTTGCTTTGAGGAAGTTGGATATATCCTATTGTCTTCTTGCTATAATTTTATTAAACATTTCTACAAAAAAAAATCATTAGTAGTACTGGTCTATAGGCAATGATTTCAAAGTATGTCCAGGGACCCTGGGGGGCCCCCAAGAGCCTTTAAGGGTGATTGTGAGGATGATTATTTTCATAATAATACAAAGTTGCTTTAACTTTCAAATATGGTAAATATCAATGACTATAACCCACATGAACAAAGGCTTTCAGGGTCCTCAGTTTGTAGGAATGTAAAAGAGTCTCAAGTCCAAAAAGTTTAAGAACCACTGGTCTAAATAATCTTTCTGCTTTATCTCTTCTAAGTTTATGTATTAGGACCATAATTGTTTCATAGAAAAAAGGCTGGAGATATCACCAATTGGTAATTATTAGTACTTTCTAAGTTATTGAGAATAAATTTGTAACATATCTATTGACGGTTTATGATAGAATTTATTTGTTAAAATATCTGTACAACAGTTCTACTGTACTCAACTCTCCCTCCCACACCTTCTAGAAAGCTTAATTATAGCTTATTCAATTTCGCTTTCTGAAACTGGGCTGTTTAAGATCTCAGTTTCTGATTTTGCTAATTTGAAAATTTTATATTGTTGTTAGTAATCTATTTTCTTTAAATTCTTGGTTTTGTGAGCATAAAATTATATATATATGGTTCCATTGTTATTTTAATTTTTATTGTGATTTTATGCCAAGTCAATTTTTATTTTATTACTTAGATTTTATTCTTTTTGAATTATATTAGCTAAAGGTTTGTTGATTTTGTTAGTACAGCTGTGTGTGTGTACATATGTATACTTATATACATATACGCTATTTATGTTACTTATATTTATGTATACTTACATACATATGTGTTTTCCTATTCTTTTTTAAAAATCAAAGCTATTTTAATTTTGAATTTTTTTATATTTTGTTGTTACATTGCCTTTCTTGCTATATCACTCTCCTTCCCCATTCCTGAGACTCATCCCATATAACAAACATTTAAAAGAAAAAGAGAGAAAAAAACAGCAAAGCTAATCAATACATCAAAAAAATCCTCAAAAACAAATTCTACCATAAATATTTCTACATATATGGAGACTTCTTTTTTAATCTATTAACTCCTGAGGAATATGCCTAGTAAAGGAATATCTGGAACAAAATATGTGAGCATTTTAATCACTTTTTTCCATAATGCAAAATTGTTTTTCAAAACTGTTCTACCTATTAACAACCTCACCAACAATGTATTAGTGTATCTATATTCCCACAACTCATCCAACTCTGATTATGTCCATCTTGTGTCACCTTTGACAGTTGAGTATGAGGTGAAACCTCAGGCTTTCTTATTTCATTTCTTTTTATTATTAAAGATTTGGATCATTCCTTCATATGGTTTTTGACAGTTTGCAATTCTTCTTTTGAAAACTGTTTTATCCCTTCACCATTTATCTATTGGGGAATGGTCCTTGGATACACACATACACACACACACACATGTTTTTCTATATATGTATGTAGGTAAACATTATAATATCTATTCAAATGGATATATGACTTTTATATTAAAGATTATGCCAGAAAAATAAACAGAAGTGAAGCAGGTCACATGCCTTTCACAATTATGAGTGGGTAACATACTCTTAATCAAACAAGGGATAGAGGCAGCTGCATTGCTAAGTCTCCACGTTGATCTTTATGTTTTGTCTGTATTCCCTAGACTAATTAATGTTTTTGTTTTTTTTACAGAGGATGTAATTGCCATTGCTGCCTTTCTACATTTATTTGCAGTATGTATGTGCCATAATAAATTGTCAGGTTTTTTGTAAATGTTCCAAGTGGCATAGAGAAAAACATATTCTTCTACCATCTCCTTTAAAAGACATCCTAAGTCATTTAGATTAGTTTCTCCAGAAAATTTGCTGAATTCTAAATTTTCCCTTTTGTTTATTTTTTCTGTTAGATTTGTCCAAATCTGAGGGGGGGGGGATGGAGAAGAAAGTGGGAGGAGGGGGAAGGAGGGAGGGAGAGAGAGGAAGGAAGGGAGAAAGAAAGACAGAGAGAGACAGACAGAGAGAGATGGAGATAGAGAATCAAAGTCTCCTACTATTACTATGTTCTTGTTTATATCTTCTTGTAATTTAATGTGTTGTTACATCCCATCCTTCAACCCTGAGTACATGCCTAGTGATGCCCTAAATGAGTTTGGCCCTGATTTTGGTCTCACAAAAGCAGCAGCAGCAGGGACTACCTTTTTCTTATTTGTATCCCTGGCACTTATCGCAGCACCTGGCACATAGTAGTCATTTAGTAAATGTTCTTTTTAGTTTAATTGTATGTGAGCTGCCCTAGTGCAAATACACACACACATACTCCATACATACACTACAGTAATCACCAACTTGTACTCTGACCCTAGTAACAAGGGACACCTTCAGAGAAAGGTCTCCCTGGATTGAACATGACCAGTTTTCTCGAGTTTCAAAGACTGAGTGCTTGATGAACATTTTCCCTCCAGCATCTTAGAGGCTCACCTTTGCTGCCCAGTTGATAAGCCAGGATGGAATCATGCCTCCAGGGTTATCATAGTAGATCATGGAAACTGAGTGGGGAAGGGGGGAAAGGGGAAGGAAGTAAAAAGAACAATTGAGAAAGGCAAGAAAAATACAGAAAAGTACAGAAACAAAAACCTGTGATATGACTATCCAAAATGGGCACTGATAGGTACAAAAGAAAGAAACATCTAGGGATGGAGATTACTCTCCAATAGTCTTTTTTTTTTCCAAATTTATTCTTTATAAATGGAATCACAATCCACAAGACCTAGATTCAAGTTTCACCTCTGACACATACTGGCATGTGGCCCTGGACAAATCACTTCATCTCTCCATGCTACCAGGTAATTCTCTAAGACTTTAAGTTTCAAAACAGATGAAGAAATGCAGACCTATATTGGTAGAGGGAGATTCCTCAAGGGAAGGTCCCTCCACCAATAAAACCACAGATTCAATCACCTCCCCTTACCCCACTCCCAAAACAAACAACCAACAAAAAAAATTATTAGGTCAGTCTAGTATGGACCTATGATTTCATTAGTGTTATTTCATTATGTCTAAGCTTCTGACAACAAAGTTGGTCAAGACTAATCTGAAACGCAGTCCTAGAGAGGGGCCTCAGACACCAAGAAGCAAAGGAACTTGCCCCGGCCAGTATGATTCAGACACAGGACTTAAACCCAAGTCTCCATGATGTCAAAGCCAGCCCTCTCCAGCCCTTAAACCATGCATACATACATGCATACAAAGAAAGATAGGTGGATAGATACATAGATAACATGTGTGTATATATGGGTATATGTTTATACACCCATATATATAAATTATATGTGTATATATGTATGTGCATATATATGAATTACATTGTGTATAGGTAAACATATATGTGTGTGTGTGTGTGTGTGTATATATATATATATATACATATATATGTGCAGATAAATATATAGATACACAGAGATATAAATATAACCAAAGACAGATCAATATTGATTGCTGCTATTGCTCAGTCATTTCAGTCATGTCCAACTGTTTGTGCTGCATTTCAGGTTTTCTTGGCAAAGATACTAAAGTACCCAGATCATTTCCCAGATGCGAAAACTGAGGCAAAGAGGGTTAAGTGACTTACCCAGGGTCACACAGCTAGTAAGTGTCTGAGGTCAAACTTGAACTCAGAGGATGAACTCAGAAGGAGTTTTCCTGACTCCAGGACCAGTGCTCTATCCGCCTAGCTGCCTGATAGATACAGATACATACAAAATTATATTTCAGTATAATTGATTTCCTTTATTATCCTATGTATTTTATTTTATGCATTTAGAAACATCATACTGAGAAGGGTTCTACAAGCTTCATCAGACAATCAAAAGGGTCCATGATACAAAAAAGGTTAATAATCTCTGTATTCAACCATACTGTAATCAATATTATAATCAATCCATAACATTTTGGAAAATCTAACATAACCTTAATTCATATCCTCTTAATAGCTTTATCTTCACTCTGGAACCTAAGGAATGATGCTCAAATAAAAGGAAACAAATCTAGCCTGCGTCTTTAGCGTAGACCATGATGGAGCTAAAGTCTGTTGGCTATGTGATAGAGCAGCAAAAAAAAAGAAAAAAAAGTAGACCTTGTTTCAGAGACCTTGAGTCTGAATTCTAGCAACATTAATTACTGCTTGTGAGACCCTGGAGAAGTCATTTTATTTTTGTAGGTTTCAGTTTTCTACTCTGTACAAAAAAGTTTCACTAGATCAGGTCTACTTGACTCCAGGCCTAGTGCTCTATCTACTGTACCACCTAGCTGCCTTCCTGAGTTCAAATCTGGCCTCAGATACTTACTAGATATAAATGACTAGATGTCATTTAACCCTGTTTGCCTCAGTTTCAAAATCTGTAAAATGAAATGGGGAAAGAAATGGTAAACTATTCCAGTATCTTTGCCAAGAAAACCCTAAATGAGGTCACAAAGAGTCAGACAAGATGGAAACAACTAAAAAACTGCAACAAAGTTTTAAAGCCAAGTTTAGTTGTCAACTTTTAAAAAATTAAACTTCAGCTGTATTTTCAATTGTTTAATGAATAAAAGTAATGTCCTTTATCGCTATTTCATAAATGTTCATCCAAAAAAAATAAAATTCCCTGAGTATATATCCTAATGATATGTGATGCATATTTATAAATGTCCTGTATCTCTTGGTAGAAGATGGTAGACTAGGGTGCAGAAAAAGGCATACATTTTCAGACATGTCCAATTGTAACGTTAATGAGATTATACTAATGGTTGTTAAAGACCTCACCAGGAGTCTATTAAGGGAAGTTTTCATTAATTTCTCATGAAGCACTGGATCAGCAAGAGCTGTGATGCCATTGGGCTCTGAAAAGTGCATATATATACTCTGAGTGAGGTTTTGCTTTGGGGCTTACTCTTTGGAAGAAGCTTCAAGATGAGACTCTGGGTAGCCATTAAGAAGCCCCCCAACTTTGTAAACCCAGATATTAGTGCTTCTCTCTCTGGTAAATATGTATGTATGTAATGGTCAGACAGTTGAATCTGTCTCTTGATCTGTGTTGTACGTATTGCTTATGGTTAGACAGTTAGAAGCCCTATCTGTTGGTCTTTATTTCTCTGCTTGTAATTTCTCTGTTGGTATATGTGGTTAAAGAAGATTGTTGACCCCTCAAAAGCTGCTTTCCTTTTAGAAAAGCAGATCTAAGAACCTGGACTAGTAGGTCATTCTAAGCATGCTACGGTGCTTGCTGTTACACTAACGTGTTTATTTGCTTTGTTTTGCTATGTAGAGAGAAAGAGAGATGTGTGAAAGAGGGATGAAGGATATCAATAAAACATATAAAATACATTTTTTCTTTTTTTTATCTTTTTCTTATTCTTATTGTATATTTTAAGTTCATTTAAAAAAAAAAGAAAACTTCAAAAAGACCAGAAATGGCCAGATCTTGTGCAAGAGTCAGAAAATGCCAGAACATGTTATAATAGCTAAAGTACCAGCCCTAAAGTCAGTTACACCTGGATTCAAATACTATTTAAATGAGATAACATGTGCAGTACCTTAGGGTGCTATATAAATTGTAGCTATGATCTCTGAAGCTTATTAGCTTTTTAATCAAGTCATTTAGACTCGTACAACTCTAAAACATATCTAGTAAATTAGGAATGGGTGGAAATCAGAATTGTGAGAATTTCCACATCAAAGAAAAATCACAACTCAATGATATATTCACCTACTTATAAGAAGAGAATTTAACATTTCCATGGGTTCAGAAACGTTTCTGAGTTTCTTAGGGGTTGGTTCCTTTTCATGTACTTTTTGTATTTGAAAGATGGCATGACATAGTATAGTATATAGGAGGCTAGCTTCAGAGTTAGAAAGAGTTGGATTTAAGTCCTACCCCTTGACACATCAGTTAATAAACATTTTAAAAGTGACTAATGTGTGATGTGTGTCCATGGACAGAATCACTCAATACCTCCAAGGCAATCTCTAGGACTCTAGACTATAAATGACTTGCCTATCTGTGTCACTAAAGAGAATTCACTACACCGATGAAATCATAGTTCTAGACCAAACAAGAAAAGGTGTTTGGAAAGTACTGTAGTGTTCCAAGGTTTTGTTTTTCTTTGTTTTTCAATTGGGGTGCAAGTGGGAGGATGAGAAGGTAGACTTCTGTTAAATCAAAAAATATATTTTTAATAGAAAGTCCTGTAAGCTTTGCCCTATTTCAGTTCATCACAAGGGCATAACAAGGGAACAAATGCTTCATTCTAACACTAAACAAATCAACTGTTGCCACATGAAAGATGCAAGTTTTTACCTTTGCACCCCTCCTTGCCATCACTTTCAATCACAAGGCTTTGCCTGTAGTCACTGACTCGGACGATACCATTTTTCTCTGGAATTTCAGGTACAGAGAAGCTCTTAGCCAATATCACATGTACTGTTCGTCCATTTAAATCCAGGTCTCTCCGGTCCCGAACATACACATACTGTGTCCCAGGTTAAGGAGAGAATAATCTCCAGTTTTATAAATACATGAGAATGGAAAATCAGTAGACAAGACTCAGGCTTTCTGAATTTCTACATAGTAAACCCATGAGGGCAAGAGATCATGTCACTGGCCTGTAATTATTCTCTGTACCCCTCATTTGGTGCTTGGCCCAAAGACCTAAGAAAAGAATGAGCCTTAAAGGTTAATCTAGTCTAACCACTTCATTTTTCATATGAGTTGGCAGAGACTTAGAGGGGGAAATATTTCACCCAAAGACACACTGAAGACAGTAACAGAGTTGAGATCCGAACCAAGGTCTTTGGACCCCAAAGCTAGTGAATTTTGATGTTCCAGACGTGGTTCTTCATATTAATTACCGTTCTACTTTTACATCTTGTCTCCCCAAATAGAGTGTAAGCTGTTCCATGGCAAGAATGGTATCTCATTCTTTTTTCTTTTTCTTTTTAAGCCCTTGCCCAGTACTCTACACATAAATGGTTTGTTGGTAGTGGTCATTTTTCAGTCCTGTCTGACTCTCCATTACCCCAGTTTGGGCTTTCTTGGCAAAGATACTAAAGTGGTTTGCCATTTCCTTCTCTATCTTATTTTACAGATGAGGAAACTGAGGCAAACAGGGTTAAGTAGCTTGCTCAAGGTCACACAGGTAGTAAGTGTCTACAGATTTGAACTCATGAAGTTGAGTCTTCCTGACCAAGCTGGGTGCTCTATCTATTGCACCACCTAGCTGCCCAGCACATAGCAGGTCCTCAAAAACCATTTACTGATGATATTTTTAATTGTAGGTAAGGATTGACATTAGGAAGAACTTCTCCTTCCTCAGTGTCATCTGATAATATTCACTCACCTTCATCCCACATATCCAATATGTTGTCAAATCTTATCATTTTTATCTCTACAATATTTCTTACATGGATCACCTTCTGTTCATCTACACAGCTACCACCCTACTTCAGTCACATTGCCTCTCACCTAGTCTATCACTATAGCCTTCTAATCAATCTCCTTGCCCTAAGTATCTTTCCACTATAATCAAACCCTCACTTAGCTACTAAAGTGATTTTCTAAGAGCATAGCTCCGACCATGTTAACTCCATAGCCACCACTCACACTCACTCAATACCTATGGCTTCCAGTTATCCCCATATTCAAATACGAAAATCCCTTGTTTGACATTGAAAGTTTTCCTTAACCTGGCTCCTTTCTATCTTTCCAGGCTTCTTACACTTGATGCCCCATATGGGTCTCAACCCTTCTGATATTCATTTGACTCTAAGGCTTACCAATTAAATTTGGAACAATCCAACTATACCAGCATATTTCCTCCATCTCCCATCTCTGTGTATTTACAGTAGGTGTTTCCCATGATAAAAATGTTTTCCTTCATCTTCACCTCCTAGCTTCCCTGGTATCCTTCAAGACTCAACTCAAATCCCAACTTCCACAAGAAGCCTTTCCCAGTGCTCTCCCCACCTCTAGTCCAGTATCTTTCCTCTGAGATTACAATGCAATATAGATATTTTACATGTACAGTTACTTGCATGTTGTCTCCTATCTTAAAATATAAGCTCCTTGAAAGCAGAGCCTGTGACTTTGTCTTTCTTTGTAAACTTAGAACCTGGAAAACAATAAGCATTTAATAATTGCTTGTTGATTCCCTCATCTAGGTAACAGTGAATAAAGTAGCGGGCCTGAGGTCAGGAAGTCTCAAATTTAAATAAGCCTCAGACACTTACTAGCTGTGTACTTCTGGGCAAGTCACTTAATCCCTCTGCCTTGGTTTCCCCAACTACAAAATAGGGATCATAAGCATTGTTGTCATGTTTCACTGCTGTATGACTTTGTGATACCATTTGGGATTTTCTTGGCAAAGATACCAGAGTAGCTTGCCATTTCTTTCACCAGCTCATTTTACAGATGAGGAAACTGAAGCAAACGAGGTTAAGTGTTTTGCCCAGGGTCATATAGTTAGTAAGTGTCTGAAGCTGGATTTGAACTCAGGAAGGTAAGTCTTCCCAGCTCACTATGCACTATGGCGCCACCTAGTTGCCCTAGTAATCATAATAGCACCTCCCTGGCAGAGCTGTTATGAGGATCAAATGAAATAATATTTGTAAAACACTTGCCACAGTGTTTGGCACATGTCAGGTGTATAGTAAATGCTAATCGCCCTCCTCTGTACCTTTCCAAAGCCCCAACCATCAATGACTGCGTCCTATACAGACAGAAAAATTTATGAATGGAAAAAACTGATTTTCTATCTTCATTCCCTTTTTATTCAGCAAGAATGAGAATTTGTAGGGTAGCTTGCCACTGATGACATAGAATTTCAGTGCACCCTCTTTTGTCCATTCATTCATTCATGAAGGCTCTTACTGAGGAAGTGCCCTACCCGTAAGCCTTTAGGGGAAGTGCCAAGAGGTAGCTGACAACCAGTAATTCCTGTTTCACAAGGTCAGCGTGAGGACTGAATGAGATAATCAATGTAAAGGGCACCTTCTAGCTTTTGTCTTTGTATTCCTAGTGCCTTTCATAGTGCCTTTGTACGTTGCAGGTGGTTATCCACTGCTTATTGCATGGAATTATGATGAGAATGATACCTGCCCTTGAAAAGTTTATAGTTTATGCCAGGGAGACAAGACATACACACAATTAATAGTAAACAATTTTATCCAGTAATAGGAGCACTAGATTTGAAATCAGAAGACCTGGGTTTGAATGCTGTTCTGATCTCCCACCGCTTTTTTTAATGTGTCCTCAGAAAAGTCACTTTACCTCTTGGTGCCTCAGTTTCCTCATCTGTAAAATGAAAATACCCATCTAACAAGGTTGTAGTGAGGATCAAATAGAGATAGCATAGGCAAAGAGTTGTATAAAGTAAAAAGTTTAAATAAATGTCATCTCTCATTCAGTTGGCATTTAAAGCAATTGCAACCCAGCTCCAAACTACCATCTCAGTCTTACTATATGACTCCCCTCTCCTCACAGCCAAAGTAGCCTACTAGCTGTTCCTCACACATGATTTCCTATCTCCCATCTCTGTGACTTTGCACAGGTTGCCCCCCATGCCTCCTTTTCTCTGCCCATGAATGCCTTTAAAGTTCAGCTCAAGCAACACCTTTTTAAATGAAGTATTTCCTTATCCTTTTAGCTATTAATATCTTCCCAAAGCTATAGACGAAAATACCTTATAATTATTTTGTATACATTTACATACTGATATATACACATGTATGTACACACACACAAGACTCAGAGAATGTTTCATTTTGTGCTTGTGTCTAGTACCTAGCATGGTACCTGGCATAGAACATGTACTTAAAACTTGCTTGTTTATTCACCGATCAACATCATTGTCACTCAGGACAAAATTCAATTCATTTTCTAAGCACCTGCTATAGACAAGGTACCATTTCAGATGGTAAATATGCAAGAGACATCCTTTCTGATGTACCCATAAGTACAAGCAGAATCTTTTGCCCACTCTTAGGAGCTTTGCACACTCTAATTGTTGAATGTCGAACAAATGAATGAATGAATGAATAAATGCTGAGGGAACACAAAGGAAAGAACCAAGCAGAGTGGAAAGGGCATGAATCCCATGAGAAGGCTTCTTAGAAACCAATCCTAATTATTATCCTGAAGCTGAGGGTACAGATCTTCTGGGTTGGTAGCACGTCATTTGCTGAATTTTCCAGACACATGACTTATAACAGTTTCAGCAGAGGCATCCTCAATACAACATATGCAATGCCAAACATTTATTAAATGCCTTCTATGTGAAAGGAAGGGCAGCTAGGTAACTCAGCGGATAGAGCACTTGACCTGGAGTCAGGAGGACTTGAGTTCAAATCTGGCCTCGGACACTTACTAGCTATGTAACCTTAGGCAAGTCACTTAGCCTCTGTTTGTCTTAATCCACTGAAGAAGGAAATGGTAAACCATTCCAGTATCTTTGCCAAGAAAATTCCACGGACAATATTGATATGATATCGTCCACAGATTCACAAAGAGTCAGACACCACTGAATGACTGAACAACAAATGTGAGAAATCAGGATAGTATGAGAGATCTTTTTTGGGGAGGCACCTGTGATTTTGTTGCCATAGAAAACTCCCAGTTAAGGAAATTCTCCACCAAAAGCAAATCATCAGTTATTCAGGAACCTATGGTCTCAAAGGACTGTCGCTGGTCATAGAACAATTTAAATGACTTGCACAACGTCACCACTCAGGATGGGGGGGGGCACTTGAAGCCAAGCCAACTCTGTACACTAAGTCATTTTGCTGGATTGTAGAAAGACAAAAACAAAAGTTTCTGTTTTCCAAGGTTTTAGAATCTGCCTTTCAAGAAGGATGGAAAGAAATGTTATCTATACCTGAGAAGTTCCCAAAGTCACAACAGCATCTGATGATTCCAGAAGAACTCACAAACAGCTCACAAATGAGGTTGTTTGGCAGTTCTGTTTAAAAGGATACATCTCTGTTGCACATGGGAAAGGGATAATTCACTTCCCAGTAGACAACCATCTTCCCTTGGATCTTGGTTTCATAGAGTTCTGTGAGATAGCAAAGGAAGAAAACAAATTAAGAATACTCTGGCCTCATTTCTCAATTGACAGCTGTATAAAAGTTGATATTATAAGCCTTAAGAACACAGAGACCTTAGAAATCTCCTAGTTCAAATCCCTCCCTTGAGAGAAAATGAAAGTGAGGTTCACAGAAATGAAAGGATTTGTCCAAGGTCATACAACTACTGTGTGGTAGGAGTCCAAATTCAAACTCAAGTCTTCTGACTCCAAATATAGTACATTACACAGTATAATAAATAATATAAGAGAAAAGCATTCAAATGCTAGGACCATCTCTTGGAGAAGGTATACTAGTAACTATTGAGGTGAGGGTATGCCCTAGAGATCTCAAAAGTCTCTTCCAACACTAATCAATGATCTATGGCTGTGGAACTCTAGAAAGCACTAAATCAATTACATCATAAGAAAAGATACCACAAGAGAACAGATAGTAATGAAAATGAAATGGGGTTTGGAGGGTGGGGGAGAAGAAAAGAAATTAGCCTAAAAACAAAGTATGCACAAGTTATTTAATTTCTCAGAACCCAATATAGTCTCTCTAAGACTTATATGGTAGATGAATTTCTGATATGGCTTATAGTAGATGTTTAATAAATATCTATTCATTCGGTGACAGAGGGAATGTTCACACTGAAATTTCTCCATACCAGTGAAATCAGAGGTACAGACCATCCTCACTACCCTTCTCCTATCCCTACCCCCAATCCCCCACCAAAAAATTTAAGATTTGGCCATCTTTGATGCTGCAAACCCACTTTTCAACCTAGGATACTGTTTCAGCTACGGAAAACTAAAATTGTATTTGTTATGGTTTTTTTTCCTTTTTTAAAAACGTCACAATTTCCACCAGAGGTCACCAGAGTATCAGTGTTTTTACTTTAGGGAGTTTTCCTCCTCTTCAGTTTCAAACATTTCTTAACAGTCTTTCACTTTCGTATAAAAGCCTGCCATCTTTGGATGAGGACAGTTAGTGAATACTTTCAAGTGGGCATGTTCACGGGCAGTTCGGTTTTGCTGACAAAATAATGAGTGACTCTCCTGTAGCTGAGAGCCTGAGTGCCAAGCAAAGGCCCCCAGAGTTCCAGAGAGATAAGGCCAGATAGATGTTGAGCTGGAAACATAAAGAATGACATTCTCCCATTGCAACAAAGCTCATCAGAACCAGAATCATTATCCCCACATTTCAAGAGACTACAGATGGTTCCACAAAAGCTGAGGTCCAGAGGACTATGGGGAGAGGAAGCATAGTGCCTGGGGTTTATATTTATATTTGCCTTTTCTCAAAGCTGAGCGGTGTGTTCCTTCCCAAGGCAGGGGACTGAGATGTCAAGCAATCCACAATCATTTGAAAATAGTAGCAGTAACAGTAATAATAACTAACATTGCTACAGCACTTACTATATGGCAAGCATTGTGCTAAGCACCTTACAGTTATCTCATTTGATCCTCACAACCACCCTGCTAGGAATCCTTATTTTGTAAATGAGGAAGCTGAGACAAGCAGAGGTTAAAGTAACCTGTCCAGGGTCACACAAGCAGTTAAGAGTATTCACTAGAAAAATTAAGTATAGCCAACAGTTTGATTACTCATGCAAGAAGCATTTATTACGTAACTACTGCATGTAGACTATTGAGCTAGATGGTGGCTTTGACAGGAGAAAGAGTAGGTAGAGATAGATATTAGATTCCTGTTTTCAGGGATCTTAAGTTCAGGAGCTGAAAATTTTTTTAAGGAAATATGATTCAAACAGAAAGCTCTAATAAACCATGTTACATGGTAAGCATATAATAGTTAAATGTGAGACTTTGTTGGGTTGGTTTTGTTTGTTTTTGTTTTTGTTTGGACAAAACCTGAGATTTTAGTAGTATTTAGAACTATCCACTAGGAAACTCCTCTCTACCAATGTAGATGAACATAAGCATTGCAATCTTAGAGAATTTTCTAGGGGCACACAGAGGTTAAGTGACTCATCCAGGGTCACACAGCATGTATGTGTCAGAAGCAAGACTTGAACCTGGCTTCAAGTTTAGCTCACTATCCATTATACCAACCCTTCCCAAATTTGCCATCTGTTCAAAAACTCCTTTATAGGGGCCTAGAGGAACTTGGGGGTTATTTGAAGGAAAAGATAAAAAGGTATCTTTTTGGCATGGAACGAGAGAGGAAGCTGCTGAAAAATGAACAAGGTTGCACCGAGATCATATAGTGTTTTGGTAATGGAGGAAAGGAGGAGAGAATAAAGCAGGGGAATAGACCAGCTACCACACAGAGTGAAGGACCTTAAAAGACCTTGCATGAGGAAAGGTTATCTTTGAAGAAGGTAGAACATCAACAGATAAAAGTGGGAGAGGAGAAAGGAATATGCAATATGCTTTGAAGAAACTTAAGTAGGTCTTTGTGGATGAAGAATAATTTACTTGTCTTCAACATTTTGGGGAGAGCCTCGGATATACAAGCATGTATCTTTTTAGAGTATAAGCTTCTTGAAAGGAAGGTCCAAGTTGTCAACAGAACCAAAGTTCTGTTGGATGACTTAGGTGAGTTGGATGAATTGGATGAGACCTCAGAAGCAATGTAATCACAGGATCAGAGACTCAGAGCTGGGAGAGACCTCAGAGGTCTCTAGTACCCCCCCCCCCCCAACACCTCATTTTACCTAAGGGGAAACTGAGGCTCAAAGTAGTTAAATGACTTGCCCAAGATCATACAGGTAATGATAGCATTGGGGTAATATATATATATCCCACTCAGAAAACTAAAAAGCCAAATTTGGAATAAGCAAATTACCCAAATAAGTTCGACTTCCCATTACCTGGACACCAGTTAAAATCAGTTGCATTTTGACACCAAAATATCCAGCTGATTGAGGCCAGTCTGTATTTTTCTCTATTCACTTCCTCATTTCAATATTTTAGAATCCATTATTTCAACAAGCTACACCAACTATGAATCCCATTCTCTCTGAACCTGAGTAGAATCATGAATTTTTAAATTTAAATGGAATGTGCTGGAGGAGACCCATTTTACTGATGCATGGTTGAAAATGAGAGAAATGACAAGAATTCCACTATTACTTACATGGAGTTCTTTGTATATTGATTCAATTAAAATTGGCAACTTTTTAAGAACTGTTATGGGATAGAGGGGGGGAAAAAAGACAGCTTTGGTCATTATACATTCCAGAGACTAGAAACTGGTTGTTCCTTAAATTCAATTGAATAAACGTGTTTTGAGACTTTACTTTGTGCAGGTCACAACCTCTCAGGATCTCCCATGCCAGGCAACTTTCTAAGACTTTAAGTCACAGGAGAGATGCAAACTGTCTTCGGTTGAGGAAACTACCTTTCCCCAGAGGTCTTTAGACCAGTGAAATCTCAGATCCTCTCCCTGTCCCTGTCTCTTTGTGTGAGGCACCACTCTTCACTCTGAAGACACAGAGTTTCTCTGTTTTCAGAGAACTTTCATTCTAAGAGATGTGATGTGACCCTAAACATAATTATATGCATACTTATTTTGAGAAGAGAGATGAAAGTAACAATTACTGGGGTTCCAAAAAGCTGCCCAAAAGAAGAGGCCCCTGAGCTGAACCTTGAAGGAACCTAAGGATTCTCAGTGGCAGAGGGAGTACATTACAGTCATAAAGTGGGGTACAAACCCATGCAAAGGCATGGAGATAGAGATGGGGAGCACTAAGTTCTAGAAGTATCAATTAAGCTGGCAAATACAGTATGGGAAAGGGAATATCCATTCATCATGCCTCACTCTCACTCCATGGTGTCCTTCATCTGTTCATAACTGATACATCTCCTTTTTTAATCAGACACCTAGCCTTATGTAACTCTAAAAGCACTAATACATAATATGAGCTGTTATTATTGCTATTAATTACTACACTGATTTCCCAAAAATCAGTTCTTTGAGAATAAGTATTTATTCTGTTCAGGCAGTTGAGTGACAATAGAGAAATCAATGTGCTTGGAGTCAGGAAGACCTGAGTTCAAATCCAATCTTAGACATTTGCTAGCTGTGTGGTCTTGGGCAAGTCACTTAACCTTTGCCTCAGTTTCTTCACCTGTAAAATGAGGAATAACATAGCACCTACTTCATAGGGTTGTGTTGAGGATGAAATGAGTTGATATTTGTAAAGTGCTTAGCATAGTACTGCCTCATAGTAGGTACTTAATAAGCGCTTGTTGTAGTACCAATGTGATACCCACAGAGCCTCTATGGATATGCATGCATATTTCCAGGGTAATTTGCAAAATATAAACACTTCTTCAAAGATGAAACCAAGACATTTATTTAAACAACAGAAATCCATCATAGTAATAAAGAAATCTATACACATTATCAATGCAGAGAGCACAGCCATCCCCACTCCTTCCCTTATCAGGCTTCCCCACAAACAAGCTCCCTTAGGCAAAATCACTCCCTCTCTCACTCACACTAGATGCTCTGCTCTACCTCCTCTCTTTCTCAGCTCCACCTCATTCTCTCTTCCTGCTCCACCCATTCAGCAAGCTCTTCCCATCATGGACTTCACGTGACTCAAGCTATAGGCTGGGCCAGAGCTCAAAGTTATCAAGGGGCAGGGAAAATCTTCAAATTCCCTTACCATTACACTTGTCTGTAACATTGATTTAGATCACTGAATGCTTAAAGTAGGAAGGAAGCCTAAGGATCATCTGGTCCAATCCATCTAGTCTGATAAACAAGGTAGTGTAGTACAATGGAAAGATTAATAGTCATTTAATATCCTTTGGAGATTTTCTCCACCTGCAGAGCTATCTCCAAAAGGGCATTACATTCAGAAGAACTGGGCCAGATTCCTGCCTCTGCTCCTTACTACCTGTCACCTTTCCAGGCCTCAGTCTTCCTATGTATAATGCAAACCAGATGAGCTCAAAGTTCCCCACCAGCTCTAAATCTGTGATCCCATGTATCTTCTCAGCAATATCCTTATAGGATATTGTTGGCTATTTTTTTGTGCACATGTTGAAGGTAAAGTGGGATGGTGGGAAGGAATCTGGATATGGAGTCAAGATGCCAGGATTCAAAAATACTACTCTACTCTATTCTACTATACTCCTCTACTACTCCTGGTCACCCATGTGACTCAGGCAAGTCACTTAATTAGCTGTTACTCCAGCAAGGCAATCCTTTTACTCCTCTGAATTAATGTAATCATCCTAATGGATTCTCTATACCATTTATTCACATCAACTGTTCAGAACCTTTTCTTTTCAAGCCTCCTCCACCTACTTCTTATTTCACTAAGAAAATGAAGGTCATGAACCATGACTTTCTGCTTCATTCACTCTCATCTCACATTCATCTGACATCAATCATTTCATTCTACTTTTCTCTTTACTCCAGTTTCTGAGGAGGAATTGGTCCTTCTCCTTGCTGAGTCCAACCCTTCTATATGAATCCTTGATCCTCTCCTCCCATCTTCTCCAGCAGATTGCTCCTCCAATTATCATCCTACTCACTCAGTAATCTCTAGTCTACATCTGCTAGTTCTTTTCCTGCTATCTACAAACAAGCCTATCCTCAAAAAAAAAAAAAAAATCCTCACTAGATCCTACTAACCCCATTAACTACTAACCTTTATTTCTTGTTTACTCTCCCAGCTAAGCTCCTTGAAAAACTCATTTATGCTCAGTGGCTCCACTTTTCTCAGTTTCTTCTAAATCTTCTTCACTCTGCTTCTGATCTCTTATTTAATGAAATTGATTCTCTCAAAAGTTACCAGCCATCTCTTCATTGCCTAATCCAGTGGTGGGGAATCTATGACCTCAAGGCCACATATGACCTTCTAGGTTCTCAAGTGCGGTCCTTTGACTGAATCCAAACTTCACAGAACAAATCTCTTTAATAAAAGGATTTGTTCTGTAAGACTTGGTCTCAGCCAAAAGGCTGCCCCAAAGACCTAGAAGGCCACATGTGACCTTCAGGACTCAGGTTCCCCACTCCTGGCTCTAATCTATTGGCTAATCTATTTCTGTCCTCTTCTTTTTTGAACTCACTGCTATACTTAATATTGTTGATTACCTTCTTCTAGATACACTCTCCTTTCTGGATTTTATGATGCTTCTCTCTCCTGATTCTCTTCTTACCTGTTTCTGATTGTTCCTTCTCAAGTTCTTTTGCTGGCTCTTCACTCATATTATGCTCATTAACTGTGGCTCTATCCTAGGGTTCTGGTTTTAATCCCATTCTCTCTTCTCTCTATATCATCTCATTTGATTATCACATCAATCTCCATGAGTTCAATAATCACTTCTATGGGGATGATTCCCACATATCTTGCCCTAACATCTCTATTAAATTCTAGTTTGAAATTACAACCTTTCTGCTGAACAAGTCACAATGAATATCCCATAGCCATCTCAAATGCAACCAGTCCAAAAGAGAATTCATTATTTTCTTCCCTTAAACCTTCCTTTCTCTTTGTAATTGAATTTTATTTCTTTCAATCAATTAAAATCTGCCCTTTCTCCCTTCTTGAGAAGGAAAGAAGAACTCAACCTCGGTTACAAACATGTATAGTCAAGAAAAACAAATTCCCAAACTGGTCATGTCCAAACAGGTCTCAATCTGACTCAGAGTCCATCACCTCTCTTTCAGGAAGTGGGTAGTATGTTTCATCACGAGTCCTCTGGAATTATGGTTGGTCATCATAATGATCAGAGAAACTCTCCCCTCTTCTAAATGTCTCCATTACTGTTGAGAGTAACATCAGACTTTAAGATACCCAAGGTTCACAAACTTGGCAACGTCCTTGATTCCCCACTCTTTCTCATCCTTTCTTGTCATTTAATCACTTGTCAAAAATCTTATCACTTGTATCTCTACCACATCTCCTGCATACGTATCCTTCTCTTTCCTCATACAGGCACCCCTCTAATCCAGTTCTTCATCACCTCCTGCATGGACCACAGCAATAGTATCCTACTTGGTCTCCCTACCTCGCCTTTCCCTCCTCTAATCCATCTTTCACACTACTACTAAAGCCATCTTCCTAAAGTTCTGGTCTAATCATGTCACTCTCCGGCTCAATAAACTCCAGTGACTTCCTGGATCAAATTTAAATTTTTCATTATTATATTTAAGTCCTTTGACAACCTGAACCATTGCTACCTTTCCAGTTATTTAACACATTATTACCCTCCAAACATTTTATGATCCAGTCTTATTGGCTTCCATTCTGTGTATTGTATATGTGTGTGTATGTATATATGTATAAACATATATATACATACCTATATGTATGTATGAATATATGTATATATTCTGTCTCTACATCTTTGCCTGACTATTTATCACCTGTGCCTGAAATCTTCTCCTGTCTCACATATGTCTCTGAGAATCCCTAGCTTTCTTTAAGACTCAGCTCAAGCACCAGATTCTAAAGGAGGCTTTTTCAGATCCCTGCTGAGGCTCCTACCTTCCCTTCTAAAATAACCTTGCTTCTACTTTGTATATGTCAAATAAAGCTATTGCATATCTGCACCTTTTGTTTCCTGTGTTACAATGTAAGTTTCTTTGTGAACAGTAACCGTTTTTCAGATTTTTGTCTTTGTATCTCCAGCACTTAACACACTGTCTGGTACATCATATGTGTTTAATAAATACTTGTTGATTAATTAATTGATTGAAATGGGTTTTAAAGATGGGATAGGGACAGTCTTCACCTAAATAAAAAAAATAGTCACTTATCCTTAAAAAAATAAAAAAAGTAAGTGAAGGTAAGAGCCAAGATGGTGGAATACAGGCAGCAATTGCTTCAAAGACAGAGTAACTACACACTCAGTTGCATATAGAAATTCATCTTACCTAACAGGGAAACAGGAGGGAAAGGGGATAAGAGAATGGAAGGGGATGATAGAAGGGAGAGTATATTAAGGGAGATGAGAAGAAAAACAGACTTTTGAGGAAGGACAGGATAAAGAGAGAGATAGACAGACAGTGGGGGAGAATCATGCATGGGAAGAAAAACTGGATGGAGGGAAATACATAGTAATCATGACTGCAAATGTGAATGAGTTGAACTCACCTATAAAACAGAAATATATAGCAGAATGGATTAGAAAACAGAATGGCACAATATGCTTTTTTACAAGAAATACACATGAAACAGAAAGACACACACAAAGTAAAAATAAGGGACTGGAGCAGAATCAACTGTGCTTCAGCTGAGTCAAAAAAAGGTAAGGGGAGGAATCATGATCTCAGACAAAATAAAAAAAATAGAGCTAATTAAAAGAGATAAGAATGAAAACTACATTTTGCTGCAAGATACCATTGGCAATGAGGTAATCTCTATAACAAACATATATGCACCAAATAGTATAGCATTCAATTCTGAAAGGAAAAGTTAAATGATTTACAGAAAGAAACAGTAAAACTATACTACTAGGAGACCTCAATTTTCCTTTCTCCCAGTATTAAATAAATCTAAACAAAAATTTTTAAAAGGAAGTTAAGTAGATGGATTTTAGAAAAGTCAGATATGATAGATTTTTGGAGAAAATTGAATAGAAAGAGAAAGGAGAACCCCTTTATGCCAGGTGTACATGACACCTTCATAAAAACTGACTGTATGGTACGGCTTTAAAACCTTACAAACAAATGCAGAAAAGCAGAAATTTTAAATATATCCTTTTCAGATCATACTGGAATAAAAATTAAATTCAATAAAGGGCCTTTGAAGTATAGTTTAAAAATTCATTGAAAACTAAATAATCTAATGCTAAAGAATGACCAGGTAAAAAAAGAAATCATAGAAACAATCAATAATTTCATTAAAAAGAAGTATAATGAAAGAACATACCAAATTTTGTGGGATGCAGCCAAAGCAGTACTTAGGGGAAAATTTATATTTCTAAATACTTAAATTTAAAAAACAGAGAAAGAGCAAATCAATGCTTTGGGCATGCAGTTTAAAAAAAAACTAGAAAATTCCTCAACTAAACAGCAAATTGGAAGTCCGAAAAATAAAAAAAGTAAAAAATGAACTAACAAATAAAATTAGGAGCTAGCTTTATGAAAGAAACAAAAACAATAGAAAAGGATCAAAATTGCAGTGACCCAGTGAGCACTGAACACAGGCACAGTTAATACATATAGAATGCAATTTATTACCAATAATGATTTGTAGAACAGGTTTCAACAAAAACGCTGAGCAGAAAAGAAAAAGATTAGCCATTCAAGAAGAATGAAAGAAAAGAGAAAGAAATCCTGGGCTATGTTGCTATACACAAAATAATTAAAGCCTCCACTATATAGCCTATATACTCTATGGAAAATATGCAGAAGGATATGGGCAAGAGTCATTCTGAATGAGAGGGACTGGAAAGGGTGTTATGTGCTCTGATGGAGGGAGTACCCACCTCAATGAGATCACAAATCCATTAAAGTAACTTCATAAAATCACAGGACCATGGATGTGGAGCTGTAAGGGATCCCTAGCACTTGGCACAATGGAAGGCACATAACAAGTGTTTGTTGATAAATGTTTGTTTATTGAAATAGGTCTGGAAAAGAATTTAAAGTTATGTAGGAAAACCATCTGGTCCAATCCTCTCATTTGACAGATGAGAAAACTTGAGGTACAAAAAGGCTAAGCATTTGCCCAGGCTCACATCTGATGTGGGATTTGAGTTCAAGTTTTCCTGACTCCAATTCAAGGCTGTGTCTACTGGTTTCTTATCTATTTTTCTTCTCCAAATGTGTCTGAATGTAAAGCATGAACAGAGAGACAGACACAGAGAAAAAGAGAGAGAGAGAGGAAGAGAGAGAGAGAGGAAGAGAGAGAGAGAGAGAGAGAGAGAGAGAGGAAGAGAGAGAGAGAAGATGAAAGGAGTAATTTGCAAGTATTAAATGGAGACCTAATGAAAGGTACCTTTCAGTCTATCATCTTCCATTCAAGAATTTGAATTTTAAAAAATGTTTAAGAGTTCAAAATATCCTATTATGATTTGGGTTGAAATTATGTGGTTTTTGAGCTAATAGCAAATCGCCTTATCTGATCTAATGCCTTAAGATATTTCAAAACTGTTACCCCATCTCACAGTGACTCTTACAACCTGAGAATCATGGAACAAGAACATACTTTTAAATCTTGCCATGTTTGGAAACACACAAGCTACACAAGAGGGTTGTACCAAACGTTCATAGCTTCCTCCATGCCTCTGACTCTTCAATTGTTGGGAAAAAATCACCTACACAATTACTGAACAATACAATGCTCACCCTGGACCAACACCAAACAAATGGAAGGACCCTGGGTCAGGAATATGGACAGTGTACAAGTGTGCCCTGACTCTTCAACAAACTTGCCACGTGAAAATCCAGATTTGAGGAATATGAATCAGAGGGAAACTTACTTGTTTATAGAAAGCTTCACTATGGCTTTCCTTTATGTAGGAAGCTACATAGAGGACCTAAAATTTAATCCAATTTCTATACAAAAGCAGTCTTATATCCATAATTTCTATGTAGGAAAGGAAAGGGAGGGGAAGAAAAAGGAAAGAAAATGAAAAGAGAAAGAAGAGAAGAGGCACTGTGAATATGAGAACTCTGTTTTCTTTTGTCTTTCAATTTCTAGCCCCAAAAACAACACTTTGCAGGTATTGGGTGCTCAGAAATGCTTATTGGATTGAATTCCTCAAAAGGAATCCAGATTACAACATGGGATGTTCCTGTTTCCTCCCTAATTCCATGCCCCTTCTCTCCTTTCCTTTCCTATCCCTTAATAACCAACATGCCTTCAGAGAAGACATACTCATGTTTTAATATAAATTTAAGTCAGACAAAGATAAATTTACAACTATACCTCACCCCTCAAAAATCAAATATGCTGTATTCCCTGGGCAAATGTAAGTAGTTCTTAGATTTATCTGTCATCGTATATATGTATACACAGAAAACTTGCTTCCATTGGCATGGTTAATTAAGACTAAACTATCTGGGGGAGTGGTTTTAAAATAAACTGAATACTCTACTCACCTTTAACATATGAATCCCATTGCTTTCTGTATTTCAAGTCCATATAGACATCTGCACACAGGGCTGGAGAGCAATTCTTGATATTACCAAAGGCTTTATACTCATAAAGTTGAGTTTGCTGTTATAAGCAGACAGACAAAATAAATGAGCAAACTGCCACTATCAAAATGCTTCCTACCTAGTATGGTGCCACACACCTGTGATCCCTGATACTGGGG
This sequence comes from Notamacropus eugenii, assembly GCF_028372415.1. Classification (NCBI taxonomy): domain Eukaryota; kingdom Metazoa; phylum Chordata; class Mammalia; order Diprotodontia; family Macropodidae; genus Notamacropus; species Notamacropus eugenii. Next base: position 367,520,632 of record NC_092873.1, on the reverse strand, counting down.
AAGCTGAAGCTGACGGATCATATGAGTTCAGAAGTTCTGAGCAATAGTGTATCTGGTGTTCAAACTAAGTCCATTATGGTGAGTACCCCAAAGTCAGTGGCTAGGAGAGGAATGTTGCTACCAGGGTGACTCAGAAGAGGCAGACATCAGAAACAGATCTGCTCAAATCCTCCATGCCAATGAGCTGTGGTACCAGATCTGTAAATGGCCAAAGAATATCCAACTGCTGAAATAGGAACTCAATCTAGGTGGGGAAAGCTTCCCAAACCAATGAAAGGCCTTCTAAGTGGATAGGAAGCAAGTAGAAGGAAACGTAATACAGGTGAATGTGAAACGGATGAGAACACCACTTTATTTTACACAAGTCCAAATCCTACCATTCTACATCAGGTTCTCTGGACTTCCAGTTGTACTCTTTGGCAGTGAAGTCCAAAATGTTGGCTTCAAATCATTCAAACGAGTTTTGTTATTGAGAGAGTTTAGAGTACCAATATTTTATCTTCTTTGGGGCAACAATCAATAAATCAATCAATATTAAGTGTCTACTATGTGCCAGGCATTATGCTAAGTGCTAGGGATTCAAAAAGAGGCAAAAGATAGTTTCTCCCATCAAAGAGCTTATAATCTAAGGTGAGGAGAAAAAGCTAGCATTTATTTAGCAATTACTATGTGCTAGGCACTGTTTTAAAACACTTTACAAATATAAACACATTTAATCCTTAAAACAACCCTGGAAGATAGGTGTTATTATTATCCTCATTTTACAGCTGAGGAAACCAAGACAAACAAAGGTTAAGTGACTTGCCCAGGATCACACAGCTGTGCCTAAATCCAGATTTGAACTCAGGGCTTCTTGACTCCAGTTCCAAAGCTCTATCTATCCACTTCTACCTAGCTAGAAAAAAAAAAGAGTCTTCAGGATTCCTATATTTAGTCATAGTGTTTTGTGGGCTGTATCTGTCAATGTCCTGATCCTGAGTCCAGCATATTGTACTTTCTATTTAATATCCTATAGTTCTCAGTCTCTCTCTTGCTGACATCCTCGTGGCTTTACGCTTCCAACTTACAGAAACCTAATCTTCATGCAAAAGCACATACTAGCAGGCCATGTTGTTTGCAGATGCTGACATTTAGTGGATGAGGCAGGGAGAAACAGTGTAATTGAACTCCTTCAATAAGAAGGCAGGGTAATGTACTGGAAAGCACAAGAGTGGGAGGCAGGAGATCTGGATTCTAACAAATAGCTTTGGAGCCTAGGGCAAATCAATTTCCCTCTTGGAGTTCCAGCTTCATTATTTTTTTAATGAGATGGTTTGGATTAGTGCAGTGATTCTGAGTCTTCAGATAATGGACCCCTGTGGGACCTCAGAATTATTACAACAGATTCTTACATCCATATGTAGCACCCTTGCTCTGAACCACCTCCCCAAACTTGCAATCACAGGTTATATCACGTAAGGGAATGTCTATCCTAGGGTCAGGGTACTCTCTGGGTCTTCACATATGAAATTATAGTGCTTAAGCCCAATGAATGTATTTACCTTCAATAGTTAAGAAGATGTAATTAGCTCAAGCAAACATGAATTTCTAGAAACAGAGTAGTTAGAATAGTAGCTAAAGAAAATTTTATTATACAGGCTTTCTTGAAATGGAAATTTATTGTTTTGAATCCTCTCTTATGCTCTGCTGTATACATGACATTTTTTTCTTATTTTATATTTAAGTTTTAATATTTAAGTTTATCATGTTTCTTTTACCTTTCTTATGTATTTAAGTATTAGTATTTAAATCTAAAATAAAAAGATTTTAAAAATCAAGAAAAATTTTTTTTAATTTAAATTTAAAAAAAAAAAAGAACATATCCATGAATCTGGGGTATACACCCCCCCTAATATATGTTAAAGACAAAGTGCTGAATTCTATTGATAGAGGAAATACCTCATTAGTTTCCCAGTTAGAATATAAGCTTATTGGGAATAGGACTTGGTTCTTTCATTTTTTCCAAATGTAAAATTTAGTGCCTAGCATACTGCTTGGAACATAAGCATTTAATGAATATTTGTTGGTTGATTTACTGATTGATTTAGAGCTCCCCAATTTAATAAAATCACAGGTCTGGTTTAAAAAATAGTTTTGCAAAGCACTTTATTTGAATTATTTCATTTAGCCCTCATCAGAATCCTGTGAAGTGGGTATTACTATTATTGCCACTTGGTATATGAGGAAACTGAGGCTCTGAAAGGTTAAGCAACTGGACCAGGGACCTGCACGTGGTTAGTGTCTTCAATAGGATTTGAACTCAGGGCTTCCCGATTGCAAATCTAGCTATCTAACCTGCCTGTCAATCTACTTTTTAAAACACAATCCCTGCCTATCAGAATACAAAATACAATCAAGAGGCAGATATATGTACAGGAAACAGAATTAAGAATTCTTAGATATGTGTGTGTGTGTGTGTGTGTGTGTGTATGTATGTGTGTGTGTGAATAAATAGTATGGGTGTGTGTTAAATACATGCATATAAGCCTAGATCAATATCAATACTGATATTATAGATGATATAGATAAACATGCACAAGTACCATTGGATATAGAGTCCACAAAACTTTCAATTATACCACCACTGAAACAGAGAAAACTCTCTTTAGAGCAGTGGCTCTCAACCTGTGGGGCACTGACCATTCTCCACCAGCGCACACACACACACACACACACACACACACACACACACACACACACATCCCTCAGATTTCTTGTGCAGGGTCAAGGAAACCATCTGTGTGCCAAACATTTGTCACTATACATCTCCTCAATCAATAGAGACTAATTGTTTAACTATTGGAGGAGAGAAAGGCATGTAGATCTTTAAAGTTTTTGCTGTTTAAAAGCAATCTTTATCCTTCAAAGACCTCTGTTCCAGCAAGTATGTTCTTAGCAGGGGAACAATGTTCAGTCTAACATCTAACTCTTCCTGGCCGTGCCTCTGACTTTCTAGATTTCAACACCATGATTCAGCTGCAGGCTTACCCTGGAATATCCCTCTGCTGCACCCACCCCCCTTTTCCTTCATCATTATTGAGTTCTTCCCTGAGTTCTCCACTTTGGAGAGGGGCCTAAGGTGGTTGGCCGACCTTCAGTCTCCTCTGGGCAGATATTTTGGACTTCAACACCATGCATTACCCCCAGTTACCTTCACTCTCACTCCCTACCATCCCCTTTGCAATTCCTTTTCATTATTATTTTCCCCCATTAGATTATAAGCTCTTGCAGGGTAGGGACTTTCTTTTGGCTTATACTCATTTCTCCTACACTTAGCACAGTGCCTGGCACCTCATAAATGCTAGTTGTCTGCCTTTAATACCTCTGCAGTACCTTGTATACATGCATAAACATGGCTAACTGAGAGTTAGCAAAGTCTAGGTTTAAAAGCACTAATTAAGTGACTTGTCCAGAGTCACACAGCCGTAGTACATGTCAACAGTGGGACTTGAATCAGTCTTTTTTTTTAATTCATTAGATCACAACACTTCTCAATAAAAAAGATAGTTTCCGTTTACTTCTCTCATCTTCATGCACAATGGGACCACTCACAAATGTAGCATATTAAAAAGCTAGGTGTACAGTAGATAGAGGACCAACCTGAGTTCAAATTCAGCCTCAGATACTTACTAGTTCTGTGAACCTGGGCAAGTCACTTAACCCTAATTGCCTCCCCCCACAAAAAAAAAATATTATTTGGTATGAAGTGAAATATCCTTATTCTATCTAAAACACTAAAAGACAGTACTGCTTATTTAATTTGTAATGGTGACTTAGCAATTACTTAGAGAAATTGTATTGCTAGGTTTACACATGATAGTTCTGAAAGGGAGCCAATTCAGGAAAAGTTAACACTTTCTCATAAATGTAATTTGGCTTGATTTTGGCATTCACAACTCCTCACCTTACAAATAATCCTCTGTAGCTCCCAGAAAGAAGAAAATTTCCTTCTATTTCAAGGATTTATCTGCATTTATGTTAATGGTGAATCACACTTCTCTACTCCTGCAAATGGTCCAGGAAACCTTAATTGAATTTCCTTGGTCTTAGAACATCTCTTTTCTATTCCACTAGCGGGACAAGAGTCATCTTTATTATTCTCTTTTGGAGCTTTTCCAAGTTTCTAGAGTCTTGGACAACTAAAAGATACACAGAACAGAAAGCTAAGTGTCTCCGGGCTTAAAAGAAGCAGCTGTAATTAAGGACCTTAATCCAATCCTTGCCATAGAGCAGTGGGCCCCAAACTTCAAGGTCTAGTTACACCCAATTCAATACTTGGGATCTACAAATACCTTTCTGTTTATTCTTTCTCTAAGGAGTGTCAGCCAAAAATATTATGGTCTTCTACCATAATATTCCCATCCCCCACAGCCCTTCTATCACTAAGGCCACAATTTTATAAAAACATGACAAAGAACTGGAAATTGTACCGATGCCCATCAATTAGGGAATGACTGACCATGGATATGATTGTGATGGAATACTCTTCTGTAAAAAATGATGAGCTTGATGATCTTAGAAAATCATGGAAAGACTTACAGGAAATGAAGAGTGAAATGAGAAGAACCAAAAGAACACTGTAACAGCAATATTGTTTTAAGAATGACTTTGAGTAAATAAATCATTTTGATTATTATAAATACCAAACTCAACTACAAGGGACATATGAAGAAAGATGCTATCTATATCCAGAGAAAGAAATGATAAAGAGAAGTGTGTATAGAATAATTGTGTGTGTGTGTGTGTGCGTGTGTCTGTGTGCATCTATTTGTGTCTAATGGTAGCCATCTCTAGGGCAGGGGTGGAGGGAAGAAAAAAGGGGGAAAATTTACATGATTATTGTATTTTTTTCTTTTCTCTTTTTAAATTTTATTTCTTTTCAGTGTTCTACAATCATTTCCATATATCTTAGATTTTTCCCCTCCCTCCCCCCTTCCCCCCTACATCCCCACTCCCTCCCTGAGACAGCATACAGTTTTGCATAGGTTCTACATATGCATTCCTTTTAAATACATTTTCACCTTAGTCATGTTGCATAGAAGAATTAAAATGAATAGGAGAAATCATAAAACAAACCAAAACATAATACAAAAGAAAATGATCTGCTTCATTCTGTGATCGAATTCCATAGTTCTTTCCCTGGATGTGGAAAGCATTTTGCCTTAAGAGACCATTGGGAATTATTTAAGTCCTTGCATTGCAATGAAGTACTAAGTCTACCAGAAAAATTCCTCGCACACTGTGGTTGTTGCTGTGTACAAAGTTCTCCTGGTTCTGCTCCTTTCACTCAGCATCTGTTCATATAAATCTTTTCAGGCCTCTCTGAAGTCTTCCTGTTCATCACTTCTTATAGCATAAGAGTATTCCATTACATTCATATTCCAAAATTTATTCCTCTAAAATTTATTCAAGGGTATTTTGTACCCTTGATTTGATTATTGTATGTTTAAAAAGAACAGCAAGTTGTACATAATAGATTTGCAGATTCATATGCAATCAACTTTTTTATTATACAATATTATGGAAATGCTTGTTTTATTCCATAAGTTAAAAATAAAATAAACTAAGGGGAGAAAAAAATGAGTGTTAAATGGTTTTTATATCTAATTGCATTATTCCTGTCATTCCTTTTAAATATACAACAAAGTTATCATGTAATTTTTTTTCTTTTTTTTCTTCCTTCCTCCCCACCCTAGAGATGGCCACCATTATATACAACTTATTCAACCATTCTCCAGTTTAAGGACATCCCTTCAATTTCCAATTCTTTGCCACCACAAAACTATAAATATAAATATTTTTATACATATAGGACCTTTTCCTTTTTCTTTGATCTCTTTGGCAAACAGTCTTGATAGTGGTATTGCTTGGGTCAAACTGTATGCGCAGTTTTATAGCCCTTTGGGTATAGTTCCACATTGCTCTCCAGAATGGTTGAATCAATTCAAAACTCCACTAAGAGTACATCAGTGTCCCAATTTTTTCACATCCCCTCCTTTTTCTGTCATATTAGCCAATCTGATAGGTTTGAGGTGGTACCTCTGAGAACAACAAAAATAAAACATAAACACATTCACATCTCACAGGTTTGTTCTGAGGATTAATTAAAGTGCTTGGCAAGCCCCTAATGAAACTCTGTAAATTCTAATAAGTTTGAATTATTATTCAAATATTCAGGGATATATTTACGGAGACTTTGCTTTCTTTAAACTAACCCATTCCCATTTGTGCCATTTCTGTGAAAAGAAGGGGGGGAAAGTTTCTCCTGATCCAAGGATTGTTCCCAGTAACTGGAAGCACTGAGCATTCTGAGCCTGCAATCAGCAATAAGGTGACTGGTTGGCCAAGAACACCCATCCACATCAACCCTCATCCCCATCCTCATTGTTCCCACTTGCTCACCTCTACCACCATCCCCAGCCAGTTTTATGAGAACTGATCTCTATCCTGCTACGTCTGAATGCCAATCCTTCCAAATAGTATAAATCTCTGGGAAATGCGTCAGCAAAGTGATCAACCCTCCACCCCCAAGACACACACAAGAAACAGACCACCCTGATAAAATGTACAGATGGTCATTAAGGTCTTGGTTTATTTCCCATGGGAGAGAAATCTTCCCCACCCACCCCACTTTATCCCAACGTCATCATTCCCAGGAACCTGAGTGATCAAGCTGTCTTTTTAATTTGTTTATTCCTCTCAGGAAAGAAAATCTTGAAGGAAATGGAACCTCTCCAGATAAGAGCAATAGTGGGAAGGAAAGTGACTTACTCCGAGAACTCAGACTGTTTATCATTATTCAGGCTAATGAAGGGGCCAGGGAAGTGAATAACCGAAGAACAATGAGTAATCTGCAAATCATTTCTAATTGTTGTTAGAATGCATTATATTATAGGAAAGGGGCAAATTTATCTTTATTAAAATCTGTATATATTTCCTACTTAAATTAGTGCTCATTGAGAAGAACTGTGGCCTAATGCATAGAGAGTTGGCCTAGAAGCCAGGAATACCAGGTCTCAAAACCTGTGTAAACCTGGGCTACACACTCCTCCTATGATCTAGGCAATAAGTCACAGAAAAGGGATACTAGTCAGAAGAATTTATGTACCTGGGAATTCCCCATACAATGAAATGCAAGGTTTAGCCTCTAACCCTATACTTATCCCTGGGAACTAATAAAGGCAAAGGAGCCCAGAAAAATACTGGGTGGTAGGGAAGAAGGAAGCCAGGCTGGGCTTAAACACATCCATTAGGTGACTAATCCTTATTGAGAAAACTAAGAGCTGTTGAATGCCAAATATGTCAAAGCTAAATGCTGAACAGAATGATAGTTTTACCTTGCAAAAGAGCAAACTATAGTTTTGCATGACTTTTTCTACTCTAGGCTTTGCTGCCCCCAAATTCATCTTTGCAAGAGCCTCATCATTTGAATTACTGTCAAGACAGCCCACACAAATGCAAATGGCTTTTCTCATGAATATTTTCCTCCTCAGTGGCCTTGAATTTTTAGGCCAACTACATGGGAGAGATAGAACCAGTCCTTGGGAAAATGTTGTTTTCTCCCCTCACATCTTGGATTAAAGTAATAAAAGAAGGATGGAAACAGGATTTAGCCAGTGTCTGAATGATACTAGACATCTGGATTTTTTAAAGAGGAAAAAATCCAAACTTTATTCACATATTTCACAAAAGACAGCATCCAATATTTCCTAAATAGAAAAGACAGATTACTGGATTGAATTTTAAACTTTTCATGGAAATAACTGTTATAATATTAATACAGCCCAAAGCCACAGTCAAATTTTTTACTGCACCTCATTGTTCTAATTTATCCTTTTTCTTCTCTGCAAGGAAAAATTGTCACCTTAACTCATCTGAGGAGGGTTCATCCTGAAATAACAACTAATTGAGACCATTAAGGAGCTGTACTTGAAAGAAAGAGGACACTTCTGATTTCAAATGCTATTATTTCTTCAAATGCCTTGTAAATTTTTTTCATTTAACAAGCACCTCTCCTCAACACCCCTCACATTAAAAAAAAATCTTCTACCAGTCTCTTGAAAGATCTGTTTCCTTTTCAGTCTAAAAAACTGAAAAATTCAGCCCTGCAAAATTCTTAAAAGGAGCCATTTTTTACATCCTGAGCCAGCTGGATTCAGTAGTTTGGCTAAATAATTAGCAACTGCTTCAACAATGACAACCAAGTACTCTCAAAGTCTGAGAGTACTTGGTAGTCTGAGAGTACAACAAGAATTTTAGAAATTGTAAATCAGAGAAGGCAACAGTGAAATAACCTTTTAATCCAAAGACCACTGATAAGAAAGAATAATTTTGAGAGGTTTCCACTGATAACTTAAATCATACTTTGAGAAGGAGAAAAAGTCTCTATTGTACATATACATCTTATATATGTGTATATACACTCATACATGTTTTACATATATACATGGGTGTGGTCAAATATAGGTGTGTATATATGTGTAAAGTAGGGGCAAGACCTGAGATCAGGATGTATGTATATATGCATATACATATATACATGCACACATACATCTAACATAGCTATCCTATTCCCATATCTAGTCCCCATTCCACATGTACACATACACATATGTGTTTATGTGTGTTTTATATGTATGTATGTGTATATGTGTAAACACACAAGTATACACATACATGTGGAATAGGGACTGGACCTGGGATTTCATTGATATAGGGAGCTCTGAGGTGAGGAAACTCCTTCTACCAAGACAGGCTGGCACTTTCTCTGTGACTTTTACTCTTAAAGACTTGCCTAAAACATTGAGAGGTCAAGTAACTTGCTAAGGGTTACATGATCAGTCCATGTCAAAGGTAGAACTTGAACTCAAATCCTCCTGGCTTCAAGGCCAGAGCTCTTTCCACTGCACCATGCTGCTGTGTCTGTTTTTCTGTCTGTCCTGTTTGTCTCTGTGTCTGTCTATCTGTCTCTGTCTGTATCTCTATCTCTATACCCCTTTCTGTGTGTCTCTCTGGATTTCTGCCTGTGTGTGTCTCTCATAGATAGACAGACAGATAGATGATAGATAGATAGATAGATAGATAGATAGATAGATAGATAGATAGATAGGGATGGAGGGATAGAAAGAGACAGAGAGAGAGAGATAGGAAGGAAGGAAGGAAGGAAGGAAGGAAGGAAGGAAGGAAGGAAGGAAGGAAGGAAGGAAGGAAGAAAGAGAAAAAAAGAAAGATGTAGGTGTATATATAGATATGTAGATAGATATATAGGTGTATATATACACAAAAGTGTATATATAATACATGCAAATATATACACACACATGTGTAACTGAGTCTGACACATTTCCAAAGTTCCTGGAATGGCATCTTCTCCAGGAAGAGTTCAGAAACTTACTTTAAGGAGTCTTACTATGTGGAATGGAAATACTTTGGAGAAATCTAAGCATAGCCAGATGTTCTATAACTATTCCTAGCAGGTCACCTGTGCTATGAAGGCTCTTTGGTTGGCTGTGAAGGCATTTAAAAGACTTTAGTAGGCATACATCATCTCTCTTCACCCCATTCATCTCAGAACATTCTTGAGGTGACTCCCTTGCTTCAATGAAGGATAATACTGTGAAGAAAGAGGGCATGTAGCCCTGCAAAAGGGTTTCAGTCCTTTGCCTCTGCCATTTTTTTTCCTGCTTTAGGTAAAGGTGATTAGTCTGGAGGTCCAGAGAATGAGGCAAGAATTCTGGAAGCTGGAATCCTGGCCAGGTTTTGCAGCCAGCCTACCTCTGATGCCCCAAGGAGAAAGGAGTGATCTTTGGGACCCAGGTCACTGGAAGCTAAAAGAAGGATTCACTTGGAAGTCAGGCCATATCTGAATGTTAACTTCAACATCTAGGACTGATATTATACAAGAAATGGGCTATGAATAAGTCAGAGAGGTATTGGGGAAAATATCTGTGTGTTCTTAACCTATCTTTGAAGTAAATATTCCTTTATAAAAGCTAATTCATCTTAAATGGTTAAATGGAACCGAGGCTCTAGTCACTAGTCCCTAATTGTGTGAGGGATGAGGGGAACATGAGGTGCGTGAATTGATGGCAATAGAGAAGAAAGACACACACAAACTTATTAGGGAATTCAAAAGAGGGGGAATGTAGCTTGCCTGGCTCTCAAGGAATGAGACAAAGCATACTCACAATATATTCAGATATATACATATACACACACACATACATACACACATAAATGAATGCATAACCCTGATGTACACCCTCACAGCCATCAAAGTAGCCAAGATGCTAAAAGACAGAAAAAGCTCATTGTTGGAGAATCTATGAAAAGATAAACTTGCTAATTCATTACTGATAAAGCCATAAATAGGTCTAACTATTCTGGAAATCAGTTTCTAATTATGCAAAAAGTTCCTGAACCTCATCATTGGACTAAATATGCCAAGACAGTAACTGACAGAGCAAGATCCATGTATACAAAAATGTTCATAGCAGCAGTTTGTAATAACAAAATTTAAAATACAAAATATGTGCTTACTAACTGGGGACTGGTACATTCAGGAATGTAACTGTACAATAAGAAAGGGAGGGATGGGGAATTCAAAGAAACATTACTAACTTGTACAAAGTGATACAGAATGAAGAAAGTAGAACCCAAAATGACTGTTACAATGTAAATAAATAAACATGGAAAGGCAAACAAACAAACAAAAACCTTTGGTAAACCCCAGTGGTTAGTGTTTTGTATTCTACAGAAAAGTTAAATGATCTATCTCTGGGGTTAATAATCAGTAATTTAACTGGTTAGGCTTGGGTGGGGGTGGGCTGTACTTTGAAAATGACTTAATTTGGGTCACTGGATTCAGATGGCTCTGCAGGAGAAGTGAGGCTGGTGACCTTGCATAGCCCTCCCTCACTCAAAACAAAGTGCACGTCATGTCATCATTTCTCTGATGGCATGGTCTTCTTCGGCAACGAAGGATGAACACAACCCTGTGACTAGACTCAGCTCTTCCTCACCTGTCTGTCTACCTCTCCCCTTCCTTCTCCTGTCCAAAGGAAGGTAAATTTGGATGGCCAAAAGATGCCCAGTTTGACTTGGGTTTTACTGGCTAGTTTCCCTTCCTTTCCCTTCCCCTTAAACCTACTGCATTGTGAAGCTCAGACATCATGGGGCCCCTGCCCTTTGCCTAAAGACTCTCTGCTGGACCCTCCTGGCTTAAAAGTGATTATCAATAGTAACTGTTGCCGTTTTCCTCCCAGTCTGAAGTCTTTCTTTTCTTTGTCTCATTAAAGGGAACTTGCCCTGGCTACTTCTTAAACAGGCCTATTCAATGAATGGGCCTTACCTCACCCTAAGTGAGTACCTTAATAGACTCTGGCCTAAAAGGGACAATGTCTCGCAGTGCATCCTGGGCCATCTCCAGCCATCCTGATGAATATCTGGTCACTGGATTCAGATGGCTCTGGAGAAGAAGTGAGGCTGGTGACCTTGCACAACCTTCCCTCACTCAAAACAAAAGCAAGTGCAAGTCATGTCATCATTTCTCTGATGCCATGGTCTTCTTCAGCAACAAAGGACAAACACAACAACAATCTGGGTATTTGTTGGGAAATGTCTGTTGTTCCTAGACAAAAATGTATCATCACTTTTTAAAACCACACATACCCCAAGAAAAAAGAGTAATACTTAAATAGCTATCAACTATTCTTACTACATTTCAATAAATCAGTCAATAAATGTTAAACACCTACTATGTGCCATCAACTGCACTAAGTGCTGGGGATACCAAACGAGGCAAAAGATAGTCCTTATCCCCAAGGAGTTTACAATCTAATGGAGGAGACAATGTACAAATATATAAAAGGCAAGCTACATACAGGAAATAATTAAAAGAAAAATAGCACTTGAATTAAGAAGGGTTAGGGAAAGCTTCCTGTAGAAGGCAGAATTTTAGTTGGAATTTACAGGAAACCAGGAAGGTCAGTAATCTGAACAGGGGGGAGAGAGAGCCCTCCAGGCCTGGGGGACATGCAGAGAAAATGCTAAGAGCCAAGAGATGGAGTGTCTTGGTTTCAGAAAAGGAAGGAAGCAAAAGTCCCTGAATTGAAGAATACATATTGGGGAGTATGGCAAGTCAGGCACGCTACCCTCTGAGAGCTTTTGAATTCCCTAATAAGTTTGTGTGTATCTCTCTTCTCTATTGCCATCAATTCAAGCACCTACTGGTCATGTTCCCCTCATCCCTGGAATGATAGGGGGAGACTTGGTTATGAATAGCATTGAAGGCCAAACAGAGCATTTTATATTTGCTCCTAGAGGCAACGGGAAGGATAATGGATTTGGGGAGGGAGAGGGTAGTGACATGACTGGATCTGTATTTTGGGAAAATTATTTTAGTGACTAAATGGAGAACAAGATTGGAGGAGGGAGAATCTTGAAGCAGGCAGACCTACTGGCATATTTTTTGATAATCAAAGTATGAGGTGAAGACCTGCACTAGAGTGGTGACAGTGTTAGGGGAGAGAAGGGGGCATATTTGAGAGATGTTGCAAGTGTGAAATATGTAAGCCTTGGCAACAACTTGGACATGGGGGTGGGGGGGAAGAAATAGTGATGAGTTCAGGATAACTCCTAGATTGCAAGCCAGAGGGATTGGGAAGGTGATATCGTCCTCTACTGTAAAAAGGAAGGGTTTAGGCCAGGGAAAAGATAAAGTCTGTTTTGGAAATACTGAGTTGAAGATGTCTACTGGACATCCAGTTTGAAATGTCTGAAAGGCAGTTGGAGATGTGAGGTTGGGGGGTCAGCAGAGAGATTGGGGCAGGACAGGAGACTTGAGAATCATCCACATAGAGATGGTAAATAAAATCCATGGGAACTGATGAGATCATCAAGCGAAATAGTATAAATGGAGAAGATAAAAATGCCTGGGACAGAACATTGAGAGGCACTTACATGAATATTTGCTGAGTTAGAGAACCCTCCTATGTCTCTGTGTTCCATAGGATTGTAATTTTTTCAAAGGATGTAATATTTACTTTGAATCTTGGGATCAAAACAATAATATGTTGCTCCTAGGACAGTATTTGAAGCTCTCTAAAGAGCCCCATGCAATCACATGTCATGTGTCCAGCTATTTAGAGAAAGCTTTTAAAATGAGTTGTTATTTTTACCTAATGATAACTGAAATTCTGCCAGAGCCTAATTGTTCTTTCCCTTGCAATTAATCAGCAAATATGTTTTATATACTTCCCCTGAGCAAGGCACTGTATTAAGGCACTGAAAAGATACAAAGATTGGTAAAACTGCTGATCACTGCCCAGAAGGCACTTAGAATGTCATTGAGAAGGGAAAGCATGAATAGGCTATTCTCAGTTTATAGGTGGATTGGATTTTAAAAGCTCATTTGTAAATTGGTTGTTTGGAACAGAGAGAAAATATTTTTCCAAAGAAAGAATGTCACACAGTGACTCCTACAAAGTATGCTAAAAATATGGATAAGGACTGACCTGTGATTTTATGGACACAGGAACCATGAACTACCATTGTAGATCCTCACCTTCTCTGTAGTTTAAGTCTTAAGAGCTGCCTGGCAGATTTCAGAAAAACCTGGGAAGACTTGCATAACTGATACAAACTGAAGTGAACAGAACCAGGAAAACATTGTACACAGTATCAGTAATATAATGCAATAATCAGCTATGATCGACTTAGCTCTTCTCAACAATACAAAAATCCATGACAATTTCGAAAGACTTATGATGGAAAATACTATCCATATCCAGAGAAAGAACTTATTGGTTCCATCTTCTCCCTTCTTCCCAGCTTCAAGGCCAGCTCTCTATCCACTAGTAGGGGCATGAGGAACTTGTGGCCTCAAGGCCACATGTGGTCTTCTAGGTCCTCAAGTGTAACTCAAGTTTAGATTCAGTCAAATACATATATGTCTGATGGGTTAGAGAACCCTCCTATGTCTCTGTGTTTTGATAGGATTATAATTCTTTCAAAGGATATAATATTTACTTTGACTCTTAGGATAAAAACAATAATATGTTGCTCCTAGGACAGCACCTGAAGCTCTCTAAGAAAGGATATAATTTAAATCTAGTGTGGCTTCATGAAGAATGGTCATGAAAGACTAACTCCATTTCTTTTTTGTTATTTTCTCCAACTGGGTGTCTCTCTGTCTTACCCAGAATGAATGTACAGTTGACACTGAAAGGTCCAACCCCAATAATAATCAGCAGGGAGCAAGTTAAAGTTTCCATTTTTCCAGTCTGGGCCCATTTATTTGTCCCTCTTTTGTATCCTCATTCCTCTCTGCTTCAAGGAATTCACCATATTAATGATAAACAGTACAGACACCTTATTGCCTTTAGTCCTGTGGCAACTCAAAATTCCCAACGTCAAGTGATTCACTAGCCTTCCCAGATGCAAGGACTAAATGTGTATATTGTGACAATCTGCTTCTTTTCATTTTTCACAGCATCACTTTGCTGGTAGATCAGAGAAATACTACAGATATTATGTACCTAGATTTTAGAGGCAGTCTTTCAGTGTATATTGGTTTTTAACATGGAAGGATATGAGCCAAGATGACAGAGCATTTAAAGTACAGATAAGTGAATCTGGAAATAGTGAAATGTGTGTGTGTGTGTGTGTGTGTGTGTGTGTGTGTGTGTGTGTGTGTGTGTACATTCAATCAACAAACACTTATTATTGGGCAGCTAGGCGGTTCAGTGAATAAAGTGCCAGTTCTGGAGTCAAGGAAGACTCATCTTCATGACTTCAGATATGGTCTTAGATTAGGACTTAGTAACTGTGTGATCCTGGGCAAGTTACTTTTCTCTTCACCCTATACCAACCATGTCCCCCAATTGAAAAAGCCATTTCCCTTCTTCTCAAATTATCCTAAAGCACTCTCTCATTTGACTCCACTTTACATTATCTTGCTATACACATATCTATAGAATGCCATCCTTTTCTGTTAAATAAGAAAAAGACCCACACAGGGGTAATAAAGGATCAATTCCTTAAATGAAAGAACTGCTTAGTGTTTATCTTTGTCCTCTCAACAGCTAGCACAATCCCTGGAAGATAATCAATAAAACAATGGACATTTATTAAGCAACTTTTAGCTGTCATTCATTTTGCTAAGCTCAGATACAAAGAAAAACATAAATGAAATAACCTCTGCCCTCAAGGAATGTGAATTTAAGTAGACAATTAATAACTGGATGTTGAATTGAATTTCCATGAAATTGAAAAACGAAAAACTTATCTGTAGAAAAATAAAATAATTGACAAAGGAAAATCAGTTTTAACCAGGACTCCCTATTAACTTCAGTTAAAAGTATTAAAAATATCCTCTAAGATATCAGGAAAATAATTCTTCCCTCTAGTAACAATCAGGGGCTTACCAATGTTTCTAGAGGAGAAAAATCCCCTTTCTAATGCTCTAGGTCTAGAGCTGCAAGCAACCTCAGAGCCTATCTACTGTCCATACACTTCATTTTAGAGATGAGAAAATGGAGACTCAGGGGAGTTAAATCATACAAGTGGTAAGCAGCCAGGGCCCAAATTCAAGTCCTCTAATGAATCAGAAGCTCCCCAAGAACCACCTTCCTCATCTATAAAATGAACATAGTAGTCCTTGTTTGGGGAATTGTATATGAATGCTGTCATAGCTACTGGTTTTGAGTTTTGTTGAGGGTGATTGATCATTTGGTGATGGTGGGGCCCTGAAAATGAGCTATAAAGTTTTTTCACTGGTTTCTTGGATATTGTTTTTACCCTATTTGCAACTGTAGGACATTAATATTGCTAAAAAAAATTGGTGATCAGCATAAACTGATGAATATTATTTTTAATCTAGAATTGGAATTAGAAATAATAATTTTACCATATTTGAAATTAGAATTGCAAATATTACTTTTACTCTATTTTCAATCAGAATTGGAAATACTGCTTTTATCCTATTTGGATTGGAATTAATGCAGTTAAATATGGTTGGGCTATAATATAAACAGATGGATTAGGATCTGGTTGCTAGCTGAGCTAACTGTACCTTCTATCTCTGACTTGTTTAATGGAATAAATAAAAGGTCCTGAAATAACAACATCTTCAATAACTCAAATTATAGCATCAAATAGTTTTTAAATGATAATATTGCCATTTTGCTGATGAAGAAACTAAGGATGAGGGAGTGGAGCCAAGATGATGGAGTCAAAGCGAGGACCTGCTAGAGCTCTCCCTCTCAAACTCCTCAAAAAACCTGTAAAAAATGACTCTAAACAAATTCTAGAGCAACAGACGCCACAAAATGACAGACTGAAGCAAATTTTCAGCCTGAGAGAATCTAGAAATCAATTTGAAGGGTCTATAGCACCAGGCTGGAAGCAGAGTGCAGTTTGGAGTCATGGAAAGAGCTGCAGCAGGCCTTAGGGGACTGAATCTCTGGTGGCTGCTGCAGTTTCCAGACTTCTCAACCCAAAAACACTAAAGACAGCTTCCAAGGTCAGTGGGAAGGGTCTTTCACCTAGTTGAGAGGGGAGTATGGTCTGGTCCCAGCCCTAGCCCCAAGGGGTGGGAACCACCGCTGAGGTGGAGGCTGCTTCTGGAGCCTTCCACACAACAAAGAGTTCAAAAGCCAAGTAATTGACTGGGAAAATGAGCAAAAGGGGAAAAAGAAACAGACAAGAGATTCTTACTTTCAGGATGAAGAGCTATTTTCTTACATCACTGATGACAAGGAAGATCAAAATGTATAACCAGAAGAAGACAGCAAAGCCAAAGCTCCTGCATCCAAAGCCTCCAAGAAAAATATGAATTAGTCTCACATCATACAAGAGTACAAAAAGGATTTTGAAAGTCAAGTAAGAGAAGTAGGGGAAAAATTGGGAAAAGGAATGAGAGTGGTGAGAGAAAATCACGAAAAATGAGTCAACAGCTTGCTAAAGGAGACCCCAAAAAATGCTGAAGAAAATAACACCTTTAAAATTAGACAACCCAAATAGCAAAAGAGATCCAAAAAGCCAATAAGGAAAAGACTGTCTTAAAAAGCAGAGTGGGCCAAATGGAAAAGAGGTTTAAAAGTTCACTGAAGAAAATGATTCCTTCAAAATTAGAATGGAGCAAATGGAAGCTAATGACTTAATGAGAAATCAAGAAGTTATAAAGCAAAATGAAAAAAATGAAAAATAGAAGACAATATGAAATATGTCATTGGAAAAACTGCTGACCTAGAAAATGGATCCAGAAGAGAAAATTATTAAATTATTGGACTACCTGAAAGCCACAATCAAAAAACGAGCCTAGACATCATCTTTCAAGAAATTATCAAGGAAAACTGCTCTGACATTCTAGAAGCAGAGGGTAAAATAGAAATGGAAAGAATCTACTGATCACCTCCTAAAAGAGATCCCAAAAGGACAACTCCTAAGAATATTGTAACCAAATTCTAGGGGTCCCAGGTCAAGGAGAAAATATTATAAGCAGCCAGAAAGAAATAACTCAAGTATTGTGAAAAAATCCAATCAGGATAACACAAGATTTAGTAACTTCTACACTAAGGGATCAGAGGGCTTAGAATAGGATATTTCAGAGGTCAAAGGAGATAGGATTAGAACCAAGAATCACCTACTCAGCAAAACTGAGTATAATACTTCAGGGGGAAAAAATGGGTCATTCAATGAAATAGAGGACTTCTAAGCATTCTTGTTGAAAAGACAAGAGCTGAATAGAAAATTTGACTTTCAAATGTAAGAGTCAAGAGAAAGCATGAAAAGGTAAACAGGAAAGAGAAACCATAAGGGACTTATTAAAGTTGAACTGTTTACAGTCCTGCACGGAAAGATGATATTTGTAACTCATGAGACTTTTTAGTATTAGGATAGTTGGAGGGAATATAAATATGTGTGTGTGTGTATGTGTATGTACATATATATATATATATGGAGAGAGAGAGAGAGAGAGAGAGAGAGAGAGAGAGAGAGAGAGAGAGAGAGAGGCAGAGGCCATAGGATGAGCTGAATATGAAGGGATGATATTTGAAAAAGAAAATTAATTAATGAGAGGAATGTAGTAGGAGAAATAGAAAGGGAGAGGTAGAATGTCGTAAATCATTTCACATAAAAGAGGCAAGGAAGAGCTTTTACAATGGAGGGGAAGAAGGGGAAGATGAGAAGGAATAAGTAAGCCTTCCTTTAATCAGATTTGACTTCAGGAGGGAATAACATACATATTCAATTGGGTATGGAAGTTTATCTTACCCTACTTAATAGTAAGCACCCCAACATACACAGGGCTGGGGGGGGGGGGGGCGGTGCGAGGCTGCTATCACAGGTTCTTAGATCTGCATTTAAAAAGGAAAGGCAACTTTTGAGGAGTTAACAATCACTTAATCAAGCACATGTATCATTCCTTTAATCAATCACATATATCATTCACTTAGTTCGGGGAGTCAGCACCTTGAACTTCAGAGAAAGTTCCTCTGTCTGACTATAATCAACACATATATCACAAATCAACAGACAAGTCCAACTGTCTGACCACAGTTACCAGAGAGGGAAGCACCAACCTCCGGGTTTTCAAAGCCAAGGGGGGCTGCTTTGTGGCTTCCCAAAGTCTCTCATCTGGCATACAAACCTTTCAGAGATTAAGCCCCAAAGTAAAACCTCACCCTCAGAGTATTTATACGCTTTTCAGAGCCAGAGGGCATGACACTATGACCCAGTGACTCAACAGAAAAAACAAAAGGTACTTTGGACCCTTCTACAAAACAACTCCCCTAATCAAACTTCCCTCAATTGGCAGACTCAACAATGAGTGAGAAAGATCCTCCTTGATCAAATTATTCAGAGCATTATACTTCTTAGTGTAAACACAAAGATCCTACTTTGCTTGCCCTCACACCCTACAGGAAAGTAGGGGGGAATAAGAGGATAAGAGAGGGTGATTAATAGAAGGGACAACAGTTTAGGGGACGGGGTAATTAGAAGCAAACACTTTAGTAGAGGGACAGGTCAAAGGAGAGAATGAAGTGGATGGGGGGCAGGACAGGATAGAGGAAAATATAGTCTTTCACAACATGACTGTTATGAAAGTGTTTTGCATGACTACACATGTATAATCTATATTGAATTGTTTGCCTTCTCAGTAAGGGTGGATGAGGAAGAGGGGAGGGGAGAGAATGTGGAACTCAAAGCTTTAAAAATGACTGTTAAAAATTGTTTTTACATGCTACTAGGAAATAAGATATATAGGCAATGGGGTATACAAAGCTATCTTACCCTATAGGAAAATAGAAGGGAAGGGGATGCGTGGGAGGGGTGGTGTGAGGTGATAGAAGGGAGGGCAGACTGGAGGAAAGGGTAATCAGAATACATGCTGTCCTGGGGTGGAGGTAGGGGGAAGATGGGGAGAAAATTTGAAATTCAAAATTTTGTGGAAGTGAATATTGAAAATTGAAAATAAGTTAAATTTAAAAAAGAAACTGAGGATCAGAGATGTTTGCCCATACTATCTATGTGTACTAGTAAATATCTGAGCCTAGTTTTAAATACAGGTCTCCTGACATCAAGTCCGACTCATGTTCCATTATACCATACAACATGTTTCATACACCATGTTTCATTATACAATGCCTCTCATTTGTATTTAGCATGTTGCAGTCTGAAAAGCTCTTAAAATATGTTATCTCATTTGTTACTCAGGACCACTCTGGGACCTATATCTCAATAGAAGTGATGTCAAAACAACAAAGCATTTATTAAAGGCTTACTATGTGACCCTAGAGGGGTAAAAATGGGAAGGATATTTTGTTTTTAGTTTATTATTTTTATTTCTCAAGTACTTTTTAAAAATTAATCTCTCTTCCAGTATTCCCTTTCCCAATTGAGCAAATTTTAAAAAAAGAAAGAAAAACACAGAAAAACAAATTGTTCAATACTTATCTACATAGTCTGCAAAAAACAAAGTCTCATATTAGCTATGACCAAAAATGCTAAGTTGAACACCTCCTAGCAAATCAGTTTCATCTTCACTCATTCTTTTGGACTTGTGGTTTATCATTACATTGATCAAATTTCTAAAGTTTTGCAAAGGTGTTTTTCTCTTACATATTGTTATCATTATATAAACTTCTCCAAGTTCTGCTTACTTTACTCTGCATCAATTCATAAAAATCTTCTGTTCTGTTGAAACTTCACATTTCATCATTAATTAAGGTACAATAATATCCCATTATATTCATACACTATACTTTGTTTAGTCATTCTATAGCAGGCCATCCTCTTTATATCTAATTTTTATTATCATGAAAAGAGTTGCTATAAATATTTATGAACATATAGATCCTTTTCCTCTTTCTTTGATCTCTTTGGAGTAAAAACCTGCTACTGGTATACTGCACTTGGGTCAAAGGATACGCACAGCTTGGTAACTTTCTGGGTTTAGTTCCAAATTGCTTTCTAGAAGAGCTGATCCAATTCAGGTCCTCAAGAGTACACTAGATAGGATACCTGTTTTCCCAACCCCCTCCTAAAGCTATCATTTTGAATTGCAAAGGATCTTGGAGATTGTCTAATTCAACCTTCCAGTTTTATAGATGGAGAAATTAGGAGGAAGAGATGAGAGATGTCTTACCTAAGATTACACAGGTAAATGATTAGCAAAGCTAGAACCCAAGTCTTCTGAGTTTCCACTACACCACCCTGCCATTTCCAACTCTACAGTACCTCTCCTCATCCCTTCAGCTAATCTCTCTACCTAAATTTCAGAAGTGCAAGCAACTGAGAGGGTGCCTATAAGCACCAGTGGCCAATTCGAGTGCAAAGAAAGTCACAGGACTACCGTGTAGTCTACTGTAGTAGTAATAGACTATTAGAGCTAGAAGGGCCCTTTAAGTTACTGAAAAAACTGGACTCTTACTTTATGAAAGAGGAAGCTGCGGCCTGGGGGAAAAATGATTTACCTAAGATCACAAAGATGGTTACCTTTATCAGGAGAGAGGAATAGGCTATAACCCATCTCCCCCGCCCGCACACACACAGCCCTCTCTTCAGTCTCTGTTCAATCTCTATCCCCATCCAGTCACTCCCTGGGTAACTCTCCCGCCGCCCTCCCCCATCACAGTCAAACAGGACTTTGAGTCTTGCACTTTTTGCCATATCCATATATAAATGACACATCTCTGCTCAGGTTAGCCGCCTAGCCCTGTCTCCCTGACCAATCAACGCCCGCCCTCCACTTTCTTACCTGGTCCACTGTCAGGGTCTCAGACTCTCCCCGCCCCCGCCCCTACCTCGTCTAGCAGCCTGTAGACTCTAAAGTCTTCTGACTCCACCAGTATCTCCCAGCCCCCGCTTGCCCAAGCCGGGGCCTCCAGCTCAGCGCAGGCCTTCCGGAATTCCTCCTCCGAGAAGTGTTCCGCCTTCTCCATCCCGTCAGTGTGCAGCCGGGGCCCCAGGTAGGAGGGAAACGGGAGGGAGGAGCCTGTGCGGAGGGAGGGAGACCGGGAGCTGAGGGGGCCTCAGCTGCTGAGGGGCGATCAGCTGCTGAGGGGCGATCAGCTGCTGAGGGGCGGGGCTGAGAAGGGGAGAGCTGAGAAGAGTCCATGGGGGAGGGCCTAGGGAGGAACCTGGGAGGGACCGAAATGGCCGGGGGAAGGCGGGGAGAGGGAAGGTTGAAAGAGCAGAGAATGAGGAAGGGCCTGAGTTGAAAAGAGTGGGCCGAACATAGAAGAGGAAATTACTTGGGGGGTTGGGGGATGTTAGTAGAAGGAGCAGTAATGATTATTAGTGTTAATGATGATAATAGCTAGCATTTATATAGTGTCTAAAGTTTGCAAAGCATTTTACAACTATTATCTCCTTTTAGCTTCCCAACCACCCTGGGAGGTAGGTGTTTTTATTTTCTCCATTTTGCAGATGAGGAAACTGAAGTTATCAAAGGCTGAACTGCACAGAGGCACACTCATCTGCTATCTGAGGCTATATTTGAACTCAGGTTTTCCTGATTCTAGGTCTAATGCTCTATCCATTATGCCATGGATAGGAGAAAAGGATGAAGAGACAGAGAAAGGGAGAGGGCTGGAGGGAGGAATAGAAAGACCGAAAGAGGAGAAATATGAGAGAAAAAGAGAAAGGGCAGAGAAGAGGGAGAGAGAGAATGAAGCTAGAGATACGGAAGAGAACATATAGAAAAGGAATGGATGGAAACGGTAGGGATGAACAGGGAGAAGGCAAGAGTGGGGAATGGACAAGAGGAAGGAGAAAGAATGAAGAAAGTGGAAGGAAAAATAGAAAAATGAATGGGAAATAGGGGGAAATGAGGTCAGAGAAAGAAGAGAAAGTCAAGGGGAAGAGCAGAGAATAAGGAGTAGGGAGAAAGAAGGATAGAAAGCTAGGTGGGAAGTAGAGGAGAAAACAACTGAGGAAAAGAAGTAGGGAAGAAAGGATAGTGGTGAGAAAGTAAAATGGAAAAAAGAGGAGCTGGGACCAAGGAGAAAGGGGAGTATTAAAAGAGGAAGGAACCAAGTGTGGCAAAGAAAGAATGGAAGGATCAGAGAATGGGAAAGAGAAATAAGATCAAGTGTTAGGGAGAGGAAGGACAGTGAAAATGAAAAAGAAAATGAATGTGGGACAGAGAGGAAAGAGGAATAAAGAATGGAAGAGGAAGAAAGGAGGGATAGGAAGATGAATGATGGAAGAGGGAATAGATAAAAAGGGAGAATAGAGGGATGGGAAAGATGAGCAAAGAAAATAATGGAGAGGTGGAAAGATAATGAGGAAGTGAGAATGAGAAGGGTTAGAGAAAGGGAAAGTTTAGGGAAAGAAAGAAAATGAGTCTTAGAGGAAGAGCAAGGAGTAGGATTTGAGAAAGGAAGAGGAAAGAGAAATACTGAAGAGGAATGAACAGAAAGAGAAGAGAGAGTAGAAGGAAGAGGAGAGTGTATGCTGAGAAAACATCAGAGCAGTAACAGATAGATGAAGGAGGATGGAAAGTTACTGAGTGGAAAGAAAAGAGAAGAGGAAGGTCTAGGGAGGACAGGGCACAAAAGGAGGAGCGAGAAAATGAAGGCAGTCTAGAGGGAGAAGAGTAGTGAAAGAGAAAACCTGGCATAATCCCTCCTTTGCCACCTTCTTTTCCTTCTCTCTTCATGAATTGATATCTACCATGGGAGGGAGAGATTAGAGAGTGTCTCAAAGCATATTAGATAGGGCAGAATCAATCTTTGCATCAAACATCTCACAATGGTAGAGTAGAAAGAGTGCTAGCTCTGAAGTCAGAAGACCTCTGAAGTCTGAAGTCACAAGATTTTATTCCAATCCCACCTCCAACCCTTATTACCTGTGTGGACAATCTACTTAACATACTTGGGTCTCAGTAAAATGAAAGGTTTGACCAGATGGTCTCTAAACTCCATTCTAGTTCTAAAGCAATCATTCCATGATCTCTGATAATGTTATGTTGTCCAAGACACATAGGGAAATAACACAAATGTGTGTGTGTGTGTGTGTGTGTGTGTCTAATTCCTCAATGGAGAAGTGGTCAGTGGGGGATATGGACAAAAGATCTAAAAAGAATAAAAACCTTTACAACAACATGAAAGATTGCTCCATATTACTTATCTCTAATCTCTAAGTTATACTTAAGACCCACCTAACTGGCAGAGATAATAAAAGATGGATTTTAGAAATACATGGAAAGACTTGCACAAAATAATGGAGAGCAAAATGAGCAGGACCAAGAGATCACTGTATACAGTAACAGCAATATTGTTTTAAGAGTGACTTTAAGTGAATAAGTTATTTTGTCTATTAAAAATATCCAAAGTCACTATTAAGGACATATGAAGAAAGATACTATCTGCATCCAGAAGAAGAACTGATAAATCAAAGTATGTATAGAATAATTGTGTGTGTGTGTGTGTGTGTGTGTGTGTGTGACATACTGAGTTTAAGATGTCTACTGGACATTCAGTTTGAGATATCTGAAAGTGAAGTTGGGGGTCAGCAGAGAGACTGGGGCTGGACAGGCAGACTTGAAAATCATCGATGTAGAGATGGTAAATAAGTCCATGGGAACTGATGAGATCATGAAGCAAAAAAGTATTGAGGGAGAAAAGTGCCCAGGACAGAACTCTGAGAGGCACTTATGTATACATCTGATGGATTAGAGAACCCTCCTATGTCTCTCTGTTGTGATAGGATTGTAATTTTTTCAAAGGATGTAATATTTACTTTGAATCTTAGGATCAAAACAATAATATGTTGCCCCTAGGACAGTACTTGAAGCTCTCTAAAGAGCCCCATGCAGTCACATGTCATGTGTTCAGCTGTTGGAGAAAGCTTTTAAAGTGAGTTGTTATTTTTACCTATGACAAATACATACTAATGATAACTGAAGTTCTGCCAGAGCCTAACTGTTCTTTTCCTTGCAATTAATCAACAAATATGTTTTATATACTTCCCCTGGGCAAGGCAATGTGTTAAGGCTCTGAAAAAAATACAAACATTAGTAAAACATTGCTAATCGCTGCCCAGAAGGCACTTAGAATGTGGTTGAGAAGGGAAAACATGAATAGGCTATTCTCAGTTTATAGATGGGTTGGATTTTAAAAGTTCATTTGCAAATTGGTTGTTTGGAACAAAGAGAAAACATCTTTCTAAAGAAAGAGTATCACACACAGTGGTTGGGTTCTCAAAATAACCCACACAATAGTCTTTTTTAACTTACAGTAAAGTCATTACACAACAGGAGAAGAAATAGGAAATAACTCAATTTGGCATATATGTATTAAGTACCTACTAAATATGCTGAAAATAGGGATAGAGACTGATCTATTTATCATATGTTATATATTATACACACATATGTTTATATATGCACACATATGCATACATGAATATACATATGCATATGCATGCGCACACATATTTGTTTCTATGTGTGTATGTATATATATATGTATATATATATATATTTTTTTTTACACAGTAATTTCTGACTCATTTGGTTTTTCATTTTTGACTTGTTTTTATTTGGTCTAGTTGGGGAGAAGCAGAGTTCTTTTTTTCTCATTTTTCTTCTCTGATTAAACTGGCACATTCTGAATCTGCTTAAGCACAGAAGACAACTAAGATAAACCCCCAACCAATAACTTTCATTGTTTTATTATAAGGTTGGTGGCATCTTTTGTTCTAAAGCTATTGTCTGGTTTTCATCAAAAGTGTTTCTGTTAAAAAATTTAAAGCACTCACAAGCAAATTCATAGTTATAGTATGAATAAACTATATTTTCAAGTAAAACTAATTTCATGAATAAAACAAATAATAGGCAATACATTTGTCTTTTACTAAACAAAGGTGCCTCAAATCTGTAATAGTTTATTGTGCACTTTCCCTAAAACAATCCTGTAAGGAAAGTAGGGCAACCATTTTACAGATGAGGAAACTGAGGCCCATAGTTACAGAAGTAATGTTAGAATTGGAATGTATTTTTTTAAAGTTCTATTTATATTTTGTTTTTACATTATAAATATTCACAGATTATTCTTATCTTGTGAGAGGTCACCTCAACCAAGTAAAACAAGTAAAACTAACAACTTAGTGATCTTGTACTATTCCACACCTGTAGCAATCTCAGTTCCATTTTTAATTTTTTTAATTAACAGAAACCTATTATTAATGTCTATTACCTCCTACTCCATTGGGGTTAATACATATATTACATAATGTATATAATAACATATAATATAATAATTATATAACATAAATATATAATATAATGATATGTATTATATATATACATATCTCATTTAACGAATTTGCATAATCAAGAAAACAAATTCCTTCATTTCTCTATTGATTGCTCTCTCCGCCTTGAAACACTCTTCTCTCTAGGGTTTTAGGATACCATTCTCTCCTGGTTTTCCTTCTATGTATCTGACTGTTCCTTCTCTGCCTCCTTTGCTGGATCCTCTTTCAGATTGTACCTCTAGAAGTCCCTTAGGGTTCTGTTCTGTGTCCTCTTTTCTTCTCCCTCTTTGCTGCTTCATTGAATCAGCTCCCATGAATTTAATTCACTTCTCTATGTTGATGATTCTCAAGTCTATCTTGCTAGTCCCATCCTCTCCTCTGACCTCCAATCCTCTCATATCCAATTGCTTTCATACATCTCAAACTGGATTCCAGTAGATATTTTAAACTGTCCAAAACAGAACTTAGTACTTTTCCCTCTAAGCCTTTTCCTTTTACTGTAGAAGACAGTGGCATCTTCCTATCCCCTCAGGCTTGCAACCTAGAAGTCATCCTGGATTTCTCACTATCTCTTACCCCCATATCCAAGCTATTGCCAAGGCCTTCAGATTTTCCCTTTGCAACATCTCTTGAATATGCCCCCTTTTCTCCTCTGACACTGTCACCATTCTAGTGCAGGTTCACTGCAATCTAGTGCAGTGCCTTGATTGCTGTAAATACCTGCTGATGGGTCTGCCTCCTTCAAGACTCTCCCTATTTCAATCTATCTTCCATTCAGTCACTAAGGTAATTTTCCTAATACTCTAATGTGATCATGTCACACAGACCCCAACCCCCCAACACACACACACACACACACACACTCAATAAACTGCTGTGTCTTCCTATTCCTTCCAGGAACAAATACAAAATTCAAAAACAAAAAAAATGTTTGACATTTGAAGTCGTTTTTAACTTAGCCACTCTTACCTTTCCAATATTCTTACACCTTGCTCCCCAACACATTACACTCTTTAATTCAGCGACACTGCGCCTGCTCACTATTTCACAAACAATATACTCCATTTCATGGCTCTGGGCATTTTTTCTGGCTGTCTAGAATGTTCTCCTTCCTCCACTCTGACTACTGACCTCCCTGACTTCCTTGAAGTCCAAATAAAATCCCACCTTCTCAAGGAAGCCTTCTCTTACCCCTCTTAATTCTAATACTTTCCTTCTTTTAATCATTTCCTATTTAGCCTGTATATAGCTTACTTTGTATGGATCTGTTTGCATGTTGTCCCCTCCATTAGACTGTAAGCTCCTTGAGAGTAGGGTCTTTCTTTTGCCTCTTTTTGTAACCCCAGCACTTAGCATAGTACCTGGTACACAGTAGGTACTTAATAAATGTTGATTGATTGGCACATTGGGTGGAACCACTGAATATGTAAAGACATGGACAGCAGTGCCCCATGATGAAAAGGTATTTATGGGTTGTAAGCCATCATTGGAGGAAATGTACCCATTTATGAGATCACAGCTTTTACCAGAGAATTTCACAAAGGACATCATATTTTCAATCTAAAATACAGTGTTTTAAAGGAGACTTCATGAATCTGTATTTTAGAGCCTTTAAGATGAGCATGGTTAATGATTATGCTTTGGTACTTTTTTGGATTCATGATATCATCTACTAGTACAGGTTGACTCACAGTACCTTCTTATCCTTTCTAATTCTTACCCACACAGTCTCACAAATTCTGAGTAGGATCCAGAAATTGCCCTTGAGGTCTTTCATCCTTATCATACTTTATGGACACAAGTGCAATAAAGTTGCGTATATATGGTTCTTCTTGCTATCTTATATTTGATTGGGTCATCTCCTTTTCAGATCATAGAATACAGAATCTCTGAATTGGCAACCCATACAGTGGCATATTTACCTATCTCCAACTGACCTTTCTAGTCTAAGCCCCTAATTTTAATCAACCTCTCTGCTTGGTTTTGTCTTTTGAAAACATCTTGCCTTCTCCAGGATAAGCTGATCACCTGAAATCTCATCACTATGTAGACTAGGTTTTTCATACTCAAAATCCTCTTAACTCCTTCAGTGCCTCTCTTCTCTGATCAGAAAGCTGGAGGGTAAAGCAATAAACCCCTCCTCAAACCTTTATAAAGGCTTCAGAACTTTCAGCTGGTGGCACAATGGGTAAAGCACAGGCCTAGAGACAGGAAAACTTATCTAGTAGCTTTCACATACCAGTTGAGTGACCCTGGGCAAGTCACTTAATCCTGTTTGCCTCAGTTTCCTCATTTGCAAAATGAACTGGAGAAGGAAAGGACAAACCACTCCAATATCTTTGCAAAGGAAACCCCAAATGGGGTCACAAAGAGCTGGACATAAGTAAAAAATGACTGAACAACAGAACTTTCAGAACTTTCCAGGTAACTCCCTATTATCCATTAATAGTCCTATTTGGTTTTGACTCTACAGAGCATCATGCTCCTGGGTCATATACCTTCTGGTGTCCGTTTCCCCACCCCCATTGCTTTTCAGATTCCTTTCCTGTGCTGTTTTCTGTCACTAGATTATAAGTTTTTTGAGGCCAGGGACTGTCTTTCTTTTTCTTATTTGCATTCCCAGAACTTGGCACAGAGACTGGCACCACAGTAGGTGTTTAATAAGTGTTTACTGAATTGAATTGGATGGCATTATATACGTTCCTCTCTTTCATGTCATCTATGGTCCAGCCAAACTATCCCCTTTCCTTAGATTTTATACTCCATCTCATATCACTCTGCCTTTGGACAAGCTATTCCCCATGCTAGGAATTCACTCCTTTCTCATATCTGCCTCTTAGAAGCCTTAGTTCTCTTAAAATTTAAATTTCACATTCTGCATGAGGTCTTCCTTAAGTCCCTCCAAATTATCTTTTGCTTATTTTGTGTAAATCCTATGCATGTTTAGATATACACATTCTCATCTAAAAGAACAGAAACTCCTGGAGGGTGGGGCCTGTTTAATTTCTTTCCTCTTCATCTGAAGTCATAGCAAAGAAGGAGGGAATTGAGGGCAATAATTAAAAGGATTTATCAGGTACAGAATGTGGTGTACATAAAAAAGGAGAGTTACCATGGGTGACATCCTTCCTTCCTTTCTTTTCTCTGTCTCCTTCTTTGCTTCCTTCCTTCATTTCTTCCTCCCTTCTTCCTTCCTTCCTTCTTTCTTTCCTTCCTTCCTTTCCTTCTTTCTTTTAAAAATTGGAGCCAACATACTCCATTGAGAAGGAGGGGGATACAAGGTTGTCTAAGAGGTTTGAAATGTGATAAGAAGGCTCTGACTTGCAGTGGTAGAGAGAACTGGAGTTCTCCATACTAATCAAATTACAGTTCAGTCCCTATCCCAATATATCAAAACAGCTTAAAAACTTAGAAGGAAGCACAAAAAATGCAGAGTAGCTTTGAAAATGATGTGCAGAATTTATTATAAAAAATTTGAAATGGAAATTCATTGCTTTATATTAAATCCTTTTTATGTATATACATGGAAATGTTCTTTTTTTGTTATTTTCATTTCTTTATATTTAAGTTCATAATTGATGAAAAACATTTAAAAAGCTAATTAAGATTGTAAAAAAAAAACACTTAAGTTAATAAAAGAAAGTTAAAGCCCATGGCTAATATGGAAATATATTTTGCATGACTTCATATATTAAAAAAAACCCTTCAAAGCATACTTTTCACTCAAGACTCATTCTAGACATAGGTAGCCCTTAACCAGTCTGTAGGTACACCCCAAACACTGTGTTGGTTGAGACAATGCAGGTATCTAGTCTCTCTATATATGAAGATAATCTGAAAATGAATGATAAATATTAACTGGAGGGATTAGGAAAGTCTTCTGCAAAAAGGGGGACTTGAGTTGAGTACTAAAGGGAGTAAGGGAAATAATGGGTGGAGTTAGGGGACAGAGTTTTCCAATCATTACAAAGGCAAGGACTGTTGTGTTCCAAGAACTCCAAGTAGGTCAGTGTAGCTGGATCATAGAGTACTTGGAAGGGTTGAATGTCAGTTGGTTGGAAAGGTTAGCCCATTGGAGTTGTGCTTTCTGTAGTATGTTTGCCAAAAAAGACTATTTTATGGAGAAATCACAAAGGGCAAGCGCTCTCATGTTGGTCAGAAGAAGAGATACAAGGACATTCAGGCAGCTAGGTGGTACAGTGGATAGAGCACCAGTGCAGGAGTCAGGAGGACCTGAGTTCAAATCTCCACTCAGACACTTGACACTCACTAGCTGTGTGACTTTGGGCAAGTCACTTAACCCCAATTGCCTCATTCTGGGTCACCTCCAATCATTCTGATGAATATCTGGCCACTGAATTCAGAGGGCTCTGGAGGAGAAGTGAGTCTAGTGACCTGCACAGCCCTCCCTCACTCAAAACAAAGTCAAGTGCAAGTCATGTCATCACTTCTCTGATGGCATGGTCTTCTTCAGCAATGAAGGACAAACACTCCCTGTCAGCCACTACCAATAGGCACAAGTCAATGTTCTCCCTCTTCTTTACTACTCAAAGACACTGATTTTCTGCTGCAAGTCCTGTTGTTGGCATCATCCTCGAATCCTGCTTTCTCACTGGCTAGCCTGTCTGGCCTCTAGTTTGCTGTCATTAACAGTAAAGCAATGGAGGACAAGGAAGGATCTGGCATGGAGACAGATGCTTTCACCTCCAGTTCCTCCCTTTCCACTCCTGAATCCTGACCCATCCTGTGAGATTTGGACCCAGTGTCATTTTCTCTCCATCCCTTTGGCTTTTTGCATATTCAGTCAAAGTTTTATGAGAACACTTGACCAGAAACATGAGATCACCCAATGGAGACATGGATTTGTACTTATTACAACAATGTAATATACTTATGACAACAATATTTTTGAAATCCAGTATGAATAACTGAACTGTTTAAAATAGTCTATCTAATTTAAGCCCTCTAAACCATAGCTTACTTGACTGAAAAATATGGATATCTGGAATTGGTATATTGTATTAAGGCTTTCAAATTAATTTACAAATGTTATCACAACAGTTTTGTGAGGTAGTTACTATTACCTCCATTTTAGAGATAAGGCAACTGTAGCTGAAATAGGTTAAATGACTGGTCCAGATTCCAACATGCGGTTAGTAAGTGTCAGTGTCAGCATTAGGCCTTCCAAACTACAAGCCTAACAATATGCTCTGAATCACCTAGTTCTCAGAAGGAAAAAAAAGAGCTGTCAAAGTACTTTTCAAATATAGGCTTCTATATTGGATTTAGAAAGTAGGTTTTATTCCAAAAATACTGATTTTTCAATTTTCTAGGATTAAGGAACCAAAAAGAAAAACCTGGAAATAAACCATGGCAAATAATTAATGTATGGCTGAATAAACTACAATTTATAAATATAATGAAATATTATTGGGCCATAAGAAATGACAAAAGAGGCAATGTAGTAAGTAAATAGAAAGCTCATCTCTGAGTCAGAAAAACCTGTATTTCAATCCTACCTTTAAGATATACTGAGTGTGTAATATTAACCTCTCAACAATCCCATGCAAGTTCTCACTACTGAGTTACAGAACAGTTGACAATTTGCATTAGTTAATGGAGTTTCCTTTCCAGGGAAATCCCTAACAAGATGAAATTACTGGTCAAAGAAAAGAAAAAAGAAAATAAAACAAGAAGAGAGGAAGTGAAGGGAGGGAGAGAGGAAGAGAAAATAAAGACAGCAAAGACAGAAATGAAGTGATACAGACTGAAGGAAGCAAAAACAAAGCAAAAACACTAAAAGTAGCAATATGAGTGGCAAAATCCAAAAAATAGAACCATACAGAATGGAACATCGAAGAAAATAGGATTTTTTTGTTATTATACACATTTATTTTTTTAACTAAATGCTGAAAGTTTACAGTTTCATGCATAATCTTTTTGGTGGTGGTGGGGGTTGTAATGTGTATTTTTGTTTATTGACTGTTGCTATTTATGCCTTCAGTTTTTCATACACTACAGGAGAGAAAACAGCTCAGTATTTCATCAGTGTTTCAAGAATCCCTTTTTAGCCAGAGGCACCATGACATTGTGGCTAAAGAGTTTGGCTTGGAAACCAGGAAGTCTGGATTCAAGTCTATTCTCTGACATTCTCTGGCTGTTTGTGCCTGTGCTCTGGGAAACCCTCTAAGACTATAGTTGCAGAAAAGGTCTTGAGCTGCATTGAGGTAAAAGGAATTCCTACAAGGAAGTAAGAGGACTAGTCTCTATCTCCTTGTCATTGGAGCTAAAAGCAAATCTAAGTGTCAGTGTCTACGAGACACCAACCATCTTGATTAAAATGAGAAATAACATGGAATGGTATGTAGACCAAATATTTGTCTCAACGACTGAATTTTTCACTTTTTATCTAGATGCTCCACATTGTAGATTAATTACTCCTGACTTGACTTTATAGCAAGCTTTGTATCTCTAGTTTTTTCAATGGGGTCATAATAAATTCTCAAGGCAAGATTCATTTTGGTTCACTTACATTTTTATTTTACTCATTTCAGTATTTGTGGAGCATCTATTGGGCATTCAATGCTGTGCGAGAATATGGGTGGTGATAGGAGAAAAAGATTGAGTTCCCATCTATCACCCCCAAGGAGTTTCCATTTATGAATAAAGAGACAAAGCATACATTCAATGAAAATAGGACCATAGGAACATTGGATTGTATTCATTTATTGATAAAGGGACAAAGCATAGACTCAAGGAACATAAGTATTATGGAGCTGGCATTGAAAGGGACTTTGGAGGCCAGCTAATTAAACCTTTTCATTTTACAAATGAGGAAAGTAGGACCTAGAAAGTTTATGGCTATGTTCATACTGGACATACCAGTAAAGTCCACTGACTAAAGTCCAAATCGATCACTATTTCCATGTTCCCTCTCTGTTAAATAACACTTAGCACTCTTAGAAGTAAGGCAGAAATTCATTAGAATCTTAGATTATGAGGGTTGGAAGGGATGATATTGTTCAATCCCTTCATTTGACTTAGGCAAAGAGAAATAGCCCCTTCATTGCATATAGGATCTGAAGAATGCCCAG
This sequence comes from Notamacropus eugenii, assembly GCF_028372415.1. Taxonomy (NCBI): domain Eukaryota; kingdom Metazoa; phylum Chordata; class Mammalia; order Diprotodontia; family Macropodidae; genus Notamacropus; species Notamacropus eugenii. The sequence continues at coordinate 367,487,732 of NC_092873.1, read as the reverse complement.
GCTGTTAAAGGTTCAAGCTGACTGAGAATCACTGGTGCTATCTTGGACTGTATTAAATATTCATGATAAGGTGAAATGAGACCATTGGTTATGAAATTTCAGTGCCAGGAAAGGATGCATCAATGACTTTGCATATTCCAAAGGATATTTTGTGGGAAATAAACTATATATAAAACAGGAGATCAAAAGCTTGGATTGCAACCTTGTTTGATTCCTGGAAGAGACTGGCAAATAAGGCCCATCCATTTCCAGTCAGGGAATTCCAATGATGAGCAGAAAGATATTATATTACCCAACGCCCTTCTGCTTCAGTAACTAAAGGTCTCAGGGGATAGGAGTTCAGAGCAGGGCACTGCACCACGAAGATCTTGAGTTATACTCTGGTGGTGACACCTGGCCTAGGGCAACTTGCCCTTTCATCTTAATAAGCATAAATGCCAACAGTCTTATTCTGAAATGCTTGAGTCATCTTAGAAGTCTGGGGAGAAGGCCAGACTTCCTAAGTGACTTTCTCATGAATGTGAAATATACCCTGAGTGTCTTCAATGGACCTAACTCAGGGCTACTACCACTGCCCCAAAAAAGAAGTTCCCCAGGTTTCTGGCCAAATCTCATTAAGGTCATGTCTCTGTAATGAGAATTTATGTGGAGCTCATAAAAATGTAAGTGAACCAAAATGAATCTTGCCTTGAGAATTTATTATGACCCCAATGAAAAAACTAGAGATACAAAGCTTGCTATAAATTTCAGTAAATTTCAGATACTTCAAGGAACTGCCATTTCATGGGCTCTCTCCCACAATATAGTTCACAGCTTCTTTTAATGGTCTTCAAGAGTTACCATGGTTGAAAAATAATGATGCTTTGACAACCTGCCGAGGAGTCTGTCTAAACTTAGTTAGGCTGGAACTGATGCGATGGAAACATATGTAGATCTCTCAGAGTTTATGCTCTACAGGCCTGACCCTAGAGAATCCTCTACTCAGTAATGAAGAATCAGAAGAGCACTCCAGTAGAAAGTAAGCCTTAAATCATTAAATATACACTCAGTGTTATTACTGGCGGTGTCAGAAGTGTGGGAAATGCCAATGATGCTGATAATAGCCAAACGTTATTTAGCACTTTAATGTGGGCAAGGATTTTTGCACTTCTCTCATTGGATCCTCACAATAATAGCCCTGCAAAGTAGGTACTAGTATACGCCCATTTTGCAGACAAAGATTCTGAGGCTCAGAAAGGTTAAGTGACTTTAATAGTTATGATTAGTTAGCACCGGAAACAGAATGGCACCTCCTTGACAACTTATTGTCTTAAAGCAGGAAGTTTGTTTGTTTTTTGTTTTTACTTTTTTTGTGTCATAGACCCCATGGGCAGTCTGTGGACCTCTTCTCAGAATAATGTTTGTTGTCTACATTCAAAAATTAAGGAAAATCTAAATCCATTAGAGGTTAGTGAAAACAAAGATTTTTTTTTCTTATTCAAGTTCAGAGACTCTCCAAAAGCGATCCACAGCCTCCTTGAGGATCCATGGACTCCAAGTCTAAACTATCTCTCTAAAAGAGTTGCCTCAGTCACAAAAACTGACTTTTCCAGGTTATATAACTAGAATATGTCAAAACTGAAACTTGAATACAGACCTTCCCTTCTCTGAGGACACTTTGCTATCCATTATTCCCATGCTGCCTCTCAGATCTCTTCTGACTCTGCATATCCACTCACCCCATAATGCTACTCTGACAAAACACCAATAGGATGCATTAAACCAGAGGTCTCATACTCCCTATTATCAAGTACTTAAAATATACCTTAAAGTACATCATCATCATCATCATCATTCTCATCATCATCATCAAGTTTTAAAATTTCTAGGTCATTCTCACTTCCTTTCTCAAGAAATTCAGTACCTGGCACACAATCTTCTTCTCCATCTAAATCCTTGAGTTTCTACTAGGGAAATGCAATATATGTATTGATTCTAAGTGATTCTCTGCCTTGTGCCCTACAGTTGATCTTTCCCTTCCTTTCCCTTCCCTTCCCTTCCTTTCTCTTCCTTCCTTCATTTTTTCTTTCTCCCTTTGTAAGCAGAAAATCTAGCCTCCTAAATTTTTGTGTTTTTCTTCTTTTGAAAAATATTTATCTTTATTTATATAAGCATTTATAATCCATTCAACTACCTCTCCAAACAATTTTTAAAGAGGAAAAATTTGAAAGTGAAAATGGCAGCATATAGGTCATAGCACATTAAAAAGTTCCCTGGCTAAGGAACTGCATAAAACTGGGTTCAGATAAGTCCCTGCTCTGCCACTGAATAGCTCTGTGACTAGAGGCAACTCACGTGGTCTATCTGACCTTTAATGTGTGTTCATCCTTCATTGCTGAAGAAGACCATGCCATCAGAGAAATGATGACATGACTTGCACTTGTCTTTGTTTTGAGTGAGGGAGGGCTGTGCAGGTCACCAGCCTCACTTCTCCTCCAGAGCCATCTGAATCCAGTGACCCAGATATTCATCAGGATGACTGGAGATGACCCAGGATGAGACAGTTGGGGTTAATTGACTTGCCCAAAATCACACAGCTAGTGAATGTCAAGTGTCTGAGTTGAGATTTGAACTCAGATCTTCCTGACTGCTGCACTGGTGCTCTATCCACTGTACCACCTAGCTGCCCCCTGACCTTTAGTACTGACAACAGTAAAAAAAGGATACTTAGCCTTTGTATTACTTCCCTCATACATTGTTATGTGACATAATCATGTAACAATATGGATGCCAAAAGAACAAGTACTCCAGGTAAATAGGAAGGGGAATGAATGCAGGCTAGAAATTTCAGGGAAAGCTTCATGGAAGAGACAAGATTTGGAATGAGAAAAAAACAGTCTTCCCAGTCATTGCTTAAGACATATCACTACAAGACACAGAAGAATGAAAGACCAGGAAATTAATTAAAAGGGTTAGTTGCCAAACCCTTTATGTGTTATAGTGTCTTAACATCTAAGTGAGGGAAAGATATAGGGGAAAAAAGAGCTATAGAACAATAGCGTTAATGACTACTAAAATTTTAACTAAAAAAAAAAGTCATTCATTATGACCACATATTTATACACATGATGAATAAAAATGTCTCAATTCAGAAAAAAACACAAAATTACTGAGGCTTCTAGGTTGTTCAGTGAATAGAGTGTTGAACTGGAAATCAAAAAGACCTGAGTTCAAACTCTCCCTGAGACACTTAGTAGCTCTGTGACTCTAGACAACTCATGAAATTTCTTTCTGCCTCAGTTTCCTCATTAGTAAAATAAAGATAATAACAACATCTACCTCCCAGGGTTGTTGTTAGAGAGAAAAAAATGAGATATTTATTAAATGCTTTGCAAGTCTTAAAATGCTATATAAATATTAGCTATAATTATTATTGGTTAATTACATTAAAAACAAACAAAAAAACACGATTATCTCACTACAGAAAAGAAGAAAATTTTTGACAAAGTACAAAACTTGATAGGCAAAAAAGAAAAAAAATTAAGCCCTATAATGTAGGGCTTTTATATAGAGGAATTTTTTAATATGTTAAAAAAAATCTACCTAAAATTACAAGTAAACATTACATGCAATAGTGGTACACTAGAAATGTTCTCAGCAAATACAGTAGTAAAATAAAAATGTCCCCTTCCCCCATTATTATTTGATATAGTTCTAGAAATGCTAGCAATAGCAATAAGATAAAAAAAAAAAAGAAAGGCATTAAAGATAATAAGTTAAAACTATCCTATTTGCTGAAGGCTTACTTACAAAATTATAGGGAAAAAACAAAGAAATTCACTCACACAATTAACCACTGCTATCCTATTTGTGCTAACACAATTAACTCTCAATTATTTTCTTTTGTGCAGTAAAATAAACTTGCTAAAACAATGGCATTTTCTATTTTAATTAAAAAACCCAGGAGACAATAATATGAAATTCCATTCAAAATAACTACAAAATGCATAAAATAATTAAGAATCAATATACTAAAATTTGCTTAATATTTGTATAGATTCTATTATTAAATGCTTCTTAAAGATATAAAAAATAGTTTAGACATCTGGAGAATTGTCCAACGCTAAGAGCTGGGCCATACGTGTATAATAAAAATGACACTCTTACCAAAGCTAATTTGTATATTGATGTAACTTGATGTTAAAGTAAAAGTAAACTCCAAAGGGATGCTTTACAGAGTCATATAAAATAAGAGGAAAATTTGTTTGGAGGAACAAAAGATCTAGAACTTTAAGGGAAATTATGGGAAAAAAAAGATAGAGATGAAAGGGAAATAGCACTTCCAGATCTCAAAGTACATTACAAAGAAGCAATCATCAAAATCATTTGAAGCATAGTTTAAAAACAGGAAAGTAGATCAATAAAACAGATTAGACTAGAGGGAATCAGAAATAATGGGACTCAATAACACAGTGTTTAATAAATTCCAAAACATAATTCACCTAGAAAATAACTCCATATTTGAATTTTTTAAACTAGCTGAGAAAATTGTAAAGCAATCTTACAGAAGTTAGACCTGAACTATATTGCACAATCTTATACCATATTGCACAATATCTAGTGAATTAGGCCACAAGCACATATTTTAGATACACTCAGCAGTGGGGAAGAGAAAAAGAATATCTTATACCATAGTACACAATAAATTCAAAGTGAACATGTGAACTGAATATTAAAGATCACAAAACTAAAAAAACAGAGGAGAAATATACCATATATATTTTCGTACTTTGAACAAGAGATGGATTCTTAACCATATAAGAGGTAGAGACAATTGCAAAATATAAAGTAGATAATCTTGATTATGTGAAAATGAAAAGTTTTATACAAACAAAACTGTGTATCTAAGAAAACAAGGGAAGTAATTGACTGGGGGGGAAATCTTTGCATTACATATCGCTGATATCTCTGATACCTAGCATATACAGACAACTGTCAGAAGTGTGTATATACATAAATAAATATAAACAAAATCCATTTCCCAGCACATGGTTAAAAGATGTGAACAAACAATTCTCAAGAGAATAATTACAAACTATTAACAACTATATGAATGGATGCTCCAAATTGCTGATAACAAGAGAAATGGGAATGAAAAAACTTTGAGATTTCACCTCACTCCCAGCAAATTGTCAAAGATGCTGAAAAACAAGAATAGTCAATGTTGGAAAGCTTGTGGAAAGTCCAGTACACTAAGGCATTGTTGATGAAGATGTGAATTGGCTAACCATTCTGGAAGGCAATTTAGAAGTAGGCAAATAAAATGACGAAAATGTCTGTACTCTTTGATTCAGTAATTCTGTCAAGTAGTTGACAAAAAGAAAGGCTCTCTCTCCTTGTGTGAATATATGTACTTCTATATGACATACATATATGTATACATGGGCATCTATGTATGTGTATATGTCATATGTCAGCACTTTTACATGGTAGCAAAGACTTGCAAATAAAGGAGATGCCCATTGATTTGAGAATGGCTAAATAGATTGTGGTAGATGAATATAATGGAATGTTACTATACTATAAGTAATGACAAACATGATGATCACAAAGACTTGTAGAAAGACTGCATGAACTGATGCAAAATAAAGCAGTCAAGAAACAACATATACAGTAAGTACAACAATATAGATATAAAGAGTAAAAACACTAAAACAATAAAAATTGAATGTTGTGAAATTAAAAGAACAAACTTGACTTCTACAAAGAGACAGAAGACATCTTCCTTTGCTCTACTGCAGAAGTCAAGGTTTAATAGTATGAAACACTGCCTATGATGCCAGACTTTATCTAGTGTTGATTGGCTTTGCTAAATTCTTTCTCTTCTTTCTCCTTTTCTTCCTTAAAATTGAATGTTGTGAAATTAAAAGAATAAACTTGACTTCTAAAAAGAGCCAGAAGATATCTCCCTTTGCTCTACTGCAGAAGTCAAGGTTTATTAGTATGAAACACTGCATATGATGCCAGACTTTATCTGGTGTTGATTGGCTTTGCTAAATTCTTTCTCTTCTTTTTCCTTTTCTTCCTTAAAATTGAATGTTGTGAAATTAAAAGAACAAACTTGACTTCTAAAAGGAGACAGAAGACATCTCCCTTTGCTCTACTGCAGAAGTCAAGGTTTATTAGTATGAAACACTGCCTATGATGCCAGACTTTATCTAGTGTTGATTGGTTTTGCGAAATTCTTTCTCTTCTTTTTCCTTTTCTTTCCTTTAAAAATTATTTGTTATAACAGATGCCTTTAATGGAGAGGGAATAAGGAGAGATAGAAGAGGAAATTTAAGTATGTGAAAACAACAACAAATCTATTTTTAAAAAATAAAAAACAATTTTTAAAAAGAACAGATTTCATTTGCCCATGCAATAGAACGTAGCAAACAGTAGAGGGGGTGACAAGAGCTGGGTAAAGATGCTGGTACTGAGCAAAGCTGTGTGTTGTTCCTAACAAAAAAGTTGATCTTTCTAATGACTTACTTATCTAAGGAAAAAAATGAGTATGATTCCTGATTCCAAAGATTTGAAATGATTGACAATCAGAAATCCAGAGAATCAAAAAGACTTTTTAAAAGTTGTTGCTAGGTTCCATTGTGGCCCTGAAAAAATACATTTTGAACAAGAAGTTATATACAAATGAATGACTTTGACCTTTGGGCAGTATATCACTGAAGTGAATGCTATGAGTCTGAAACTCTTTGTCCAGTTGAAAGATTTAAGTCCCTTTCCAAAGCTAGTTATTTCAAAAAATGTACTGCCAGATTTCTTAATTATAGATGATTGGATCTGAAAGAGACCTTAGTGATTATCTCAAACAATACAGGTGAGGAAATCAAGGATAAAGGAAGAAAAAATGACAAGTCCCAGGCCACATAGCTAGTTAAGATACAGAACTAGGGCTGGAATGAGCTTTCCTCAGTCCAAGTGCCATTCACATTATATGACAGCTACTTCCTAGTACTGCCCAACAGTTTGGAGCTCATCATAACAGGATTTGACCTCCATAATTTAAATCTCTGAATACCAAGTTCATTACTTAGAGTCATATACCTCCTAGATAGCTTCTATTTTAAAATACATATTTATAACATATCACCAATTTTTTTGTCATCAGCATTTGTGATTCTTAGTCATAGGTGAGAAAGTTCCCTCTGATGTGTACCCCAGCAACATTCTTGCAGCTTACAGTCTTTAAAGCTGCTGGAAAGACTGAAAAATTTAACAACTGATCTTAGATAACAAAACCAATATGTATCCCTTCAAAGTACTACCTCAGGTTCTCTCTCATTCCCACTCTGCACCCAAATAATATACAATCCCATAGCTTAGAGTAAGAAGGGACCTTAGATTTTTTTAGACCAAAAATCCACAAACTCCTCCCTGATGTAAATTGATAATATAGATTTGAGTTTAGCTGGAGCATCCTGAGGAAGGGAATCAAGAAGGTGAAGGCCTTGAGTTCTTACAAAATGAGTATCAGCTGAAGGAACTGGGGATGTTTAGCCAAGAGAAGAAAAATTTAAGAAACAAGGTAGTGGTCTCTCAAGTATTTGAAGGAATGTCACTAGAAAAAGGAACTACACTAGTTCTATAAGATCCCCTAGGGCCAAATTGAGAGCAAAAGATGGAAATCACAGAGAATAATCTAAGCTTGACATAAAGGGAAATTTCCTAACATTGAGAACCATTTCAGAATGTAGTGGGGTGCTTTGTTAGGTCTTAAGTGACCTCTTATTGGAAGTTTTTAAGCAAAGATTGGATGACCATTTGTTGAGTATGCAACTGCAAGGATACTTTTTTGAATATAAGTTAATTTTTTTTTAAAAGAGGTAAATTTTCAGCTAATTTGAAAAAAGCAACGTGACTTAAGACCTGAGGGAGGAGGTGTTCTACACAGCACATCAAATCAAAGCAGCCCCAAAAAGGAATACAAAATGTCACCTATACATCACTAGAGGATCAATTGTCTTACCAAGGAAATGTTGTTCACTTGTTGCTTGTAAACGATTTCCCAGAGCTGACTTTGTAGTCATAGGAGACTTGGTTTACCATTGGGATCATCCATGTGTCCGTGTACGTGTGTGTTTGTGTTTAATTCAGTCATCAAAATCATAGCATCACAGATTCAGAGCTAGAAGGGGGTTTAGAAAACAGTAAAACCCTGGATCCTCAGACTACAAATCCAGTGCTCTCTCCACTAAAACACAGCACCTCTGGAACCAGAAGTGATTACTACAGAACAGGACAATTATTTAAGGATGGATGTGAGGGGCCATAAGGAAATTTAGTTTCCACATGACAAGAGCACACCCTCTTGGCAGCTTCCAAGAGAGATAAGGTGCTTCTCTATTGTTCAAATTTTCTTTCCCTGGTACAGTGCCAGTGCCCACTCCCCATTCCCCAAACATCTCAGACTTTGGCTTCCCTGATATCATGGACTTTCATCAGGTGGGTGGCTTACAGATCTCACAGCCTCTAAGTTAAGGTTCTTGAAGGATTCCCCAAAGCTATAGAGACACTGGTTATAGCAGTGCGTTTAACCAGGAGCCTGGGCCTGGCATATTCTGCCATTCATCTAATGAGCTTTAACATCACTGCAAAGATGGTACATTGAGTAGAGAATGCTGTAATGAATCAGGGATGAGGACTAGGCTTATGTTTCGTTAATATAGGAGACTCAGAGATGAGGAAATCCCCCCTACTAATGCAGGTCTATAACTTATAGTCTTAGAGAATCACCTAGAGTGCTGAGAAGGTTAAATCATTGTGTCCAGGGTTGTACAGTCAGTGTGTGGGGACTGTTTCATTCATTTTATTTACATCCCCAGCACCTTGCACAGTGTCCACCACATAGTAGGCCAGGGTTTGGACTTGAACCTTCATCTTCCTAGCTCCAAGGGCAGCTTGATTTTCACCATACAGTACTTCTCAAACATTTTTGTCTTAGGAACCTTTACAATCTTTTTTTTTTTAATATTATTTTAATTTATTTAATTTTTTTCCCTGAAAACACTTTGTACTCTTAAACATTATTAAGGACTCCCCTAAGAATTTTTGCTCATATAGATTGCTGGTTATTAACATTTGCTGTATAAGAAGCTAAAACATCATACTACAATTGTGAAAATAGTTGTGACTTTGTAGTATACTCTGCATGGGTTTCAGGGACCCCCAAGGGACCCTCCATCACACTTTGAGAACTACTGTACAATGTTATCCTGCTATTGAAGATGAGGAAACTATTGGGAAATGGAATCTCAATCAATCAATCAATCAATCAGCAGTCATTTATGAAGCACTAATTATGTGCTGGGTACTGTACTAAGCCCTGGAGATACAAAGAAAAAAATGAAAACTGCCTTAAGAGGCACACAGGGGACTCAGCGGATAGACCTCCTCAGAAACTTATTAGTTATGGGACCCCAGAAAAACCACCTAATCTTTGTTTACCTCAGTTCACTCATCAGGAAAATGGAGGAAATGTTGTAGGATCAAACGAGGCAGTAAGTGTAATGAGCTCAGCAAAGTGCCAGGCACATCGTTAAGTACTATGTAAGTATTACCTATTCTTATTGAAACAGTTACTACCTTCAAGGAGATTATATTCTATCAGGGAAACAATGTGTATACATATACACAAGGTATAAAATACACAGATACAAAATATATACAAAGTGCACTCAAGGTCACTTCTTGGGTGGGGGCAGAAGGGAATTTTCATTGAAAGAATGAAGCAATTACTCATTCTGAGCCTATGAACAAACTCCAAGGATACAAAGGATCAGAAAGACCAGTGCTTCTAATAATGGGCTTTAGGAAAGCATCAGCTCTACTCTCTTGAGTGATATGCAGATGCCTTGTGACCGTAACTGGATAAAAATGAATGAATGCTCAAATTAACAGCTACGATCACAGATGCTTACGCATCCACTGATTGCTTTCCTTCATATTTACACAGACCTGTGATTTCAGTGGTCTAAGGAGGTCCTGGTAGGAAAGTGCCTCCACCAATGCATATCTATGCCTCTTCTACAACTTAGAGTCTTGGAGAGTTGTTGATGCATTGATGGGGTTTTTTTCTTAATGGGATAAGTTATAGCTCTCTAGGTGGCCATATTTGCTACTTTTTCAGATTAGGTTATCTGAATTTTCTGATAATTGAAGTTTAAATTGGAGCAAAATCCATGAGCTTTGGAGGTGGAAAGGACCTTAAAAATCATTAAGTCTAGTCCCCCTGTTTGTTTGTTTTCCAGCAGAAAACACTGAAGTACAGGAAAGGGAAGTAACTTCCTCAAGACCAACCAGAACATCAGTAATGAGTGGGACTCCAACTCATTTTCCCTATTTGATTTTCTTTTCTACTTCTGGGGTTTAAGAAGAGAAACATTCAGCCTTGCTCTTTTAGTATATCCAAATTTTAACTCCATCTCTCTAGATTCATAATAATGCCTAACATTTACATAATATTTTAAGATTTGCAATCTACTTTATGTATATAATCTCATTTGATCCTTGCAACAACCCTGAGAAGTAGGATCTAATTTTTCCCCATTTTTCAGATGAAAAAAACTGAGGTATAGATAAATTCAGTGTCTCGTCCGGAGTCACACAGGTTCTTCATGTCTGAGACAGGGTTCAAACTCAGGCTTTCCTAACTCCAACTCCAGTGTTGTGTCCAGTATACCAGCTGAGAGAGGAAGCATGCTGCAGTGGAATGAAGACTTGTTTTGACATCAGGGGCCCTAGATTCAAGTCCCTGCTTTGCTATTTAATACCCATGTGGTCTCAGGAAAGTTATAAACTCATTAGGTCTCATTTTTCTTTATCTAGAAAATAAAGAACTCAGGTTAGATGATGTGAAAGTTCTCTTCCATCTCTCATTCTATGATCCTGTGGAATTACAATAAAGTTAGGAAGGACAGTTTATTTAAACTGTTTAATCAGGAACTATATCCCTGATGCATTAATACTTATTGTTCAGTCTTTTTTCAGTCATGTCTGATTCTTTGTGACCCCATTTGGGATTTTCTTGCCAAAGATAGTAGTTGACCATTTCCTTCTCCTGCTCACTTTATAGGTGAGGAAACTGAGGCAAATAGTAAAGTGATCTGCCCAGGGTCACACAGCTAGTAAGTGTCTGAGACCAGATTTGAACTTAGGAAGATGAGTCTTCCTGACTCCAGGCTTGGCATTTTACCCACTGCACTACCTTGCACATTAAGAGTTCTTAAAGAAGTGGAAATTCTGTTCCATTCAAGACACAGAGTTCAGGGGGAGGGAGAAAATAATTCTCCCAAATTGTTGTATCCATCAAACTGGAAGGAGGCCAGTCATTTTCTGAATTCGATAATTAACTGAGTACAAATGGCCAACTGGCACTGGAACATTTCTGAGCTGACCTGATGTTCTTTAGCTCCCAGTCATTATAGAAACAGCTCGCACTTTTCTTTTTTTCTGTGGTCATACATTATCTTGAGATCATCAGTTTTTTAAAGTTTAGAAGAACAATAATGCTAGCTTCCTGTATAGTTTTCTTAAGTAAACAAACAGGAGACAACAAGGTGCAGTCTCCTTTCTGCAGGATTTAAAGATTCAATCTAAGACAACCAAGTCCCTTGAATTGTTTCAAGGACTGAGTCCAGAAGATAAACACCTCTATTCATACATAAGTCTACTGTAGTGTGGCCAACATTTAGTTTCCTACTACCTACTCTATGGACATTGAAGTCTGTCTAAATAGGTGAAGCCATCCTTCTAAACATTTTCTTGAGCTTCTTATAATCTCAACAAATATTTGTGTGCAGAAGTTTCTGTGGGAAGGACAATGCTTGTTTTCCCAACTGAAGTAATACTTTGAGTTACAAAGTTTCACTTATTTTGAGCATTTCATAAACTATGTGGAATCATAACTGAGCAGTGCTCATTCAGAACCACATCCATATTTTGTGTATGTAGCATATGACTCTATTCTGCATGATCTATAATATTCTGATGATCCTAGAAAATGTTATGAAAATACTAGGTCATTGTCTGCCTGAGACTAAGCATCTTGGTATTTGAAAACACTTCACCTGGATAAATAACCAAGTTTATTTTTCCATTTTTATTTCATCATGGTACAGTGGAAATCTCAATGGACTTGGAGAAAGGAGAGAGCAGGATTTGAATCCAACTTTTAACACTCAAAACATTTCAGAGATGGATTTCAGTAACCATTGAGTCCAACTCAAGCTAACATATTTACTAGCTGTTTGACCATGGCAAACACTTTATGTCTAAGGCCCTCAGCTCTTCCCCAGTTATATAGATCCCCAATAATAAAATGGGAAATGATAGTAACTGTAATGCCTGCTTTACAGGGTGGTCATATTAAATGAGGCAGCATATAAATAAGATTTTAGAAAGTAGAGTAATCATCATCATCATCGAGAAGAATAACTTTTCAACCTGGAAAGTAGAAGATGTATGGTAGGAGAAGCAGGTGGGAAGGAATGCTACCTATCTTTGAGAATTTGAAGGGCAGCAATGTGGAGGAGGGGTGGGACTTGGTCTGCTTGTCTTAAGAAGGTAGAACTAGGGGAATTGTGTGTAAATTTCAGAGAGTAAAATCTAGAGTTGATATATGGGGGGAAATTCCTAATCAGAGTTATCCTAAAACCTATTTTAAAAACAGAAATTAGGTCACTAGAATAGACTAAATGAACAAGAAACTGAAGGAATTGAAAACAATGGCCAGAGTCTGATAAATACAAGGACATAAATTACTGGAGGGAAGCAGTCCCTTTTTGATAAGAACTGCTGAGAAAACTGGAAAAGAGTTTGACAGAAATTAGTTTTATAACAATATCTTATGTTATATACTAAAATATGTTGAAACCGATATGTTATCTATATAGAAAAGGTCACTTCATAGCAAAAATAGAAATTCATTCATTTTCTTCCTTCATTCTTTCCATCCTTCCTTTCTTTTTTCTTTCTTTTCTCCCTCCCTTCCTCCCTTCCTTACTTTCTTCTTTCTTTCCTTTCTTTTTCTTTTTTCCTTCCTTCCTTCCTTCCTTCCTTCCTTCCTTCCTTCCTTCCTTCCTTCCTTCCTTCCTTCCTTCCTTCCTTCCTTCCTTCCTTCCTTCCTTCCTTCCTACCTTCCACACAGCTGGAGGATGTTCTAAATCCAGTATTCTAAATTCCAACTAGCTATCCACAAAAACACCAGAACCTAACCAGCATGCATGGGCACCTTACCATTTATGAACCACCCTCTTTCTGTTTTCCAACTCTTGTTCTTGGAACAATTTTAATTATTGTTTCTGTTGTTAATTATCAAGTTAATATTAGCAGGTAAAGAGATAAAACTATCCCCATTTACTGATGATATAATGACTTACTTAGAAAATCCTAGGAAATCTGCAAAGATACTACTCAAGACAGCTTATAACTTCAACAAAATTTCAGTCTACAGAATAAATGCTCAAATCAATTACCATTGCAAATGAGGAAAGTATGGCAATCTCCCACATTGTGGCTTCGCTGACATGTCCTATGAATATAAGCTCTTTTCCTTCCTTACAGCTCCTCTATATAGGCTATATGACCCTGGGAAATTCACTTAACCCCTGACTGCCTCCGTTTCCTCAACTTTAAAATGAGGATCATTGAACCTTTCTCACAGGATTAGTAGGAAAGTAATTAGTAAAAAGTAATTAGTGAAGCTTAGCCTGCCATAGAAATGCTTAATTCAGCCTTCCCCAACCCCTTCGAATATAATTTCCAACAGGACAGAGAATGTCTCATTTTTATATTTTTATCCCTAGTTCCTAGAACAGTGCCAGGTATATAACAGGCACTAAATAAATGCTTTTTTGATTGATCATTTGAGCATAGATTATCTGTGACACAGTGTGCTAGGCCCTGAGAATACAAAGAAAGGAATTCAAAATCTCTGCTCACATAGAATTTAAATGCTCCTGAGTCAATAAATACGAACACATAAATTCATGGAAGATAATTTGAGGAAAAAGAATGCTAACTTGGGGGAAATCAATTATTTAAACAATCAAAAAACATTTTTTAAACACTGGTCAACTGTGAATGACTTAGCTTTTCAGATCAATACAATGATCCAACACAATTCCAAAGGACTTATGATGAAAAATACTTTCCACCTCCAGAGAGAGAATAGATAGAGCCTGAGTGCAGAGAATTATGCCTGAACATAATTTTTTCACTTACTTTATTTTTCTTGATTTTTTCTTTATGAAATGACTAATATGGAATATATTTTGCATGGTTTTACATGTATGGTTGATTTCACATTTCTTGCCTTCTTAATGGGTAGGAGAGGTATTGAAGGGAGGGAGAGAATTCGGAATTCAAATATTTTTAAATTAATCTTTAAAATAAACAATAATTTAAAAATAAAAATGGAAATTGTAATTGGGAAATGTTTAGCAAAATAAATAACAAGTACAAAGCAAACAAACAAACACATGGGTTCAAGTCTTGGCAGAGCTATATAACTAAGGAAGAATAATCAGAACTTTGCCCCAGAGCATCAGAGCAGCAAAAATTTAACACATACCCTCATTCAGAAGCAGAAACTACTGGCAAATGGTTGGCATTGTTAACCCCGATTGCCCTCTCTATCTCCCAAAAAAATAAATAAAAGGATGTTTGGTTCAAGTTTATGAAGCATATTAGGCTGTTTGACCATGGACAAGTCACTTAATCTCTAAGTGTTCCAGACAACTTTTTAAGGCTAGAAATCATAAATAAGAAACTCGTCTATGAGTGTTGAAATTTCCCACCCATGGTAGTTCTCCCCTCCACAATGAAATCATAGACGTTAGCCTAAAGAAAGAAAAAAATGGCATTACCCACCTCAGAAGGTTATTATAAGAAAAATGGGTTTGAAACCTTCACAAAAAGTACCTATTGTTCTTGGTATTTTGAGATCACTGCCCTTAGAAACATAAAAATGAGATGAAAATATCCTTTAAGAATAATAACAAATTGGCTGATAGGCTAGAATAGATATGTGAGGCCCCAATTATATTCCAAGCCACCTTCTGAAATACATCTACCTTCAGAGTACAAATTCAGACATACTTTTAAAAGAAACCTGGAAAGGGAAAACTGGCAAAACTTCAGGATCCAATGGAACCCACTTGAACTGGATGAAGACTGGACTAGAAATTGTGCCATGGTTGGATGCCCTGGGGGATCCTTCAGAACTGCAGAAATATTGCCAAATCAACCACATTACATGAAAATGTACTGAAAGTAAATATGGACAAGTAATCCAATGCATATGGAGATGCTTTGGGCAAAATGCAAAATGTGAGCATTCATGAGGGAAAATGTTGCAGCCCCCAAACTGTGGTGAACATAACCACAAAATCAAAACATTCCAGTCTCCCAGCCTAGAACTAGAACCCACTGCCTCTTGTAAAGGTAAACAGAAGTCTTAGCATCACATGAATTTTTGCAATAGATTTTCCTTTATTTCATTAAGTATTTTCCAAATACATGCAAAAAAACTAACATCAATTTAAAAAAAAATTTCAGTGCCAAATTTTTCCCCTCCAGTCTGCCCTTCCTGTACCTCTTGAGAAGGCAAGCAATATGGTATTGATTATACATGTGAAGCCATACAAAATATATTTCCATATCAGCCATGTAGCCAAAGGAAACACACATACAAACAAATCAAGAAAAATAAAGAAAGTAAATAGCATTTGCTTTATTCTGCAATCACAGTTAATCAGTTGTCTCTCTGGAAGTGGATAGTATTTTTCATCATGAGACTTTAGGAACTGTCTTGGATCATTGCCTTGATCAGAGTAGCAAAGTGTTTTACAGTTGATCATCCTTACAATATTACTCCTACTGAGTACAGTGTCCTCCTGGTTCTGTTCACTTCATTTTACATCAGTTCACATAAGTCTTCCTAGGTTTATCTGAAACAATTCTATTCATCATTTCTTATAGCACAATAGTATTCCATCACAATCCTATACCACAACTTGTTCAGCCATTCCTCAATTGATGGGAATCCCTTCAATTTCCATTTCTTTGCCATATATGTTTCTTTTAATGCTGTGCTGAAAGGATGACACCCCCTCCCCCAGTATCCTTCTATTCAAATTTTGTTGGCTCCAACAGGACATGGCTTATACCTACCTCCTGACAGAGAAAGGATGGATCAAATATGCAGACCAAAACATATGTCTTTTGGGATATGGCCAATGCGTGGATTTGCTGTGCATGACTATGCATATATTAAAAGTCTTTGATTTTTCCTTTCCTTTCCTGTGGGAGGGGAGAAGTTGTGGAGATAGAAAAGAAATGCTTAGTAATTGAAAATATTGATAAAAATGAAAAATACAAGGCCCCATGTAATGTTTTCTTGGTTTAAAGACATTTCCAAGTTGATGAGGTGCCAAATCAATTCAATTAAACTCAAATCAAGAATCATATAGTAAGCATCTACTCTGCATAATGTAACTCTTCTGCCTTCACAATACCTTTGGGGAGAGTCCAAATTTTCTTAGTTTCTCATCTATGTTTTTCTTCAATATTATGAAAAGTATATGATTGCATCCTTGCAGATGCTAAGATCCCACAGAAGCACATAGCAACTCTTCCATGTCTTTTCAATTTGTGTGATTTTTGGCCATGTTTTCCTATAAATCTTCCTTAGTGGATAGGCCCAGAAGGCCTTTTCTCTTCCTCTTTAAGTATTTCAGGATATCAATGTGCCAATAAGACCTGCCTATCTCTTGTCCTTGGTTTTTCCACATATGGGGTCTGCCATTTTCTTTAGTCATATTTACCCCTTGAAGTTCTTGTACACATGGCTTTGTTGGTAACATTCTGTAGCATGTGTCTGTTCCACATTTATCTTTTTTGTATCCTTTTAGTTATCTGCAGTTTTTATTTTTCTAAGATAGTGATGCTTCAAGATTTACAACCATGTATTTAAGTATTCCTTCCTTCAATTCTCCCTCCTTTCCTTTTTCCCTCTCTCTCACTCTTCTTTTCTCCCTCCCTTCTTCTCTTCCTTCTTCCTTCCTCCTCTCCCTCTTTCCTTCTACCCTCCTTTCCTCTTCATCCTTTCCTCCCTTTGTTCCTTCCCTTCTTCCTTCCTTCTTTCTTTTTTTTCTTCCTTCCTTCTCTGCTATCAATAAGCATTTAGCAAGGTCCTACTATGTGGGAGGAACAGTTCTAGACCTTAAGAAAACAAAAATAAAAACTGAACAGTCCTTGTTCTCAAAAAGTTTACCTTCTATTAGACAGAAAACAATATATACACAAATGAGACTGTATAGATGGGAAAGAAATAGAGTTTTGATGTAGTTAATAACTCAGGACCATCCATATTTAAAGTGAAAGAAATGCTCTTCCTCTGAGTAATATGGTGAGGAGGAGCTTTGGGGGAAAGCTATTTTACCCATATCATGGTGAAATTCTAATGATACCCCTTGGTTAGTGACTTGAGAGGCAAACCATACTGCATTCCTTGGCTAGATAATTTATTTAGTGACACTCTCTTTTTTGTAGGCTTAAGGGAGGCAACACAAAATCCAATTCAGAGTATTTACACTACTATAGTGTCCTAAGCATCACCACTTGTTTGCAGTGTGTTAAATACAATTCACACAAAATAAATACATTCTGGTATAGTCAAAAGAGTATTGGGCAGGCAGTTGGGAAAGATAATTCTAGAACTAGTTCTGCTACTTATTAATTATAGCCTTTTAGGCAAGTCATTTCAGCGATGGATTTGGGAAAGAATGCTGAACTTGGAGTCAGTTAATCTAGTCTTGGCTCTGACTCTACTACTGCCTACTAGCAATACAGTTCTGAGCAAATTATTTCATTTACCATCCTGAACCCCAGTTTTCCCATCTGTAAGTTGGAGGTTATAGATTTAGAATAGGAGGGACCTTAACAATCAGCTAGCCTGGTGTTTTTTAGGTAGCTAAAGTACATTTAGCTCAGTGTATAGAACATAGGACTTGGAGTCAAGGAGATCTGAGTTTAAATCTTACCTCAAATTACTTTCATGATCTTGGAAAAAGGGGATAATAATAGCCCCTACCTCCCAGAGTTGTTAGGAGAATAATATGAGATGACATACAAAGCTCTTTTCAAATTTTAAAGTCACATATCAATATTATCTGCTGTTTTACAGATGGGAGAACTAGGATCCAGAGAGGGAATAAAATTGGCCCATAGTCACTTAGATGGGAATAACAGAACTGGGTTTCAAACCCAAGTCTCTCATTCTGAATCTTCACCCTTTCCACTTAGCTAATGCTAATGCTATACATTCTTATTCTCTCAAAGAGTTCTTGTGAGCATCAAATAAGGTAGTATATTTCAATCAGTAAACATTTATTAATCACCTACCATGGGCCAGACTCTAGTGATGCTAAGACATAAGTGAAATATTCCTAGTCCTAAGGGTTTACAAAGCACTGTATATATATATTAACTCATTTGATCCTCACAACAATCCTGGGAATGGGTAGGGGGGTATCATTATTATCTCCAAATGAGGAAAGGAGAGACTTGTCTAGGGTTACACAGTTAGAAAATGCCTGAGGCAGAAGACAAACTCAGGTCTTCCTGACTCCAAAACCCCATTGTCTATCCACTGTACCACGCAGTTGCCTCTCATAAAGCGACTAAGATCAAGGGAGGTAAGTGAATTATTTAAGGTCATTTATATCCGAAGAGAGGGGATGTAAATTTCCTCTGAATCCAGAGTCAATATTCTTTTCATCACACTACACTGCCTCTCTACTGAAGTATAAGCTGTTATTGAAATCATTAGCTTTGGGGTTTTTTACTGCTATCATTATTTATGTCTGTCATGTCATAATCTCAATGACATTTATTTCTCACTTCAACTGTCTTTTATGGGACTGTCTTTTATTTTTCTTTGTATCTCTAGTGCGTAGCACAGTACCTGGCACATAGTAGGTGCTTGATAAATATTAATTGACCAATACATATTTATTTAGGGGGGAAGGGCATGTGGTTTGAAAGCACTGAGTCCTTCATTCTAGTCAATCACTCACAGAATTTAAGTTTCAGATTCTGAAGAGAAAACTTTGAAAATGAAAACCAGAGGGAGGATAAGAATTACTCAAAGGACAGCAAAGCACAAAAGGAAGCAACTTTTCCAAATGCAGAAGAGTTGGACTATATCGACAGAGAGGCTGGGCAAAATTCAGCTGTGAGGCAATGATTGGGGATTTCCTTTCACCACATTTTCTCTGGTCCCTTAATTGTTTTAAACTTTGCTGAGTACTTTGTTTACAATCCCTAGTCCAGGGATTTGCATCCCCTGCTCCTGTTTGTGCTATCCAAGAGTCAGTCTCAGTTCCATTCTGCCTGGAGCAAGGTAAGGATTTTCTTTCTGTTCTGCTCTGTGATCGGAAGCTCTGACACAGAAAAGGAGTGTGTGTGTGTGTGTGTGTGTGTGTGTGTGTGTGTGTGTGTGTGTATGTGCATGTGTGTGTATACGCCTGTGTGTGGCAAATGACTAAGGAACCCATCCATTTAACCTGATCATTGATGGAGGCTGGCTACAGAGAACTAGGGACAATCAGAAAAGTTTCTAAAGCCAAAGAATTCTCTTTTGAGACATGTGCTTTGAAGAGTTTGTTCAGAGAGCTCATTTTTTGCCAGAGATTTCCATCTCATTTTCAAAAAAAAAAAAAAGGATGCAGCATACTGATGATTTTATTTTTAAAGCACAATCAAATTTTGGAGGTGAAGTATCTTTTCTTATGAATGTCCTTTGTAAGATCTGTATTTCATTTGTTTTAAATTTTTGGTCTTGCTGGGAGTAGGAAACATTAAGAGACAGCTAACATTGCTAAGCAGGAATTCTTATTTTGAACTCTGGAGTCTGTAAAGACTAAAAAGAGAATATGTTTTGCTGGTTGAGAGATAGCTTTCCTTAAGGGGATCTCTGAGTGATCATGTCTCTTTGGGCTTTTTTTCAGGCTGTCTCTGCCTGCTCTCTTCCAAACATGAAGGTTGGAGCAATCTACATTTTGTCTCCAAGAAGGACTTTTACAGCTGTTTCCCCACTTTCAAATTTCTAACTGAGCTTGAGCTCTCAGCACAGTAGGGGGAAGGGGATAAGATTGTTAGTGAGGGAAAAGATTGCCAGAGAGTGAAAGAGAAATCAAAAGACTGAAGTGAGCCTTTGTAAGAGAGAGATCACAGATATCCCTCTCTTCATTAGTCTTCTCCACCAGTGGCCACCTACCTACTCACCACCACCACCACTCTGACACCCATTCTCTCTGCCTATCTTAGCAGGTTGATTGCTTTTCTACCCCTTTTATCTCATACATTGTAGCTACTAGGAAGCCAGAGCAATAGCAGGCTGGTGTCCAACCTTATGGAAGCAGGGGGTTTGGTGTGGAATAAGGGATGGGTAAGGTAAGGGTAAGAGACTGTTGTGTGCAAAGGTGTCATGCAAGCTGATAAAGCATACAGGGAACACTTCAAATAAGGTCCCACCTTCTACTGACAAGGCACTCAGGTCTATCTCAATGAATGGTTTTTCCTACTCTTATTATCACTTCCCAAAACAAATGATGATACTTTTGAGATTTAGTGACAGAATATGTATGTGTGCATACACACATATATACACATGTATGTGTGTACGTATGTGTGTAGACATGTATGTATATGTGTATATTTCACATATATGCAGCAATAGGCAGGAATGGATGTAGTGTTGGATTTAGAGGTAGGAAGACCTGGGACTTTCACCACAGATATTTGTTAGGTCTATTACACTGGGCAAGTGTCTCAGGTTCATCAAGAAAATGAAGGAGTTGGGCTCGAGGCCTCCTAAGACCCCTTCCAGTTCTATGTCTATGATCCTAAGATCTCTGGAAGGGGTGGGAGAATGTCAAATACCAAGAGCCTACAATAGTCATTGATCATCTGTGGATAACTCCCCTTGTATTCCCCACTTACTTTGTAAAAGGCAGAAAAAGACTCAGGACACTCCAGTTATTCTTATTCACCCCAGTCATGTAGCTGACCTCTCCATCAGGCAGTTAAGCAGGGTGCTGAACTCTTCCACTTTTATTGTACACTTACACAATTCACAGGTCCTGATTTTTCAACCTCATTGTAAAAATAAAGGAGTAATCCTTCCATTCCCCTCTACTTCCACCCTCCTACACATACACACACATTTATTTGTGCTTCTTTTTTGACAAATGAGAAAATGTAATTGTTAAACAGGGAGCAACAATGTCCTTTTCCAGAATGTAGGTTAGATGCCCAAATGACTTGAAATGTCACCTTTACCCTGCCCTTGTTCCCCTACCTCCATTCCATGTTTACTAATGCAAGTGAATAAGGGAAAAATCTATTTTGCAATTCTATTACAACATGTGGATTTGTTGAATTGAGATGATCAACCTGCTGAGTTACTAGAAAATGCATGCATTTCACTAAAACAAGAACTGTCATGGGATTTTAAAACTGGGAACAGATTAGGAAAAATTTGTACAATAAGTTCCTAGTATATTTGCCATTTAAAATAAAAACTCATCGTAACAATCTAGCACTAGTAATTTTTCAAGATTCTTAAAGATGAGAATCCTAAATGACAGCTCTGTCTTGCATGTGGAAGCTTATACATGCAGAAAAGTTTGGAAAAGATGAAAGAAAAGCCATCAGCATTCTCATTTGACAGCCATGAATTTCTTATCTGCAATGCCAGGGTGCCCTTCATTTACCTAAGCATTGATGCAGGCTGGGAGTAACCGTGTTTAATTAGCAGTAGCTCAAAGTCAACATTTTGTGCCATTGGAAATCCATTGCCCCTATCTTCCTCCCCTCCCCCATCCCCAAGATTAACTTGCTCTGAATTCAGCTTTCTACAGAACTCCTGTGCTCCTGGCCTATTCACACCCATGCAGAAGAGGAAGGCTGGAAAAGCTTAGGAACATAAATCTTTTTTTTTTTTCTGGTTCGTAAGGTTAACCCAGCTGCCTGGTGGCTTCCCAGCTGTTCCTGCTGTCGATAATAATTTCCATCCCTTGGCTGGCCTCTGGGAGCTTCCCCCAGAGCCGCCCTCAGCCAGGTCTATAGAAGCACTGACTCAAGGGTATTTAAACCTTTCAGTTCTCCTGGAAACCCTTGGGGCAAAGGAGGAGGCTGCAATGGGGGCCCTAAGCTGGAAGCCTAAGGGGGAAAACATGAGTAATGAAAGTCAGGATCCACATGTAGTCAACTCGATGAGAGAAATCAAAGTAAAAGCTGTGTCCTTTCTCTAGGGACCTAAGCAAATGATTCTGACACTTACCATGTCAGAGCTGGGAAGGGCTAAAACTTGGAATCTGCTGGCAAGGAAAAGGAAAAAAAAATGACGGGGAGGGAAGAGGAGGAGGGGAGAGGGAGGGGATAAAAAGAGAGGGAGGAAGGGAGAGAAGAGCTTTTGCTCTTTTTGATGTTGGAGGCACAGGGTGTTAGAGGCAGAGGGCAAGAGGAAAGAGCTCCAGAGTCCTGAAGCTGAGTGGGTTGTTTTGTATTTTTCATTTGTTTTATTTTGTTTGTTTGTTTTACTTTCTCCCCTACAGTTTCTTTTCCCATTTATCTTTTCAAGGAGGCCCCTTAGCCAAGGCACATTTACCAGTGGGATTAGGAGAGCTGCTGCTGCCTTCTTTTTCTCAAGTTGACAGAAGAGATTCAAAGAGATGAGACTTACTCTTTCTTCCCTAAGAGATCACGCTGAGTTTGATGTCAATGGATTTCCTTTGTCTGAGGTAGGTATACTAACTCGAGCATGGATTTTGTCTATAGTTTTTGTTCCATCCCACAATTTTTAGTGGTATTTCCCATCTGTCCCACTCCCCACCTCCCCACACACATCCCACTTTAGAGTTTCAGGTAGCCTCAATTTTGATTGGTAGTCTCTACTGGGCAACTGCAGGGTCTGCGAAATGCTCTTTGTTGTGCCTGAAATAGGTACAAATACTTCATTAGGTAGTTGTAGCAAAATGTTGGAGAAACTTCCTTCCCAGAGGATATCTGATTTCTAGGACCTGGGCAGAGACTGTGAAAACTGCTTTGTTTTGATTTTATTCTTAGTGGATATTGGAAATATCCAGAGTATCATTCAGTGTGAAGTGTTTCTGTCAGACAGCCCTAAGTCTTTTGTAAAGTTCTACAAGGGGTTGAAATGTATGTCTTAAGTCCTTCTGGCTGTCTGTTTCTCAAAACTGAGAGGAAGTGACTAACAAGCCTGAATAACAGGCAAGAATTTCATCAAACTGCATTTTTGTGTCTAAGTTAGGAGATTTTCAGTACGTTTTCAGGTTTGACTTCATTTTCAAAAGGAGCATTTCAATAAGGTTAAGTCAGGAGAATTGGAATGCCAAATCTTACTGAAAATTAGCTCTGTGAATATATGTGCATGCCTGCGTGTGTGTGTGTGTGTGTGTGTGTGTGTTTTACAGGTAGCCTAAAGGATGTTCTCTTACTTTGATAGAAATTGTGATTTGGTAACTCAGTGCTGTATCTTTCAATCAACATGACCCAACAAGCAATTTTTTTGGAGGGGGGAAGGCAAGGCAGTTGAGGTTAAGTGACTTGTACAAAGTCACACAGCTAGTGAGGGTCAAGTGTCAGTCAACAAGCATTTATTAAGCACCTGCTATGTGCAGGACACTGTGTTAAGTACTGGGAATGTAAAGGCAAAATGGGATAGGAGGATGTTGTGAAAGAACAGTCCCCTACCCTCAATTCACTTTAGGAGAAATTCAGCTCCTATTGTGATAGGCATTAGGGTTGCAAAGATGAAAATGAAACAGCCTCTGCCCACAAGGAGTTTATAATCCATTGAGGGAAATAACATATACACACATAAATTTGTACTAAATGTATACAAAATAATTGGGGGGGGGGTATTAGAATAGGGGTATATTAATAAAAGTCTAGGTAGGTGGTAACTCTTAAGTTTGCATTCTGCTGGGGTGATGAAACATGTAAACAGAGAAGCATATCCATGATAATTTAAAGGGGAAAGGGAGCAAACACTAACAATTAGGGGGAATATGAATCAACTGAAAATCAGTTTTACTTTAAATTTTAAGAAAAAGTGAAGATGGATCACTCTGCAATACCACCTTTCTTCCCTCCTCTTCCTACTCTCTCCAGCACATGATACTTTTTATTTCTTTGTTTAAGGATTGAAAGCCTCTAGGTCAATTTGGATTGTAAAATATATACTCATTAAAACTAAAACCTTGTAACACGTCCCTCCACAAGAGGTGCCTTGGAAGGTACCTTTATATGAAAGAGTGAAGCAGTAACTTCAGAAACAAATGTGCCTTTCCTCTATTAACTAGATGACAGCTAATAGAGGAGTCACAGTCCAAGTTTCTCCTGTTTTATTGGCTCTGCCCCCATTGACAATCACTTTTGTCAATGGATCATCTTTTAAAGAATTCATGTTATGTAGTCACAACATCAGCTTAGAGTTACTGTCAGAGGTATCTGTTTAAAATGCTCCCTCCCCTTGCACTGATGACATTTTAATTCTGGATTCAGTTCTTTCTGTTCTGTTTCAAGGGGGAAAGCAGCAATAGAGCATAACAGAAGAGCTAGTAAAATGTTTGTAGACCTCCTGGGTCTATTAAACACAGTAAAATGCTTCCTGGTTTTTATAACCCCTCTTTCTTCAGTTCCGTTGGCCTCATCTGCCAGCTGATGGTAAAAAACATGAAGTTAATTTTTGAATGTCTTTAAGCAGTTTGAATAAATCTGTCAGGCAGAGGTAAATAAGGAGAACAAGGAGAATTAAATATATAATTGAATGCAATAGCGTAAATGGAAAGACTAGGAGATGCTTTTTATCCCAGAAAATATAATGAAACATCCAACTCCATTGTATACACCTTCAGATGCTGTCACTGTCATTTTTGCTTAGTTGTTTTTCTTCTTTACTTGAAAAACTTCCATTCAAGATGAAGATGGAAGAAGGGAGTTAGAGGGGTCCTATATCTAGAAATGACTGTTGTGTACAAACAAAAGGCATTAATAAAACTAACTTATAAAGGTGGTGGTACAGGGAGGCATTAGGGTGAGGAGACAGGCTTTCTCCAGTCCTTTGCCTCTCAGAGGCCACAGTGAATAGCTAACTGAACCTGGATTCAGGAAGACCTGAGTTCAAGTCCAGTCTCAGACGCCTACTATATAGCAGCACTGATTCAAGGGTATTCAAACCTCTGACACCATGTCAGAGAGCAAAAACTGGGAAGGGCTAAAACTTGGAATCTGCTGACAGAAAAGGCAAGAAAAAAAAAAACTATAATGGTAAGTGACCCTGAGCAAGTCATTAAGTCTGTTTGCCTCAGTTTCCTGATCTATAAAATGAGGGTAATAATAGCACCTACCTCCCAGGGTTGTTATGAGGATTAAATGAGATAATAATTGCAAAGCCCAGACTTAGCACAGCATAAGCACTATATAAATTTAGTTATTATCACAATTACAAATTGAATTTTCTTGGTATTGCCTAGAATGGAAATTCTTCAGCTGAGTGTCTCTGTCTTTTCTATACAGCATATGCTTTAATGAAAACTTCCAGAATTAGTCTAAAAATTCACCTAGAAATTCCTGCAATACAATATGCCTGAAGAGCACTTTAAAGAGATTCTGGGAACACCAAAGAGTCCAGAGCCCGTAAGGATGGAGAAGAGGAACAACAATGAGTACGTGGTCACTGCGATTCCCCTGGTCAGTGAGGTTCAGCTGACAGCAGCCACTGGGGGAGCTGAGCTCTCCTGTTACCGCTGTGTCATCCCCTTTGCAGTGGTCGTTCTGATCGCTGGAGTGGTGGTTACAGCCATAGCCTACAGTTTCAATTCTCATGGATCCATCATCTCCATTTTGGGGCTTATCCTACTGTCGTCTGGACTTCTTTTATTAGCTTCCAGCGCCTTGTGCTGGAAGGTAAGGCGGAGGAGCAAGAAATCGAAACGACGGGAGAGTCAGACAGTTCTGGTGGTAAATCAGAGGAGCCTGTTTGCTTAAAAAAAAAATGATAAAAACATAAATCTGAGGCCTAAAAACCTGGCCAGCATATATATATATATATATATATATATATATATATATACACTCATCTATATTTCATGCAACTGGAATTTTCTAAATGCCAATTTAGAAAATGCAATTGGCAAACTTGGGAAGGGTTTGCTAGAAGTCAGGGAGAAGATTGAGAGTGGAAGGAGCTCTTGTGACCTGCATCTTCTTTGATGACATACTTGATGGCAAAGACTGTTTCTAAGACTAAGTCAGCTTCTTCTCCACATTACGCTTGTAGGGAATTATGTGTGAGATGAAGACTATTAGTTAACGCTCGGTTAATATTTTCATTGCTGTGGTTTAGTCATTTTCAGTTGTGTCCAACTCCTGGTGACCCCATTTGGGAGTTTTTTGGCAAAGCTACTGGAGTGGTTTGCCATTTCCTTCTCCAGCTCATTTTGCAGATGAGGAAACTGAGGCAAACAGGGTTAAGTGACTTGCCCAGGGTCACACAGGGAGTAAGCACCAGATCTGAACTCAGGTCTCCCTGACTCTAGGCCTGGCTCTCTGTTCCATTTAGCTGCCCTGGCTAATACTGGAAGTCATCAAACAAAACAAAATGATGGGACAGACTTGCTGTATCTGAGAGTTGCCCACAAAAAAAAATCACTAATGTAACATTGTAGCATTTAAGCACAGTGAAGACTTCAAAGGTGTAGATCACTTTTGATTTTATTTCCTTGAAATTCTTTGATTCCCCATCCCTACTCCATAAGCTAATTCTCTGGCATCTATTTTTATTATTCTGTTCCAGTGACCTCATTGGTGGTACTTTTTTCTTGAAGATCAAACTCTTAACTTGTTAACTTTTACTGTTGGCTAGATATAAACATGTTTGTAATGATTTGTGTCAAAAGTAAACAAAGGATAAGCAGAGCTGGGAGGCAATGTTGTTGGGTTAAATTAATATTGAGATGATCCAATGTAGCACTTTCAATGATTTTTATATAAATTTTTTTAATGTAATGTTCATTTAAAATAATAAATACTCAGTGCTGCTAGAACTTCCTACAGGATTTTTTTTTTCATTGTGGACATTTTATTGGAGGCTCTTAATCACCCAGAATCCATTGACTCATTTGATATAAATGGTTTACTGCTGTCAGAGGGGAGTAGGGAACGTTGTTAATTCCTCTGAAGAAATGTTCCTTTCAGCAATGAAGTCTATTCTGAAACCTTCCCTTTGGTGGGAACTGAGAAGAGAAAGCAGAATGGCTTTTACTTTGGATGAAAGCATTTCTCTGTAATTATAACTTAGGAGCTTTGGGCTTGGATTTTAAAAGTTTTCCACTTTGGTTTGTATAAGATGCTTCACTTACCCTGGTTAGTTCTGATGAGCTTTAATGCAGTAACTAATGAGACCAAAGCTACTTGTTCCATCTTTGTATGGGTCATTGATCATCCTATCCCCCAGTCACAGCTTGCACCCTGAACTGCGGCTTGTTATTTTATGGAGGTATATTGTTGTTCATAGGGGAAACTAAGCCAGAGATTACATATGGCTATGTGCAAACCCTGTCCTGTCACTGAAATAACTCTGGACACGACTCACTGACAGTGAGACAGTCTTCAAGGCTTGGCTTGTTCTTCAAGATACCACGTTCAGGCAGAGGGGAGAGAGCATTGGAAGGGCTCCACTGCCTCCAAGGGCTTAAACTACTTTGGGTAGTTGCTAAGAACATGAGGAGGCTCTGTGACCTATGTACCCCCCATTCTTCGAAGGACTTGGATAGATGAAACAGTGTTGTAAACTCTTAGCAATCACTAGCCCCTTCTAGCTAAGGCATAAAATGGAAGGATTTGTTAATCATTTTATCACCTTTGCAGGAGATAAGAGAAAGTAGGATGGATTATACACAATCATCATCCTTTTAAGCTAGTTTGTTAGAAAGAAGTGAGGTGATTTCAGTTCATTCTGCAATTATAGGAACCCACTTTAATCCACTTCTTTGTGGAATACAGGTTCTAGCTGGGAACCAAACCTAGAGAACTACCCAGATAGTTCTGCCCTCCAAAATGGAAAAGTGAATGCATGAATTTTTTCCCCCAAACCACAAGAGGTCCCTGTACTGCAGCTTACATGCCATATGTTTCCAGGGAATTACTTAGACTCTGGGAAGAATTGGGAGTTAGGAAGATCCCCCCTGGAACTGAAGGACGGAAGAAACTTTGTCCAGTGAATTTACCCAGGATGCCACATTTTCCTCTCTTTTTTTACAGAGGAGATACCTCATATTCCTCACTTCATAGTGAATGTCTTTTGTTGGTGAGTCACTACAGTCACGTCTGACTCTCTATGAGCCCTTTTGGAGTTTTCTTGGCAAAGATTTTGGAATGGTTTTCCATTTCTTTCTCCAGCTCATTTTCCTGATAAGGCAAACAGGGGAAAGTGACTTGATCAGGGTCACTCATCCAGTATGTATCTAAGGCCAGATTTGAACTCAGGTTCTCCTGACTCCAGAATGAGAGCTCTATCCACTTCACCACCTAGTTGCCCCAGTGAATATCTTATGGTTCCTCCAGAATGAGGAAGCACCTCCTTCATAGAACTACCAACTCCAGGGAGTAGCATACTTTTTCAGGCACCTGCAGACTACTAATCCCTGGTTTCCTGGCCCCCAAGGAAGAGAACCAAGGTTATGTTGTTCAACTCAGAAGATAAACATTTGTTTTAAACTATAATCCCTTAGAGAGTAATGGCAATATAAACTCCTCTGCACAACCAAGCATATGGCTATAAATAAATAAGAGCTTACAAAATGAACTATGAATGAAAAGGATATTGGAGTTACCTAGATCTTATAGAATTCTTTGTTGCCACAATTACTTTCACATATATTTTCATTTGGTCCTTATAAGACAGGTTGTTCCAGTAATAATGAAACACCCTGGAGAGAGAAAAGATAGATAGGTGGAGAGATATATAAGTAGGTAGTAGATAGATGGGGGATGGGAAAGGAGGGAGGGAGGGAAAGAGAGGGAAAGAGAGGGAAAAGGAGAGAGAGAGAGAGAGAGAGAGAGAGAGAGAGAGAGAGAGAAAGGGAGAGCATTTATTGAAAGCTTATTAGGGCAAAGTAGTGGGGATACAAATACATGCAAAGTCCTTGCCCTGCCCTGCTTTAGGTCCCATGTTCATGCTTCCATAAGCTTGGAGGGTGGGGACCAGTATTCCAGGCAAAACATGGAAGCTGGGGCAGGAAGGGATTGCTAAGAAGGCACTATACTAATGCCCCATTTTATAAATAATGCAATAGATAATGAATGAGACCAAGTGACTTGTACAAAGTCGTATTGTTCATCCTTCATGTTTGGAAGAGAACCAGTGACATCATGGGCGATGTCTTGATTTTCATGTGAATTAGATTTAAGTGAAGCAGAGCTGTTCAATCATGCAGTTAATATGAAACTAGAACCTACATGTAAAGATATGTACATATGTGAGCAATACATCAAGGACCTATGATTTCACTAGTGTGAAGAGTCTTCTCATGATGCAGATTACAGCCCATTTAATAACTTAGAGCCAAAGGCTTAGGGAAATTAATTAAGTTGTCCAGGTCCAAAAAGCTCCTAAGTAACAGAGGCAGGATTTTATCCCAAGTTCAGGACCTCAAGTTCAGGAGCACTCTATCGGTATGCTATGAAGATCCTCCACACATACAAATAAATCCTCATGTACATGTTAGATAAAAATCTAAACTGTAGCTAATGCTGATAATTTTTAAAAAGCTATATTCACTGGTCAATGTCAAATGTTTGTTTAGGAATTCAACAGTTAAGGATTTGACTAACTGGTCTCAACCGCAACCATTTTAGTTAATCTTGACATCAATCAAAATGGCCAAGCTCAAAAATAAAAGGGGAGAGGGGAATACTTTTATCTAAGGAATAGTAGCACATAGCATTTTAAAATTTTAAAAGAGATTTAAAATTCATTATCTCACTTGTCTTTAAACCACTCAAGGTAATCAGAGTAGTTGCTATTAACTGAATATAGTATAAAAGTATTCTTTTGCAAAGTATAAAACGATATCAGGGTGTTAAGAAGGAAAGGGGTCCAGAATACAGGAGGGTCAAACAGTGACAACTGAGAAACCATGTTAGCAAACAGGTAACAAAAAATCGAAGAATAAGGCAGAAGCTGAAAGCAAAACAGAGTGGGTAGTTCATACCTACCATCTGCCTGGACAACAGAAGGCCAGGCCTAGTCAAAATGGCCAAGCAAGAATGGAGCTTGATGTTGATCCAACTTTATTTGGGGGCAGAGACTCTTCCAGAACTAGTCTCAATCTGCAATTGGGCCTGAACTCACAGGTAGGGGCAGATAGGTATACCTGGTTGGAGTAAGAGGGGCAGAAAGTCGGCCAATTGCTGTTGGGGGTTTAAAGGAAAACATGACTTTGGTGTTAGTTATTTGATACCCAAGAAGACTTTTCACATGCATTTTACAATCTCATTTCTTTTTTTTCTTAGAAGGAGGAAATCTTTTCTGCCAAAAATAAATAACTCCCATCCCCCCAGGGCTCAAACTGCGTTTGAAACTTGAGAGCTAGAAAATTGAATGTTCCAGGTCCTAAATGAGCTCAAACAGCTTCCCTTCCCCCAGGCCAGGAACCCTTCTGAGATGATTAATAATATTATGATTCACTTCACAGTGAATTGTAATGCACAACTGAGTTGGGTTTGAATGGCTGCCACCTTTGGCATGCAGGTATCTTTGGCAGCATTTACATTGGCAAGTAGAAAGTGATATCTTCAATCAGATTTATTGGAGGTGTTCACATTGTAGCAACACTTTGCCTCAAGTGAATTTGCATCTGAATATAAAAATGTCTTGTCTCTACATCTCTGAAAGTAAGGTTTTAAAGAAATGGTCAAAATTATTTACATATTATAAATTCTGGATTATAAAAATGGATTCACCATTGACACCCATTCTTAGCCAACATATGGACCTACAAGTGAAATATTCAATGTGGTTGGGAATATGGTCAAATCACTCTCATGCTATTCAAATATCTGACCAAAACTAGTTTAGCTAATATGCTGAATGGAGTATTTTACTTTTCCTACTACCCTCCTGTTTTGGTCTCCATTTTTGTTGTTACTGTTGTTCTAGACTTGTCATTTTAGTGGTATAGGAAATTTCCAGTGAAGATATACACTGTACCAAAACAGACCAGCAGGTGTTTCATAACTTATAGACTTAGAGAGTTGCTCTAGGGGCACCTGATTTGCCTTGAGTTCCACAGCCAGTATGTAGTAGAGACTATATTTGAACCCAGGTCTTCCTGACTCTGAGGTCCACTACTCTATGCTTCCCTAGTCCTTAGTATTTACTCTGAAGGATTTCAGGTGATTATATTAGTGTACTCCCTCCCCTCACACAGGTGGAAATCTTCTGAATAAATAGCAGACAGCACTTTGCAAGATCTGTGATCCAAAAAACCCATTATCACCTGCTAGTGAGGAGGTTCTCTGATGATAACTATGCAGTCCATCACTGGACTCATCCTCAAAGCTTTTCCAGCTTTGAAGAATTTGCTGGACATTGGGTTTTGGGGAGCATAGACTTGGAAAATCTATGAGGTCATTTCTCCCTCTATGATGAAGCATTGCAATCAAACTTCAGTGGAATCCCCTGCCACTAAGATCTGCCAATCTCAGTAGCTACTAGACTGGTTATGTCTGTAGTTGGTTCTGACTGAACCTTTCATCTTAAAGAAAATCTCAGAAATAAGCATGTGCTTTCTTTCTTCTTTGTTTCTTTCCCAACTTTTCTTCCCTCATTTCTTTCTTTACTCCCCTCCCCTTTCCTTTCCTCCTTTCTTTTTTCCTTCCCTCCCTCCTTTCCTTCTTCTGTCTTCCTTCTTTCCCTTTCTTTCCTTTCTGCCTCTTTTCTTTTTGTCCCTTCTTTCTTTCTTTCCCTTTCTCCCTCCCTCCTTTCTTTCCCTTTTTCCTTTCCTTCCCTTCTTTCCTCTTTTCTCTCCCTTCATTCCTTTCCTTCCCTCCTCCCTTCACTTACTCCTTTCCTTCCTTCATTCTTTCCCTTCCTTCATTCCTTCCCTCCCTCCTTCTTCCATTCCTCTCTTCCTTTCTGTTTGCACGTGTTTTTTCTCACACATCATATACATTTCCACATGTATACCTACCTCATCTGCCATTCCTTACAAAGATTCAAGAAAGAAAACAATCTTAGAGGACACTGGTCACTGGATAAAGGCAAATATAAGGAATTATCCTGAGATTAGATGAATCATATGTATTTCTGGACTTATTATATATGAAACAGCAAACCCATTCAGAACTGGGCAGTCCAATGTCAGGCTACTGTAGTGTACTTTAGTGTATTCAAGTTCCAGCCAGATCCCTTGGATCTGACATGGTCTGATTTACTTAAGGATTTGTATTTTGGCAACTGTTTGGAAGATAAACTGGAGAGGAGAAAGACTTAAGGTAGGAAGACATATTAAGAAGAGTATCACAATAAACCAGGAGATCCTTCTCTACCTCTCCTTTTCTAATGCTTCCTCACACCCCATCACCAGCCTGCAGGTGAATTTGGCAAATTCAACTTCCCTATCAGAGATTCCACAGGTTGTCACCAATCAAAGGGTAAGTAATTACAAAGAGATGTATTAAGATAGTCACTCAAAGACAGTGAGTGATTCAGTGAGAGCACTTATGACAGAGTAATACAAGCTGTGGTCTTAACGGTCACTGATCCTCAGAGCTCAACAGAGAGATCCTAAGTGGAACTTCACAAAAACTCAAGGAAGGGAAAAAAATGACATGTAGTAGCAAGGAGCTATGAGATACCCTGTGGCCACATCAGTTCTCTACACATGTGCTTCACTGCCACTGTACTTAGAGTTTAAACCCATTCTCCTTAAAGACCTCATATATGCAGAAGAGAGAGTGTGCCCCTAGTTTGGGCATCAGCCATTCTTATTATACCATGTTAGTAAATAATTTTGTGAAAGCTAATTAAGTCTAATCAATGGGAAACACATTATTATACGATTTTGTAAATACCTCTTGTAAAAGCTAATTAAGTCCAGCTGATAATTAATGGGAAACACATTATTATATGACTTTAGTAAATACTTTTTGTGAAAAATAATTAAATCTAGTTGCTAGTCAATGGGAAATAGAATGGTTCAACCACCTCTGGGGACCCAGCCTATCAGTGTATATGGGAGTTGGAGGAGTATCCCCAGAGAAGGCGCTGTACCAGGCACGGGGGATATAGCCTGTACAAAGAAAGAGACAAGAGATAGAGCATCTTGTGTAACAAATAGCAACAAATAGTGTTTGACTATATTCTAGAGGGCAGGGATGGGATTAATAAGCCCAGGAGTTTGCTTGTAAATATTTAACAAGTTTTCCAGAACACACTTTTAAGTTTAAACTGCATTAACAACCGTTTTCTTCATTTACTCTTTCTCAAGTTTACACTATTGACAAAACAACAAATTAAACCCCGATATGTAGTGCTTACTAAATTCCAATGTAAAATGCTCATGCTGAAGATTTAACAACGGACTTTCGAAAGCCAGTTCAAGCTGACATACCCCAGCGGTCTCCGACGTCGCTCCCACCCCACTCGGCGGGCCTAGGTCCTGGCCCCGCTGCTGCTGCCCTTACTGCCGCGCCCTGTGGCCCGGGCCCTGCGCTCTGCCGCCCTCCCGACTTTGCTCCCCGCCTTGGGAGGCCTCCTGGGAAGAGGAATCCCCAGGATGCCGGCGCCGCGCCTCCTGCACCCGCTCCAGAACGTGCCTGGTCTATGCTCGTGCACGTGCGGGAGGGGTCTCCACACCTGGGACACAAGGCCTTTGCTGAATTCCTGACCGATGAAGTTAAAGAGAAAAATCCAGAAACACAAATCCCTCCCTAAGATGTCCGGGGGTTGGGAACTAAGTGTGCAAGGGACAGAGGCCAAGTTAGTCAGGAGATTAGCGGGGGAGAGGATCACGGTCACGTTTAATATTAACAACAGTATCCCACCGACATATGATGATAAGCCATCAGAAGGACAGAAAGTCCAGGAACAGCAAGAGCCTGAGCTTACATCAACCCCAAATTTCGTGGCGGAGTCTGTGTTGGACAGCCACTATCCAGAGGACGAGGTTGGACCGGAGGATGAGGATGAGAAGGACATCTTCGCCATCCACGAAGTCAGCTTTCAGCCCACTGGCGAATCCGACTGGAAGGATACAGACTACACGCTCAACACGGATTCCCTGGACTAGGCCCGTACCACCTGTTGACAGACTTCCTGGCTGACCGGAGGGTGGACAACACCTTTGCAGACGAACTGATCGAGTTGAGCGTGGCCTTAGAGCACAAGAAGTACATCAACTTTCTGGAAGATCTGAAAAGGTTTGTCAAATGTCACTAGGGAGACCTGAGGCTGCAGTCCTGCTGGACACCTAGAGCCCTTCCTGCCAAAAGAACATCCCCTAGAAGCAGTCATGGAGAAAGTGCCACAAAATACTTCCAGGCATAAATTATGTTCCCTAACCCTTTTATTTCCTTTGTCTGCTAGCATTTTTGTACACTGCTACAGAGTGATGAGAAATAAATCCCTCAGACCCCTCCCAAAAAATAAATAAATAAAAAACTGCCATACCCCTGGCTAGAGCCGGGATGTGAGGATGTCAAATGTCAGACAACAGAGTCTGGTTTTGATCCTAGAGTTAACAGGGAGTCTACGAACTGAACAGAGAATTGACCTAGTCAGACCCCCCCCCCCCCCCCCCCCCCCCCCCCCCCCCCCGCTTAAGGATTTATGAAAGATTCTTTAGAAAGGAGAAATAAGGCTTATGGCAGGAAGACTTATCAGAAGACTCTCACAGTAGTCCAGGAGTCCTCTAGGGACTCATATTCTCCTTTCTTCTATGATGAAAAGCACTCCTGGGATGGAAGGCCCTTTTTTGGTAGAGAGCCATCTCTTCATGTGCAAATTCTGCCCAAATGGGACCCAAAACAAAACTTCTACGTGTCTCCTCATAATATTCCTCTATCCTTCAACAACAGAAACATTCTTTAGTGGCATCTTTTCTTTGCCCATTCAGGAGCATGACTTGCCTTTGAATCCCCTTATCCCAGTATCCCCAGCTTCATTAAACCTATCCCCCCTCAGCCTCCACTCTTTAGAGACCAAAGAAATAACTCTCCCATCTCTATTTACCTTTGGCTTTGGTCAAGATATATCACCAGTTTCCCTCACTGTATGATCTTACCACATCTTTTAGCACAATTCTCTACTGTGTCATCCCTTCCATAAAAGATACTGATCAATTTTTTTTATTTTAGAATTAATTATAAATAATTTATTTTTAAGGTATCACAGAATTTGGTCCATGGAATATTAATTCAACTCCTCTTATTTCCCTTCATTTGGTCCTTTAAGTTTTTGTTACATATGTAGCCTTTAAGTCTCCCTTAGTGATCATGTTTTACTATTCATCTTACTGCTCATTAAACATCTTTGCTTCTGCCCTGTCCCCTACCTCTCCCCACTAATCAATAGTCTATAAACAAGAGAATTTGTTTCATTACTTAGTCTTTTCTTCAAAATTGTGTTTATTCACATTTCTTGTATTCTAATATTTTAGAATATTTGTAAATCAAATATTCTATTTGACACTAGGTTTTTGTGTGGTGATGGTAGTGGTAGTGGTGTTGGTTATTTCTGAATAACTTTTTGAAGGCCTAACTTTTTTCAAGGATGAGTTAGCTTAATTTAGCAGGACATGTTATTTTGGATTGCAATTTGGGTTCTGTCACTTCCTTGAATGCTCTTTTCCATTAATTTTGTTTAATTTTCTCATAACCGTGGAGTAATTGAGTAATTCAAATTGCTGTTCCTTCCTTGTTGAAGGTCTTTCTCTTAGCTGCTAACAAATTTTGTGGTTTACTTGGAGTAAGGATTCTTAATCTAGAGTTTATAACTTTAGATAGATTAGATAGATAGATAGATAGATAGATAGATAGATAGATAGATAGATAGATAGATAGATGGATGGATGGATGGATGGATGGATGGATGATGGATTTCAATATTATTAGTTTCCTTCGTATTTATTCAATATTATTTGTTTCCTTCATAATCCTATGTATTTTATTTTATGCATTTAAAAAAATCATTCTTAAAAAGTCATAGGTTTTACCAGATTGCCAAAGGATTCTATGACTGAAAAAAAGATTAAGGACCCCTTATTTAGTGCTTAGAATACAAAAGGAGAAATAATATGTAATTAGTCTAGAAATACAGACTAGAGTTAGGTTGTAAAGGGCTTTAGATGCCAAGCAGAAAAGTCTGCATTTTTTTCTAGGCAGTAGGGAAACACTGAAATTTCATGAACAGAACAGGGCCATGGCCATATCTCTAGGCCATATCTTTAGGAACATCATTTTGGCAACCATGTAGCTGTAGGAAGACCAATTGGAAGGCTATAGCAATAGCCTAGGTGACAAGTGATAAAGACCCAGGCTAGGATGTTTGTGGTGTAAGTAGAGAGAAAAGGATGGATGAGAAAGATGTTTAGGAGATAGACTGATAAGACTTAACAATTGATCAGATACAAGTGTTGAGTGAGAGTGAAGAGTTGAGAATAGCTCTGAAGTGGCAAACCCAGGTGACTGGAAGAATAGTGGTCACCTTAACAAAAATAGGAAAGTCAAGACGGTGGTTGAGTTTAGGAAGAAAATTATCAGTTTTGTTTTATACTGAGTTTGAGATGTTTGCAGGATATCCAAGTAGAGAAGTCCAATATGAGATGAGGGCTTTATATATTAGATTTAAGAGTCATCTATATAGAGAGACAGAATGGAATAGTGGATTGATAGCTTGCCTCAGAGCCAGAAAGACACAAGTTCTAGGCCTGCCTCTGATGTATACTGGCTGTGTGACCCTGGGTAACTCTCTAAGGCTGTAAGTTACAAAGAGCATGCTAACCTGCATTGGTATAGGGAGTTTCTTAACCATGAAGTTATGCCTGTTACCCAATAGGTGTAGACTCTATCCTTTCATAGAAATTATGGTTGAATTCAGGAAAACTGATTAGATCAGCAATAGGGTGTAAGTGTAGAGAAAGAATGGGACAGAACTCAGGAAAGAGCCAGGAGATATTCCCACAAATATGTGATGGGATATGAGTGATTACCCAGTAAAGGGGGCTGGGAAAGAATTACCAGAGAGATAAAAGCAGATCCAAAAGGAAATAATGTCACAAAAATCTCCAAGGGAGGAGACAGTATTCCATAGGAAGAGAGGATCCAAAGTGTTGAGTGTTGCACAGAGTTCAAGAAGATTGGGACTTGAAAAAGGTTATTAGATCTAGCAATAATGAAATTATTATTCATCTTGGGGAAAGTAGCTTCAGTCGAATGGTAGAAGAAGAAACTAGATTACAAGGGATAGAGGAGTGACTGTGAAGTGATGAAGTAGAGGCAAAGAGACGGTAGACAGTTTACTCTAGGAGTATAACTGTGAAGGGGAGAAGAGGTCCATGACTGAAAGTTTTGAGATTATAGAGTCAGTGAAAAGATTTCTTTGGTTTGTTGATGGTATATTAAGGATTAGGCATATCCAAACAAGTCTGTAGACATTAGGGACGAAGCCGGTGCATAAGGACTAATTGGAGATCAAAGAAAGAGAGTAATGGAAGGAGTAAACTCCTGGAGAACATAGGAAGGGGTGAGATCAACAACCCAGATGGAAGGGTTAGTGATAACAAAATATGACTAGAACAGACATGATTGTACCTATCTTTCCACAATCACTACTGCCATTTTTTATCTTTGTCAATTTGCCATATGTGAAGAGAAACTTTAAGATTATTATAATTTGCATTTCTTTTATGACTAATGATCCAGACATTCCTATAGTTACTAACAATTTGCAATTCTTTTAAGAACTATTTGTTTATATTCTTGACTCTTTAAGAAATGTTTTTTGTATGTCTTTAGTCTTATATATGTCTATTAGCATAATCGGTTTAGAGTAGTACCAGTCAGCTTAGGTCCATCACTCTCCAGACACGTGGTATGCTTCATACAGTCTAGGACTATACTTACAAGTTGCAATACTGAGTAGCAGTGAATTCACAGAACTCCCTTGTGTTTGAGACTGGAGGTGAAGGGGGGGGATGTTGGGAGCGGGTAGGAATTGGGGGAGGATACAACAGTGTTTTTCGTTATATTAACCCTTAAGAGGTCACCCAGTTACTGATTCATAATAGATCCAATGTTATTACTCAGAAATTTTGAACCCCTTCCATTGGGAACCCTTTGCTGATTCCAAAGAAAATAGTATTACATCTTTCTTCCATCTCAGCCTGCTATTGTTAAAAAAGCACACACAGATAATTTTCCATTTTAAGTAAAAATGCAGAATGAATTTCTTCTTGTTTTTTTTTTTTGTTTGGGGGCGGGGATGGTATGCTCTGAGTATTTAATGTGGGCTTGGAAAATGGCAGTCAGCCAGTCATAAATCAGCTGTAATCCTATTGTTATTTGGACACAGAGGAGAGAGAGAGAGAGAGAAACAGAGGGAGAGAGAGAGAGAGAGACAGACAGAGAGAGAGAGAGAGAGACAGAGAGAGAGAGACAGAGAGAGAGAGAGAGAGAGACAGAGACAGAGACAGAGACAGAGAGAGAGACAGAGAAACACAGAGAGAGACAGAAAGAGAGAAGTGGAGAAAAGGAAAAGAAGGAAAGAAGGAAGGGAAAGAAATTTTCAAAAAGCCTACAAATTAGAGAAAGGCTGATAACTATTCATAATACCCTCAGTCCTCAGCTCAAGTTGCCTTCCTGAATAAGATGGCTTGCATGAGCAGAAGGGCATGTGGAGTCAAAGTTTTCTGCTCCTACCA
Organism: Notamacropus eugenii; assembly: GCF_028372415.1. Taxonomy (NCBI): domain Eukaryota; kingdom Metazoa; phylum Chordata; class Mammalia; order Diprotodontia; family Macropodidae; genus Notamacropus; species Notamacropus eugenii. The sequence continues at coordinate 367,448,682 of NC_092873.1, read as the reverse complement.
CTGCTGTTACCAGACGCTACAATAAAATTGCTTGCATCAGGGGAAAACGGACAGCACATTTTAGCACTTTCACAGCTCTAACTTAATCATGGCAGGAAGCTTTTTTGCTACTGAGAGGCTAAGCTGCATCACCAAAACATCTGACACCAGTATCTAGTGTCCATCACTTTGCTTAAGGTCATTAAAGAATATGAAGTGTCATCTTACAACATGAAACGGGGCCATGAGTGACAATTAGCAAGAAGTCCACAGCATGACAAATAATTGAACAGGTGGATTAAAGAAATGTCTTTTCTGTTTCAAATGAGAGGGATGATTGACAGACACAAAGGCTGATGAGCTGGGCTTTTTTTCTGAGACCAGAGCATTCTGGGTACCCACAAAATCGCTGGATTGGTTTTTATTTGAGTCAGGGAGGCACCTGGAGTGTGTTGAATGCCACTGACTTTAGCCAAGGGGAAGCACTTCAGAGTCAGTTCCTGACGAGGGATTTAAAGGAAAAGCTTTTGTTTACAGGCCTAGAGAGGCAAATTTCAGCTGGATATGAAAGGAAAACCTTCTAAGCAATTTGAATTAGCTAAAAGTGACATGGGTTGCCCTGGGAGATTGTCCCTCACTAGGAGGGCAAAAGATTATAAATATGGAATAGGAGTTGATTTCAAAAACCATCTAATCCAACCACCTCATTTCACCAAGGAGGAAACCAAGGCAAAGAAAGAAAGGTGAACTGATTTGCCAAAGGTCAAACAGGTAGTAAATAAGGAACATGTTGTCATGAGGCTACACGATAGTATAATAAGATAGCATAGTGACCTAGAAACAGGATAGACCTGAGTTCAAATATAGTCTCAGGCACTTATTAGCTGGATGACCCTAGACAAGACACTTAACCTCACTCTGCTCATCTGTAAAGTGGGGATAATAATAGCACCTACTTCTCAAGATTGTTGTGAGTATTAAATGACATAATACTTGCAATGCGCTTTGCAAACCTTAAAGTGCTATATAAAGGCTTTTCTTGTTGCCCAGTCATTTCAGACCCTTCATGACCCCATTTGGAGGCTTTTTGGCAAAGATACTGGAGTGCTTTGCCATTTTCTGCTCCAGCTCATGTTATAGATGAGAAAACTGAGGCAAACAGGTTTAGGTGACTTGCCCAGGGTCACACACTTAGTGAGTATGTAAGGATAGAATTGAGCTCAGCTCTTTCTTACTCCAGGCCTAGCATTCCCTTCACTGCATCACCTACTGGCCCATATAAATTATTACCATTACTATTGTGTGGGTATAGCTTGTATGAATGCACAGGATTTGAAATAGGACCTTTAACTATAAACTCGATGATTTTTCCATTGTACCAGGACTCTAAGCAAAGACTAGATGACCAATCACAGGCAGTGTAGTAGAATGGGTTCTCCTTTGGGTGCAGATAGAACTGAATGATCTCCAATGGTGTGATTCTCTGAGCGAGAATGACCATTTAACGTTAATTTGCATAGAGAAAGGAGGACAGTAGATCAGGATGCACCAAGCATATCTATTCTGACAGATCTCAAAGTGTTGGGCTTAGCTCCTCAAAGCCAAACCAAACATTGGCCCTTCCAATTTTATCCAAAACCAGTTGGGTAAGGGGAAATAAAAAGGATCCCAATTCATAGGATCTTAGATTTAAACTGGATGGGACTTCAGAAACCATCAAGTTCAGCTCTGTCATTTTACAAATGAGGAAACTGAGGCCCAGAGAAGTCATGTGACTTGTCCAGGTTCACACAGCTAGTAAGAATCGGAGGCAAGATATGAACTCTAGCATCACCCAGTATAATAATAACATAGCATAGTAATAACAAGGGAACTGCCAATTTGGGGAAAGCATCTCCAAAGCTTTCTGACTTCCCTTAATAAGTAATAATGGACCATACTCACTTCAAGTAAAAAGAGAAAGAGGTAAACTAGGCACTCTTAAGAAAGCCAACCATTCTATTTCAGTTTATAGCCTGGGTATTTCAAGCCCCCAGTGAAAATAACCCTCCCTTGGACTTCAAAGCACTATCGGAATATTTTTAAAAGGTTACAATTGGAGTCTGACCATTGTGGGCCCAACATTGCCAAAGATTCAGAGGTGCATCTCTGGGGAGCACTTAGAATTGTCCTAGTCCCTTTCTTAAAAAGTGAAAAAATAAAGGAACAAGACAGAGAGGCAAAGTGAATGAGAGTTCAAACCTAAGTCTTGGTTATCTGGAAATGGGGGAGGGGATGCATATTTGGGCCAATCCCAACCTTTTAATTTGACAAGAAATGGGTGTTCTATAAAGCTTTAGGAGTATGGCTTATGTTTGGTCTGCCTAATACAGTGTGAGTTGTGTAGGACAGTGAATAAGTGGGCTGTGATTTTAAATCCCACCCCTGCCCCTAGTACCTGTGTCATCTTGAGGAAGTCACTTAAATTAACTGGGTCTCATTTTCCTCATCTATAAATGAAAGGGTTCAGCTAGATATCTTCTGAGCTCTAAGGTGATGTTCCTCCAAGGACTAAATCAGAGATTCTTAACCTATGAATTTGTTTTTTAAATTTTGGTAATTATTTCGGTAAAATTGCTTTTTTGTTAATCATATGTATTTAAAATTGTTGTTCTGAAGAAAGGTCTGTAGGCTTCATCAGTCTGCCAAAGGGGTCCATGACAGACCAAAAAGAAAGGTAACTTCTTTAAATCTATGACCCTATGAAATAGAGATTTGACAGTATCAATATTTGACAAACATTCATTATAATGTGTAAGGCACTGTTCTTTGCTCAGAACAGGAAACCAGTCCCTGTTCTTAGAGAAAATAGATATTCACAGATAAGTAATACAAGATTATTTGAGGAGGGTGGGAGAACTAACAACAGGGGAATATGGAAGGCATTTCGGAGGAGGGGGCATTTGAGACAAGCTTTGAAAGAAGAGAAAAGATTTTGAAGAGGTGGTAGTTAACAAGTATATACCAAGGCATGGGGAACAGATTATATGAACGCGTAGAAAGAGGAGATGTATAAAAGAGGGATGGGGGTGATATTGCAGATAGAGTACTGAACTTTGAGTCAGGAAGACCAGGGTTCAAAGTTTGCTTCAAATATGGACTATGTGATCCTGGGCAAATCTCTTGACACCTTTTTGCCTCAGTGTTCCTCATCTATAAAATGAGTTGGTTGGACTTAATAGCCTCTAAGATCCCTTTCAGCTCTAAAATGTATAATCCTATGAAATGCTGATTTCAGGAAAAGCCAATAGTTCACGTTTGTTAGAGCATAGAACAAATAAATGAGAAATAATATGGAAGAAGGATAAAAAGGTAAACTGGAGTCAGATTTGGGTAGAGGTGGTTCTAAGTGCTAGGTTATCTAGATTATGTATTAATCCTGGAGGTAATAAGAAATGGTCAATTAATAGAATTCATGGAAAGGTTTTACCTCAGTTCATCAAAATACTTCAGGTAATATCAGCTTGAATCATAGCAATATGCTTGCATGGCCATAAACTATGCATTATGATTCTCAGGCTATACCATGGGCTCACCAGCCATTAGTTTCTTAAGCCTTTGTAAAATAACTACTCTATGGAGCATGCGTTTTGACTTCTGACTCCACATGGATGACACATGCTTCACACAGTACTGTTGGTTACCCATTTGGTAGACTTTAAGGAGAACTGTAGAAGGGGGGAAAACAGTTCCATCTCTACCTCTCTGTATTTTTTCTGTCTCTGTCTCTATCTGTGTCTCTATGTCTCTCTTTTCCCCTCTCCTCTCTTCTTTTCTGTCCTCCTTTCCTCTCCTGTTCTCTCTGTCTCTCCATCTCTCTGTGTCTTTGTCTCTGTGTGTGTCTCTCTCTCGCCTTTTCTTCCTCTTCTCTTCTCTTCTTTTTCCTCTCCTCTTCTATTTGTCTGTCTCTCTCTCATCTTTAAGACTCTGCCATGTTTCTATTGGACTTCCAGTGAGTGAAAGGAAGAAGGGTATCTCTACCCATTTCTTTCCCTGCCCAACAACAGTGGTAGAACGATTGTGATGTTATGTACTTGCCTAACACAACTGAAACAAGACCTAAAGATCTTTGTTGCCTCTTCTTTTGCATTTCTTTCCTAAATGCAGATAACTGAGCAGCATTTCTCAGAGAGAATATTTCCAAGCTTGGCAATACCCCATGAGTTTGAGACTTAAGATCATAAGATCATAGATTTAGAGCTAGAAAGCAAGGCCATTGAATCCAACCTCCTCATTTTATAGATGAGGAAACTGAGGCTGGGAGATTTTAAATGGTTTTTCCAGGGTTACATAGCTATGAAGTATATGAAACAAAATTTGAACACAAAAACTCTGACTGTTGTACCAGCTAGTTGTACTTAGATTTCTAAGTTAAGGCTGGTTGCTCTAAAGGAGTGTCTTCCTGCAAATGTACCTCTTAGGGAAGATAAAAGACCCTCAAGAGACACCACCAGGAGGATGTTGCAACTGAAAGGTCTAGGAAGACATAAGTCATGAACTGACTGACGAAGAAAGAATCAATCAGAGGTAAAAGTGACATTTGTTCATCTGTCCTATTAAATAATCTTTACCTCTTAGGAAAAATGTGCTAATGCATGCTTACAATTCTTTAGTATTTCAAGCATCTTTTCTAGTATGTGGTGTGATACAACTGTACCTATGATTTCACTGGGAAAAGCATCTCCTCCTCCCTTCAAGTGGAGATTGGCAGCTTTTCTAGTTTATAGTCTTGTTATAGAGATGTCAGGTATACTAAGCAGCTAGGCAGCTAGTCTAGGGTCAGGACTAGTACCATCAGAGGCAGGACTGAAGTCAAGGTTTCCAAGTAAACTCTCTAATTCTATACTCTGCTGCTTTTCTGTGTGGTAGAGAAAATAAATAGCTGTCCTATACCTGATATCTACTTCACACATTGTGTTTTCTTAGAAGGGAGTTCCTTAACACCTTTTAGGGGAGACCCTAGAGAGAAGCAATGCCTATACATTATTTACAAAATTTCTCTCCAAGCCTGGGATAGGGACAATGAGATAGAGATAGCAAGGAAAACTTGATCTCTTCCCTTTGGGGTCTGGCTTCCCCAGAAGGGAATTTAAAGTTAGAGTACCTTATGGGTGACTTTTCTCCCGCTCACCCCCACTGCAATGATTTTTGCAAAAACATTTTTTTGGTAGGATATGGTGACTAGAAAGAGACTGGGGGCAGAAAGACACTCAAGAACCTCAGGTGTAGACAGAGTAGTCTTGGCTTAAGGGAGTGAGTTGGTAGAGATCAAATAATGATATGAGTGACCATTTAGGGAGCTGGAAAGGTTGATAAGATTTGGGGAAGTGATGAGGATGACATTGAAATAGGGATGAGAACCTCCTAAAGCCATTATTATTCAGGATGAGCAACTAAAGACAACTTTGACCTTTGGATTTCTCCAGAGAGATTACTCACCTATCCACAGTACAATCTTTAGGACACCAAGGAAGCAAAAGGATCTTAATCCACCAGCTTCCCACCCTTCTGTCTCCTCTCCATGGCCCATTTTGAGCTACTGAAATCTCAGTATCCAACACTTTCTCCTCTGTGTATAGTAGCGAGCATTGGTGCCAGACAGTTAAATGAGGCCAAAGGAAGGAAAATGCAGGTTAATAATGAAAGAAACTGGGAGACAATTTGTTTTACAAAAAGGACTTTTATTTGATTTACCCAAACAAAAAAAGTAAAAAATAAAATTCATCATGGGATTATTTTCAGCAGTCAGCTTCTCCACTGCAAAGGACAATTTGATTATTGAAAATTCAATTCTACTCAATTGCTCAGGAATACCTACATTGGAAAGGGAAGGACAAAGCCTAAATGGAGTTTACGGAGGATTCTATTGAATCCTGTGTGGCACAGTTGAAAAAACAACACTGGATTCAAAGTGAGAGGACAGGAGTTCAAAACATCCCTCTTTCACTTATTACCCTCATAACCTTGGACAAGTTACTTAGCATCTTTGGGCCTCAGTCCTCATCTCTAAAATGAGGGATTGGATAGATGATCTCTAGGGTCACTTCTTCAGAGGTAAGATGTTTGGAATTCTCCAAATCTAACTATGCTAATGTGGACAAATAGCCTCTCCTTGTATCCATCACAGTAAACAAATCTGAATAGAGAGATCTATGGCCTCTGGAGAGAAGTAAGAAATTTTTCTAAGAGAAGGTGGCTGTGAAATATTTTGACTATTGCTAGATCAGAGGTCAAGTTGAGCTCAGAAGGAAATCATGCCTCTCCAATGGAAGCCTGTCTAGCAGTTTCGTGCTGTTTTAAGCCCATGCAGGTTAAGGATAGGGACTTCTTTACTGTGTCCTGAGAAGCTGCCCGATCCTCCTATATTTTATGTGTATTTATCCTGTGACTAGGCAAAACCTCTGCCTTTGACATTTCATGCTAGTCCTCAGTCCAGTTGAGAAAGTTATTCCTGCAGATGTGGAGAGACATGGGTGAATGAGGGGGATATGACAAAGAGGCAGCCCAGCCCAGAGGTAGGGGATGAACTGGATGACCTCTTTAGGTCCTGTCCTCTCCCTACAATTCTAGAATCCTTTCCTTCTGGAAGGGGTGGGGTGGGGTGGGAGCTGGGATCAATGTTATGGTCACAACTGGAAGTCTCTCCCTTCCCGAAAGTGTCAGTTGCATCACTCCCAAGAACTGTAATAATGAAGAAAACATTTCCAGGGATGGACAATTATCTAATCAGGGAATTAGCAATGGTAGATGATGCAAACATGAGGGGCCTTGTAAATAATCTCATTTTTTTAAATGCTCCAAATACAGGAAACAGTGCCTGCAACTACACCCTGAGCTGCTATTGTACAGAGAGCTTATTATGTCACAGGACAAGATTCTAAGATAATAATCAAATTAACAAACAGTTATTGAGCCTCCCTATTCAGGCTTCCCAAGCCAGGCACTGTGGGAGATACCAGGAAGTATTCTGCTTCTACCACTTGCTAGCTGAATGATCCTGGACAGATTATTTATTATCTCTGAGCCTCAGTCTCCTCAGCTACAAAATATGTCTAATACAACTTACATTATAGAACCACAGATTCAGAAGTAGAGGGAGTTGGAGGTCATATAGTCCAGGGGTGTCACTCAGATAATAAACAGATCCCTATGGAAATCATATTGACTTCGAAAGGCACAGATTAACATTATCTGTTTTGTATTTTATTTTTTTAAACACATCCTAATTATATTTTAATCTGGCGAGGCAGTACTCAGGAGTTTTGAATGGCCAACACACAGTATTTTCAATACCTCTGTTTCAGTATAGCCCTATCATTTTACAGATTAGTAAATTAGAACCCAGAGAGGTTAAAATACTCATCCTAGGTAACACGAGTAGTATGTAGCAGAGTTAAGATTTAACTTTTATATTCTTCAATCCCAAATACATTATTACTCTTTTCATGATATCACACAGTTTATTCATCTATTTGTAGGTAGATAGATGGGCAGTTAGGTGGTACAGTAGATAGAGTGCCAGGTCTGAGCCTGGAAGACTCATCTTCCTGAGTTCAAATGTGGTCTCAAATGCTTACTGGCTGTGTAACCCTGGACAAGTCACTTAATCCTGTTTGCCTCAAATTCCTCATCTGTAAAATGAACTGGAGAAAGAAAGGGCAAACCACTCTAGTATCTTTGCCAAGAAAACCCCAAATGGAAGAAAACTGAAAACAAATAAATTAATTGAAAAAAAAACTCCAAATGAAGTCATGAAGATTCATGCACAAATGAAAAATGATTGAACAACTATGAGGTAGACAGATGGGAATCAAATAAGGCTCACACAACCAGTATGCATCATAGGTAGAATTTGTATCCAGATCTTCCTAACTATAAGATGAATTCTCATTTACTCTACTACTTTGCTTAGAATTATAGACATGCTGTCTGCATGTGTAAATTATTTTAATATGGATATATATGTATATGTACATGTATGGGCATGTATATGTGTTTGTGTTTTGTGTGTGTGTGTGCACATGGGTGGGTCTTTATCCAGCACATCTAGCACATTTCTCCACTTCTTCTGACATGGAAAGGATACTCTTGGAGTACTCTGGCTATATACCTGTTATCCCTTTCTCCTTGATGAAAAGACCATCTTTATCCAGGGTACATTTCATTGATGGCATCTTTTACTCAATTCCTTGTTTGAGGTTCTTCATTTTTTCTATATAGCAGCCTGCTCCCAGCTACCCTGGGTTTCTTTGTTAAAACCTGATCACACTTCCCCTGTGCGTTCTAAGTGGCAGCCTTCTCATACCTACCCTGGATGTTTTAGATAGTATCCTGCTCATACCTACCCCAGGTATTCTAGACTGAAGCCTACTCACAGCTACCCTGAGTATTTTATATGGCAACCTGCTCATACCTACCCTGAATGCTCTAGGTGACAGCCTGCTCAAACCTAACCTGGCAGCTTGTTCACAACTATCCTGGATGTGGCAAGCTTATGGGAGGAGAAGAAAAGGAGTCAGATTGGATGAACAAGGATGGGTCATGAATTTCATCACTGAAGAGAAAGCCTAAGGTTATGCTGGAGTCAGGTCTAATGGGCTCCAGCTCAGAGATTTTAAATGATTTGCCCAGGATCACCCAGCTAGCAAGTGGCAGAATCAGGATACTTCCTGGTATCTCCCATTTTGCCCGATGTGGGAGACTTGAATAGAAAGGCTCCAATAAGTGTGAGCACTTACACCTCAGAAATTCTAAATGCTGCCTACAACTCAGGAACTGACTTTTTGATTGTCTTTCAGAGGTGTTGAACTTCCTGCCTAGCGGCAAATAGACTCAAAACTCTTAAGTACGGGCTAGGCCAAATTAAAATGTAATTGGGAAATGTTTAACAACATTTAAAAAATTGGTAATACAACATAGATATAGTTAATTTGTGTTTTGAAGTCAATATACTGCCAGCAAGGACATAGTCTATTTGAATTTGATACCACTGATATAGACAGATTAAATTTTAAAAATGTGTCATGCTTACATTTTTCTCTAATGGTTTTTAAACATCTATTAGCATACTCCCAGCAAAAAAGCCAAATCAATATGACCTATTTCCTTTGAAGTATATGTCTATTTTGAATAACATAAGTGAAATGAACTAGTGTTTGATCTTTAGTGTCTTTTGCGGTTCTAGATTTCTCAATGATCTTTACAGTCACCTTCTAAGTCCAAACTTTTATTGCTGAATAAACAGAATCAAGAGATACAGAGTGCAATAATTATTCCTAGCTTTCATGTCAATCAAAAATTACTTGAATTATCTGGATTCCTTTATCTTCAAGGTGTTTCAATTTTGTTCTAGGTGTTTAATACATATAGGATATTCTTAGCGGATGAACCAATGGCACCAAGTTTCAACAGTTCTCTTATGTTTCATTTCCACTTGACTTCCTGTGTCGTGGAAGAAGGAAAGCCCTTATTATCAGGGTTTATTTGGAGGGTTGCTGGACATTTTTGTGTATTTCTTTCTGACTAGAAATAAAGTGTGTGTGTGTGTGTGTGTGTGTGTGTGTGTGTGTGTCTTTTTGGTGCTCAGTGAATGGCAATTAGCAAGAGGGTATTTTGAGATTTTCTTGGATCTCTTGATTGTTAACATCTTCCCTCTCTGAATACACTGTATTTAATCACTTTGTATTCATTTGTGTTTATTCTCTTTATATTTATTCTCCATATACTTACACATGCCCCTTGTCTCATTTCTTAGAATGTAACCTCCCTGCAGGTAGGAGCTATTTCATTCATTGTATTTGCAGAGATAGCTGGTGTCTAAGTGGATCTAGTGCTGAACCTTGGATCAGAAAGACCTGGGTTCAAATAGGGACAATAATAAAGCTATCTCCCAGGGTCATGGTGAGGATCAAATGGCAAATGACATGTGCCTAGTACATAGTAGGAGTCATATAAATTCTTATTCCCTTTCCCTTGTTTGCCGGGCACCTAGCAACAGTGCCTGGCTCAGAGTACATGTTTAACATTAACTCCTTCTCTCTAAGATTATCTCTTATTTATCCTTGTATATCTTGTTTGAACAGTTGTTTTACATGTTTTCTCTTCTTTACCACCACCCTCCTCCACAATTAGATTACGAACTTATTCAGGATAGGGACTATTTTTGCCATTATTTTTTGTATCCTTAGTGCCTACCACGTGCAGATACATAGTACAAACTTGAAGACCATTTAATAAATATTCACTGAAAGCATCCTTGGCACAACTCCTACAGTAGAAAGAACAAAAGTGATGCTAAGAATGGTATTTTATTCCCACATGATTCTGGCCTTCCCTACTGAATCTCTGTTATAATAATGATAATGATAATTATAATTATTATTATTCGAGGGCAATTTTTCATATGGATATATAATGCTCTAGAATTCTCATTATATGTGGGTCTGTTTTATGTGCCTGTAGTACATGAATAAGTTTTGAATGTGGAAGTCAATTTTAAACTTCGTAGTTCTCAGTAGAAGTAGAAATGTCATGGTGCTTTGGAATAGCTTGTTCAATAATCACCAAATCTCATTAAGTACAAATCAAAAATGACATGCTCTTTAAAACCTTAGAAACTTGGCATACACTTTTTGCCCCTTAATATATCATCTTCACATATGTATGTATACATATACATATACATATACATATATATATGTATATATAAAATAGATATTTTTGGAGCAATACAAGACATAACTGCTTGCTTTGCATAAAGTACATCAACATGTAAGCGGTCATTTGGAGAGTTCCTTGGTGTTTTCATTTTTTGGTAGTAGATAGGTGACTACTTCTATTAATAAAGATGAGATCAGGCTTGGATCAAAGAAGCTGATGAAACGATTTGCTGGTAATTCAACTACTACTGTGAAGCCTTAGGGCTAGTAATTATAAATCTTATCCAGCCCTGTCATTTTCTAATTTACAGAGAGCGTAAAGTTTTAGTCACTTCCCAATGAAATGTTACTTGCACTAAGAACAGAAACTTTCCGTCTAGGTTTTGATTCAACTTGTATTTTTATTGTATAGGAGTTCTTGAAACCTATTAGAGGGGCAGGCTTTTTTCTTATTCTCCTGCTGTGATATTATCTATCTGACTTTTTTGTTTCTTAAGCCACTGTGTTAAGCTTTGTTGTTTTTTATTGGCATCAGATTGAATTGGTTGGGTTTCTATTATTGTTTTTGCTATTTTTGCTGCATTGGCTCCTTGTATCATCCTTCACCTTGTGACTTTAATTTTCAATGAACAGAATCTAAAATTTCTAATTTTTTAAGTTTTCTTATTCTATTTTGCATGTTTTCTTTAGTGAGGTAATAGAGCATTCAAGTTTTCTACTGCATATGCCAGCTAATTGTTGATATTATCTTCTCATATCTTTCTTTAGATCTTCAGTACCTACTGCTATGTTGGTGTTTGGCTCACGTGCTTACAGAAGCATTACCCAATAGCTCCACCTCACTTCTGTGGTCCTTACAGGAGCAATGGCTAACATATGCTGTTGTACACAGGTCCTTAAAAGTTGACATGTTTTTTTTTTGGTTTGGTTTTTTTTACACTTTTTGTTCAGTGAAGATGATGAGTGCATTTATTCATTATAGTTATACCAAATGGTAGGTTTTACAAATGACTGTGTTTTGGCATACTTACTGGGCTAGTTAGAGTCATACTATCTCTCTTTTTTGCTTTTTTTTTTAAATTTTTTTTTAAAATTTATTTATTTCACTTTTAACATTCATTTTAACAAAATTTTGGGTTCCAAATTTTCTCCCCTTTTGTCCCCTCCCCCCCAAAAAACCAGGCATTCTAATTGCCCCTATAACCAATCTGCTCTCTCTTCTATCATCCCTCTCTGCCCTTGTCTCCATCTTCTCTTTTGTCCTGTAGGGCCAGATAACTTTCTGTACCCCTTTACCTGTAATTCTTATTTCCTAGTGGCAAGAACATTACTCGACAGTTGTTCCTAACACTTTGAGTTCCAACTTCTTTACTTCCCTCCCTCCCCACCCCTTCCCTTTGGAAGGCAAGCAATTCAATATAGGCCAAATCTGTGTAGTTTTGCAAATGACTTCCATAATAGTTGTGTTGTATAAGACTAACTATATTTCCCTCCATCCTATCCTGTCCCCCATTACTTCTATTCTCTTTTGATCCTGTCCCTCCCTATGAGTGTCAACCTCAAATTGCTCCCTCCTCCCCATGTCCCCCCATCCATCATCCCCCCCACCCTGCTTATCCCCTTATCCCCCACTTTCCTGTATTGTAAGATAGGTGTTCATACCAGAATGAGTGTGCATTTTATTCCTTCCTTTAGTGGAATGTGATGAGAGTAAGCTTCATGTTTTTCTCTCACCTCCTCTCTTTATCCCTCCACTAATAAGTCTTTTGCTTGCCTCTTTTATGAGAGATAATTTGCCCCATTCCATTTCTCCCTTTCTCCTCCCAATATATTTCTCTCTCACTGCTTGATTTCATTTTTTAAAGATATGAGCCCATCCTCTTCAGTTCCCTCAGTGCACTCTGTCTCTATGTGTGTGTGCGTGTGTGCATGTGTGTGTGTGTAATCCCACCCAGTACCCAGATACTGAAAAGTTTCAAGAGTTACAAATATTGTCTTTCCATGTAGGAATGTAAACAGTTCAACTTTAGTAAGCCCCTTATGACTTCTCTTTGCTGTTCTCCTTTTCATGCTTCTCTTCATTCTTGTGTTTGAAAGTCAAATTTTCTTTTCAGCTCTGGTGTCTTCATCAAGAATGCTTGAAAGTCCTCTATTTCATTGAAAGAACAATTTTTCCCCTGAAGTATTATACTCAGTTTTGCTGGGTAGGTAATTCTTGGTTTTAGTCCTAGTTCCTTTGACTTCTGGAATATCCTATTCCATGCCCTTCGATCCCTTAATGTAGAAGCTGCTAGGTCTTGTGTTATCCTGATTGTATTTCCACAATACTTGAATTGTTTCTTTCTAGCTGCTTGCAATATTTTCTCCTTGACCTGAGAACTCTGGAATTTGGCCACAATGTTCCTAGGAGTTTCTCTTTTTGGATCTCTTTCAGGAGGTGATCGGTGGATTCCTTGAATATTTATTTTGCCCTCTGGTTCTAGAATCTCAGGGCAGTTTTCCTTGATAATTTCATGAAAGATGATGTCTAGGCTCTTTTTTTGATCATGGCTTTCAGGTAGTCCCATAATTTTTAAATTGTCTCTCCTGGATCTATTTTCCAGGTCAGTTGTTTTTCCAATGAGATATTTCACATTATCTTCCATTTTTTCATTCTTTTGGTTTTGTTTTGTGATTTCTTGGTTTCTCATAAAGTCATTAGCCTCCATCTGTTCCATTCTCATTTTTAAAGAACTATTTTCTTCAGTGAGTTTTTGAATCTCCTTTTCCATTTGGCTAATTCTGCTTTTGAAAGCATTCTTCTCCTCATTGGCTTTTCGAACCTCTTTTGCCAATTGAGTTAGCCTATTTTTCAAGGTGTTATTTTCTTCAGCATTTTTTTAGGTCTCCTTTAGCAGCGTGCTGACCTGCTGTTCATGCTTTGACTACATGTCTCTCATTTCTCTTCCCAGTTTTTCCTCCACCTCTCTAACTTGATTTTCAAAATCCTTTTTGAGCTCTTCCATGGCCTGAGCCCATTGAGTGGGCTGGGATATAGAAGCCTTGACTTCTGTGTCTTTGCCTGATGGCAAGCATTGTTCTTCCTCATCAGAAAGGAAGGGAAGAAATGCCTGTTCACCAAGAAAGTAACCTTCTATAGTCTTATTTCTTTTTCCTTTTCTGGGCATTTTCCCAGCGAGTGACTTGACCTCTGAATATTCTCCTCACACCCACCTCGCCTCCTGATCCTCCCAGCCAGTGCTTGGGGTCTGAGATTCAAATGCTGCTTCCAGCCTCAGGACTTTTGGCGGTGGCAGGGCTGCTATTCAGTGTGAGATTAAGTTCACGTGCTCAGGTCAGGGCAGGGCCGCGTCACAGGCTCCGTTCCCTTAGGGGATTTATTCAGAGACCTTCAACAATGGATCCAGGCTCCTGCCTGCTTTGGGAGCCCCTGTCTGCTCCCACCTCCGCTTCTGCCTCCCAAGGGGGCCTGAGTTATGGGGGCACCCCACTCCCCTCTTGACCCACCAAAGAGACCCTCTCACCGACCCTTGTCACCACCGCGTGGCTGCTGGAGACTCTGTCCCTGAAGCCTGCTTGGCTCTGCTCCTGCTCGGATCTGCTCCTCTCGGTGCCGTGGCCGCGGCAGGGCTGTACTTGGCTCCCAGTCCGCAGTGCAAAAGGACCTTTTGCGAGAGGTTTGCAGGTCCCTCTGGAACAGAAATCTCCTTCGCTCCAATGTTCTGTGGCCTCTGGTCCTGCAGAACTCGCAGTGAGTTGCTATTTGCAGATGTTCTATGGGTTGTGGGTTCGGAGCTATGTGTATGTGCGTCTTTCTACTCTGCCATCTTGGCTCTGTCCCCTTCTCTTTTTTGCTTTTTGAAGTCATTTTGAAGTTCACATTTTGGGCTTGTGATAGTTTGATATTACTCTTTGGAATAGGAGTGGCTTTTTTACCTCACTATCTTCCTCTGAATATGAAACCACATCTTCTTTTACACTTTAGTAGCTATCTATGGTCAGGTTCTTCTTCTTTTGTTTTCTCATTTTTTTTATTTTAACATAAATTAAAATAAACAAATAATTTTTAAGGTTAAATAGAAAATGTTTTGAGAGTTATGTTGTCAAACTAAAAGGGGGGAGCAGCTTTTTGACATTCCAATCTATTTATATTATGTATATTTATATAAATATAGTATTATATATACATGTATAGTATATTTATCTCCTCTTCAAAATCACTTGAGACATCAGTATAATTTTTGGCATCTGTTTCCTTATTAGGTATGATTTCTGGAGTTTGTACCAAGTGAAGATTTTCAGTAACTTTAGGGTCTTCAATTTTTCCCTCTTCAGATTTAAGTGAATCTTAAATTTTGTTTCTCATTCCCTCTAATCTGGGATTAGGAATTGTTATTTTTTTAAGATTGTGTTCATACTTCTATAATACCTTGTTGAGTTGGGGTCAAGGTTATCCTCAACAGTATGAAATCCTTGTTTCTAACTAGTAATATCCATTTCCAACTCTTTTATGATATAATCAGTCAATTTATATTTATTAAGTGTCAATAATTCTGCTACATAATAAAAACGTTCCTATCTTCAGGTCACTTCAACCTTGCTCATGATTTGCCTACTTCAGTGGTCAGTACCATCTGGACTGAGACATTCCTAGCAAGTCAAGTTTTAGTATTTCCAATTTGTTTTGGTATATTGTACCTCCTTAGGGTATAAGAACACAAAGAATCACACATCATGCTGCTATCCTCTGCATCAGGCTGATCATCATGTTGTTTTAGAACTAACCCATCAGCAAATGCTGATTTATCTATTTCCTTGACTATTAGAAGCAATTATATTACACTGACTGAAGGGTTAATCTAATAGATCATTTGCTAGAACTCAGTTTTCCAGTATTTCAGAACTTGTTACCTGACACCCACTCACTGACAGGCACTTACATGGAATATAGACTTTCACCAAATCCCACTGTACATCACTGTACACTGGCAAGCATAAACCTACTTTTCTGTTACCTGTCTATCATGGCATGAAGAATTCATTGGACTTGACTATTATTGGCTATGATATTCTTGGCTATTATATTGAAGTTGGAGTGAGCTATTATTTATTATACAATATTATTGCATTAGGATGAGAATTCCCAAGTGAGAAAATTCCCTCTACCAGTACACATGAACAATTCTTTAACTTATAGTCTTAGAGAGAGTGACCTGGAGAATGGGGAGGTTAAATGACTTCCCTACAGTCACAAAGCAAATACGTGCCAGATGTGGGACTTGAACCCTGGTTTCCCTGGTCCCAAGGCCAACTCTTTATCCACTATACCAAAGCTGTTTTGCATTATACATAATGTAATATAAATATAATTCATCATTATTTCATTTTCATCCTTTTTAAATGGGTTTCAGATTTTTAAAAATAATCCTACAATGAGTCTCTTGCCACCACTATGGTGCAAGTCTTCGTCACCTCATGCCTGGATTATTGCAATAAGTTGCTGATTGGTGTCTCTTCCACAAATCTCTTCCCTCTCCAGTCCATACCCCACTCAACTGTCACAGGATCACAAAAATCCTGAAATTTAAGAGTTGGGAGAGACCTCAGATGACATCTGGCCCAGGACACCATGGGGCCCCTGCCCCTTGCCTAAAGGCTGCTGTGTATTATAAGAATTACATAGATAGAAATGTCTTCAGACCTCAGCCAGGTGTTGGATATTCCCCAGTCTCTGTCCTTCAGTACACCTTGGGCTTGCAGGACCAAGTCTTAAGCTACCAGGGTATACCTGTGGGGGTCATCAGGATCACAATTAGGAAGACATTGTATGATTGCTTCAGCCACTTCTTTGTTTGCTAAAACATCCCAGAGTCTATCTAAAATCAACATGCCATCTGCTCCATGCTCACCCTGTGTGAAATGGTAGACTCTCACCTGAAGAGATAGGAATAGTTTTATATAGATGTTAGAGACATGCACCTTCAGGTCATGGTCTCCCAAGACCCTTGTTTACACCAATAGTTACCATCACTCATGCCTTCTTGCCTTTTCCATATATAAGGGAAAACGTCAGGTCATCATCCTTAATAGTTTTATATGTCCAACCTGTCATATTGTACTTCCTGTAGAGCATCTTCCTTCTAAGTTTTTTTCTCTGCATTTTCCTTAGAAACTCCAAATGTGTAAACTTTTCCCAGCAAGTGAGGCTGCATGAAAGCCATGTACTAGAACCACTGGCTTTCTATGTCCAGGGTGAAATTTAAAAATATGGGGAAGATTTCTCCATTTGTGACAATGATGGCTCTATTATTACCAGCATTTGCCACGCACAGCTTTCCCCACAGGTAGATGATGACAAGGATCATACAGTCTCCATATACATTATATGTGCTCCTCTCTCATTCTATCTGCGGGTTCATATCCGTGAATATACTTTCAATGACTCCATTATCAAAAAACATATCTGACCATGTCACGGTCCACTCAATAAACTTCACTTGCTCCCTATCACTTTTAGGATCAAGTATAAAATTGTCTGCTTACAATATGCCCCTTCCAGTCTTTTTACACCTCACATTCTTGACACATTCCTCAATCCAGTGACTCTGGCCTCGTTACTCAAGCAAGCCATTCCATTCCTTGACTCTAGGCACTTTCACCAGCTACCTCCCATGCCCTTCCTCCTCATTTTGCCTTTTGTCTTCCCTGAGTTCCTTCAAGACCCAGCTAAAATCCTCCCTTCGACAGGAAGACTTTCCAAATCCCTCTTAATTCTAGTGACTCCACTGTTGGTCATTTCCAATTTTTCCTGTATCTAACTTATCTGTACCTAGTTATTCATATGTTGTCTTTCCTATTAGACTGTGAACTTTTCAAGAACAGGGGCTGTCTTTTGTCTTCCTTCAAATCCCTAGCACTTTGGACAGTACCTGGCACATAGTAGGTGCTTAATAAATGTTTATTACCAGGTTGACTTTTATATATAATGCTGTATTAACTTGCTGAAGTAGATAAAATGACTGTTTTCTATATCTGAATATAAGTACTAAGACATAAGATAATGTCCTGTAACCCCACTAAAAGTGTACTTGGCACAATTCTAGTAACTGATAGGACAATAGTGATGCTATATACCTCATCCCATACCCATGTGATCTTTACCTCTTCTGCTGGGTAACCTTGAAAGCTTTTCATTCCATGTAGTTTGGAGATTATGAATATTTGCTATAGCAAGAACTATTAAAAACGTTTTCTTAAGGGGTTTTCTTTTTTAAGATAAATATTATATCCCTGTAATTGCCAGCAAGTTCAGCTTCTGATAGTGGTCTGATTCCAGTATGGTTTATCAGTTAGATTTTCCAGGAGTTTTTGAGGTCTATATATGCATTATGGGGACTTGTCATCTGTTAGTACACAAAAGACAATGATTTTCTGATGTATCATTTCAACCAGCAGTTGTGTCTTGCTGTGTATTTATTTTTTATAGCCTACAATGTTGTATCACCCAGTTTTACTGGGTCTTTGCATAATCTACATTGATTGCCAAGTCTAGGTTCCTTAAGCATGACCCTTTTATAACTTCTAGCTTTCCGTATATAGAGACATTACAAACAAATGTCAAAAGGAAGAAATCACTAAAACATCTTTTATAGACCATAATGCAATCAAAATAGTCCCTCCAAATAAATTTGTTTCAGGAACCACAAACAAAAGACACAGACACAAATGGAGATTTAACAATGAAATCCTAACTAACGAGTGGGTCAAAGAATAAACCATAGAACAATAATTACATGAAAGAAAATAATAATGATGAAATGATATATACATATATGTATATATATGTGTGTGTGTGTATGTATGTATGTATTTACACACATACATCAGTCTGGCTGATTCCCCCTTGAAAAAGGGATAAATGTGCCATTTGCCCTTCTAAAATACTGGCATCTGTTTCTCTTCCTGTTGGTGGCTTCTGGTGGAAAGGGCAGGGAAGAGAGAGATTTATACTGTCATTTGTCCAACTAGTCCACATTCCTCTTATTGAAAAATAGAATCAGCAGACAGGAGAAGCAGAGGCTTTTAAATTATTTAGAATTTGGCTCAGATGGAATAAATCACTTCCTTAAGTTTAAATGGGCTCTCTAGCTCCATCTGAATCACGTATTGTCATTGGTCAACTTCCTTCCCCTACCACACCTCACTTCATTCCATTACTAGGCCAGGGACCTTCATCATTTCCAGTTTTCAAAATTCTCCAATCATCCAAACACCCATCCTGAAGACACCTTAAGTCCCTAAAGATGTTCAAGGATGTCCAGGGACTTCCTATTATCTCCAGGATCAAATATAAAGTCCTATATTTAAAGTTCTTTGTAGTCTGACCCTTTTCTATGTTTTCAGTCTCAGCTTATTTTTTAATATTTTTATTTACATATATATTACGTACATATCTATTTATATATACATGCATACATATATATTATATATACATATATATTACATATATCCATTTTCATATAGATGGAATATATGTGGATATATATATATATATATATATATATATATATATATATATATATATATATATATATATATATATATATATATATATATATATATATATATATATATACACATCCATTCATGAACTCTTTGATCCATCCTCACAGTTCACTTTGCAAGTCTTTGAATTCTCATTGCCACATCTTTGTACTGGTTGTCCCTTAATGTCTGGAATTCTTTGCCCTCTCACGCCTATCTTACAGCTTCCCTGGTTTGCTTCAAGACTCATCTCAAAACCTACCTTCTGTAGGAAGCCTTCCCTAGTTCCACCAGCTGACAATACCTTTCCCTCAAAGATTCCATCCATTCTTCCTATATCTTGTTTGGTCTAAGTTATTTACACATTAACTCCTCCATTAGAATTGAGAGCAGGGATTGTCTTTATTTATTTATTTTTTTGGCCTTTCTTTGTATCCCCAGTGCTTAGCATAGTATCTGGAACACAATCATAAATGTTTGCTTACTGACTGCTCACTGCTGCTGTACCACCCTTCAGTTATCAACCTAGAGGCCTTGGAAGCAGCAGCTGGAAATGTCTTTGTCCCTGAACAGAGCAGTGAAAGTTCTTAAAGAGCTGAGATTCTGAGGGAAGCTGTTCCTGGCTAAAACAATCACAGGATTTTGAGCAGAGACAATTAAAAAAAAAAATCCCATGCCCCATTCAGCAGCCTCTCCTCTCCATTCAGTCCAGGGAGGGCCCTCCCACCTCACCCCAGCAGTTTATGAATCTAGTTAGCAGAATTCCTGGAAAACTGACCCAGGGCTCATCTTTCTTGTGAACTCCATCCACCTGTCAGGTTGAGGTTTGGTGGGAAGCCAGGAAAGACAGGAAATAATAGGCAGCAGGATACTGATGTGTGTGTCAATGGCCCCGACCCTCCCATTCCTGAGCACAAATGAGTTTCAAACCTGGGAGGCTTCACAATCCATGGCCCCAGAGCCCGCAGAACCGTTGTGGAGTGAGGGTGGGGGAAGATGACGAAGTTTTAAAATAACATTGAGGCTGCCCTGGGAGAGCTGTACCATCGCTGCAGGGAACAAGCCCAGCTGTTGCTGAAACCCATTGCTTTGTTCTTGCTGGCCTTGCTCTGAGCACACAAGGCTAGAAGGAGAACGTTTGGGCTGCCACCATCCCCCTACTCAATCTCTCCTCACCTTCCCCACCTCATTCATGGACTCACTACATTCTTTCTTCGGAAGATTCTCTTCCCACACAGGCTTTGGAAACTTCCTTGCTTTATTTCCCAAGATTTAACTCCCCTCCCCAACCTGCCTCCTCAACTGTTGTTATTATTATTTCTTAAACATTCTGTTTCCCATTAGCTTGTTTCAGGAGACAGGAAAAAGGTTTGGGTCTCCTGGCCTGCTGCTAGCCAGAGAACTAAACCAGACAGACAGACAGACAGACCTCCAGGCACTTTAGAAAACACTGACTTTAGGAGGAAGGAAACGTTGGGTGCCAGGGGGAGCCTGACACCTCTACATTGGCAAGAAATCTCCCCATTGTAGCACAGACAGGGGGATGTTTGAAGTCATTCCTCCTTTGGGTGGCCTGACTTCATTTTACAAACTCAATTGTTGTGGTTTTTTTCTTTAATTGTTCAATGGAAATGTGAAAAACGCTAATTATACATCTGGCTGTAATGGCGTTCTTGCTGATTTAGAACTTCAGTACATGAAAGCAGTAGGACAATGGACTATGCTTATGAATGGATGGATGGATGGACAGATGGATGGATGGATGAATGAGTGAATGAAAAAGCATTTATTCAGGCACTATGTGTCAGGCACTCTGCTAAGCACTAGGAAAAGAAAAAGAAAAATCAAGACAGTCTCTAGTATCAAGCAGTTCACACTTGAGTTAGGGAAGGCAACACATGAAAAGAAGTTAAGCTAAAAGGCAAATGGAAAGGCCTGAATGTCTTAAAGTGCATCAGTAATGAGGATGGCAGGACTCAGGGTACATAGGTAGATGAGGTGACTATTCTAAGGGACTGCAGGGTAAAGACAGAGAGGATGGTAAGGCCAGGAGGATCATCACCTTTTTTTTTTTTTTTTTTTTGAGGCATTTGAGGTTAAGTGATTTGCCCAGGGTCACACAGCTAGTGAGTATCTGATGTCAGATTTGAACCCAGATCCTCCTGACTCTAGGGCTCATGATCTATCCACTTAAAATTCACTACTTGAAACTCAAAGTACATCACCAGCAGTTTCTAATTTTATCCCCTAAGAAAGTTTCACTAAGGTAAGCTGTTCATCTCCTTGGGTATTGAATAATAGGAAAGAGAGGTAAGGAGTGAGTTAGATACAACCTCATCCTAAATGGGAGGGTGGTTAGATGTGTTTATCACTAGGGAATTTTTCAAGCTAATTCTACCCAGGTCATCTTAAGGATCTACCCAAGTTTCCTTTGCTTGTTTATCTAAAGACATTTTCTATGTTGAGGGCCAGCATAGCATGGTGTCCCCACAGCAGGAGAGGAGTGATGAAGACCTAGATTCAAGTCCCCCTGTGACATAAACCAGTTATACGAGCCTGGACAAGTCCTTTTATTTCTCCATGCTGCCAGGCAACTCTTTAAGACTTTGTAAGGTCCAGATAAAAATGACAACGTGAATTGTTAAAGTTTCCTCAGAGAGCTGCCTATGATAATGAAATCCCAGATCACATGAAAATATATATTAAATATATCTATATAGAATGCCCCAAAAGTCTTAGTGAGTTTTTAATCTTTAATAACTTCAAAAGTATAAATGATACAAAATTTAAAAAATTATAAAAATATTTGAAAGGCTAATTGTTTGAATTTTTATAATACTCAATGTCTCTTATTAAAATTCAATATAACCACCATCTTCTGCTATATATACGCCACTCTAGTACATTTTCAAACTATAAAAACTTTTATCAGCTGCAGCTAAGTGGCACAATGGATGGAGTTGCCTACCTGAAGTCAAGAAGACTCATTTTCCTGAGTTCAAATCTGACTTCTGATGTTTACAAGCTGCATAACCCTTCACAAGTCAGCTAATCCTGTTTACCCCAGTTTCCTCACATGCAAAATGAGCTGGAGAAGGAAGTGGCAAACCATTCCACTATCTCTGCCAAGAAAACCCCAAAATGGGGTCACAGAAAGTCAGACATGATTGAAATGACTCAACAGCACATAGTTTTTTTCCTATCACCAAATAAAAGAGAATATAATGAAGTATTCCTCCTCAAATGCCTTGTCAATTCAGGATTGGAAAATGGTCATTGGTTTTCCTCTATCTGATTCATATTCCTCTTGTTAAGATCTCACCCTCCTATCCCAAAACTCTTCTGGCCTTCCCACATATTTGTAGGCTTAAAGTTTTTGGATATCCCCTGGACCTTGGCCCCCAAGATGGGAATGCTTCATTCTTTCTATTCCTCCTTTCCTGTTAATAAGATCATACAAAACTTGACCCTGTTCTTGGAGTTCAACCACTTGCTCAGCCCCTAAATCTTAGCTAATTTGTTCAAAGTTTTTTGTAATGAAATATTTTCTGTATATATTGTCTTCTCTTAAGCATATATTGTCTCTATTTTTCTTTAGTTAATATTAAGACTTTTATACTTTTGGAGTCTAAATGACAGAACCAATGATTGGAGGAGGTACCTATAAATATCTTCTCCTCCTCCAGGGAAGATACATTGAGCATAAAGCTATCAGGGAGAAAGCTCTAGCAGAATTCATGTTAAAAGACTGACTGACATCTGAAATCAGAGCCAGATTGGTTGTTGTTCTTCATTCTTGAAGAGGACCAAAATGACAACACTATGTTGGAGTCAAGGTACAGTGTACCTAACTGTGGCTGATCAAACCAATACAAGCTCAGAAGGCTCTACCACAGGTTGGGCACAAATAGTCCATATGAACATTTGGGATGGAGATGTCTCTAAATTTGTACATCTCATGTTTCTTTTGAGCTACTACAATTCTGCTTTGCTCACAGAGCACAGCACCTTCTTTGATACGAGTATGCCAGGTGGGGTGGTCTTTTGTCAGTGTCTCCCATAACACACAATCAGTTTCAAAGTTCTTAAGAGAGACCTTGAGAATGCCCTTGTATTGCTTCTTCTGACCACCATGTAAGCTCCTTCCTTGTGTGAGTTCTCCATAAAATAGTCTTTTAGGCAAATGTACATTTGGCATTCAAAAAAGATGATCAGCCCATCCAAGTTGTGCTTTCCGCAGTAGAGTTTGAATGCTTGGCAGTTCAACTCAAAAGAGGAGCTCAGTGTCTGGTACTTTATCTTTCCAGTTGATCTTCAGAATCTTTCTAACACAGTTCAAATGGAAGTGATTCAGTTTCCTGGCATGGTACTGGTTTCACAGGCATGCAACAATGACGTCAGCACAATGGCTCAGTAGACAGTTTGGTCATCAAACCAGTACCTCTTCTCTCCCACACTTTCCTTCAGAGCCTCCCAAACCCTGAGCTAGTTCTGGCAATGCACATGTCAATCTCATTATCAGTGTGTACATTCCTGGAAAGTATACTGCTAAGGTAAATGAACTTATCCACAGTATTCAAAACTTCTCTATTTGCTGTAACTTTTGGCTCCATATATGGATGATGTATTGGTGCCTGTTGGAGCACCTGTGTTTTCTTGATGTTAATTGTTAGGCCAAAATTAGCATAAGCAGCAGAGAATCAATCCATACTTTGCTGGATAGGAGACATAGGTATGTAATAGTAGTTTTAATATATGTATCATATGTATATATAAAATACTTCAGAAGTGTTAAATGGACCACAACAAATTTGGAAAGTATCCTAATAAAAACCTACACAATATTTACAAAACACAAGTCATTATTGCTAGAATCCTTTCTCACTCTGAATTAATGATCCTTAGTGAAACATCGCAATTGATCATGTGTTTACCATCACACAACTGACTAAAGATGTAGAGACTACCATATCCCACTGTGTTTCTTACTTATTGATTTTTTAAAATATATTTGAATTGGTAGAATGAAACACACTTGTAAAGACTCTGTCCCAACAAGATGTCTTGCATCCATTCTATTCAAGATTCCTCTAGTCATAAATATAAGGCAATTCATAAAACAGGGAGTTTTCTACCTTTTTCCTGGAGGAAAGAAGGATTCCCTTTGGATGAATAACTGTAAGACATCACAGTTTATTGCCCCCAGTCTTCACCCAGAACCTAGAGAAACACTAGGTAGGGGATAGATGACAAAGCTTTAAAATAATATTTATTCAGCTGCCCTTATGTTGATGTCTCACCACTTCAGAGAACAGGGTCCAACTCTTTCTGAAACACATCCATTTGACCTTACTGACCTTGCTCTGAGCACACAAGACTAGGATACTGTTGGAAGGAGAAGAAGCTGTTCTCAAGATGCTGTTGTTTGAAGATAACATTGTACTAATTGCTCCAAACTTCAGCACATTAGAGAGCTTCCAGAAGTATATCCATAATCACTCAAAGGAGTTTAGCCTAACTATCTAGATATGATAAACCAAGTGGATGATGGAAGTCCACTGCCCAGTTTGTGATATGCAGTTGGAAAGTTCCCTATAGAGCTTGTTTATCAGTAAACAGATCTGGAATAGTATGAAGGGCCAATGTGGTAGGGTCTAGAGTTATATGGGAAGGGAGGAAACAAACTAGATTAAGAAAAAAATTAATAACAGAAACCTAATCTTTCTCCCTCCCACCTCTATTCCACTGAAAAAGAAAAAAATTCCCTGAAAATTTCCTCTAATAATCCCTAAATATCTCCCAGAAAGAGTCATTCAAAAATCAATGATCAACCAGTATTGCTTCTCACCTCAAATTTTCCTTGAATACTTTGTCTATACATTTCCTTTGTACTAATCACTACTTACTTTGTATTTGGAGCCATAAGGTGGGGCATGTAAAATGTGGCTTTGCCCCAAGGGTGCTGAAGATCAGCCCACAAAAAAAGTTTTAAGTAATTTTAAAAGATTTTGAAATTTTAGAACTTGTCACATTTTTATGTTGCCAGCATATGCACTCCTTCAGCAACAACCAAAAAATGACCTTAGCACTTAATTACCAAAAATGATTAATTAAAAAGAAACTACCAGATGACCAACATTGCTAATAATAGACATCTGTGAACCACTATACATTCTCCTTTCACTTAGTTACTTCTGACTTAATTACTTCTTGTATTATTTTCGTAATATGAATTGCAAGTTGTTTGGGGGTGAATTTAACATTGCTTTCCCCATGTTCCAAAATTGCTACTGATACCTTTGTTTGCATTCTACTTACATGACTACATGTAGTATTCTCCTCCCTATTTCCAGTAGAATGTTAAGCTCCTTGAAGTCAATGTCTTGGTCATTTTTCATTTCTGTATCCTATAGTGCTCAGCAATGTCTTATATATAATAGAAATTACTAAATGCTTATTCTTCTATCCTATTGAAATTCTTTATCTAGTATATGATTTCCTGCCTCTTTGAATTTCTCACTTATTCCAGATAGCTGATACTCATCATATTCCAAGAATATACAGGAGAAGAGGTTTACAAACTTCCAAAGTTCTGTTTCCATTCTGCATCCTCAATATCTTGGCTTGCAACGCCAGCCTCCCTATTCACCAGAACCTGAAAGAAAGTCAAAGTGGAGGATAGCGGAGAAGGAAGCTGTAAGACAAGGAGCATGAAAGCAGGGTAAGGCAGGCCCTGAGAGAGTTGCATAATGATGACTAGAACCCTAGGGAATAGAAATAGAAAGCAAGGTGCAGGAGTGTAGAAGGTCATGTCACATGATAGTCACGGGGTCTATGGGAAAGCTATTTCTTTCCTCCTCATATAGAGACGACAGGACAAAATCTTTGGTCACCACATTATCACCCATTTCTTGTGGAAATTTACAGTGTTAGAAAGTCTACAAAGCACATTACCTGCTGATTCTCATAATAATATTATGAGATAAGTACCACAAGTAATATTGTTCACATTTTACAAATGGTCAAACTGAGAAGTTAAGTACAGCTCATGTTTACACAACCGGAAAGTTCTGGAGGCAAGAGTCAAACCCAAACCTCCCTTGACTCCAAGTCCAGTAAACTCTGCTGAAGAATTCAGACACAAATTTGGCAAAAAAAAGACAATTCAGGATCCTCCACCTGATATTCCATCTTTTTTGATGACTTGAAGGAAATCTGTGACCTGTCATCCAGTTGCTATAGTCATTTATCTAGAAATAGATATTTTTCTTAAGAAATTCCACTGCTTGAGTCACTTATTTTCCATCAAAGAGACTCATCTGGTAAAGTCTGAGCTGCCATCTGCAACTTGATTGTGAAATAATAAAGTTTCAAACCAAGCTGAAAATATGCAAAGCACAGGTGATGCTTTAGCTGTGAGAAAGAGGAAGTCACAATGCTTGAAATATGTATGAACTCTACAGTTTTCTTTTTATGGCTTCCACTGGATTTTGTCTCATGCCACTTAAGCTTCTTGATCTTCTCATTTCCGTGAAGAAATGAGACACCTGGAGCATTGTTCTTACAAGAGTTTTATAACATACAAAACCTTCATTCATCTAAGATTATTATCTCAGAGAGATTCTGGGAATTGTAATGAGGCATGGTCATACATTACAAACATTTAGAATGTTGAGTACAAGAGAAATGTATGGCCCTTGTTCTAGCTTTCTCTTTTCCAACCAATCTTTCCCTGAAGGTAGGGACTATCTTACCTGTTGCTTGTATTTCTGTCCTCAGTACTTTAGCACATAGCACATGTTGGGCACATAGGAAATACTTAGTAAGTTCATTCATTCTCTTTTTCATTCCTATCTTTCTTTTTTCTTTCCTTCTCTCCATTCCTCCCTTCTCCCTTTCCTTCATCTTTCTTTTCCTCCTTCCTTTCATCTCTCCCTCCACCTTTCCCTCCCTTCTCCCCTTCCCCCTACTTCATTCTTTCCTTTCTCCCTTCCTTCTTTCCTTCATTTCTTCCTTCCTTCCTTCCTTCCTTCCTTCCTTCCTTCCTTCCTTCCTTCCTTCCATTCTTTCCTCCACCTTTCCCTTCTTTCTTCTTTTTTCCCTCCTTCCCTCTTTTCTTCCTTCATTGTGGAAGCAGGACTGGAACCTAGCTAAGAATTCTTCCCCACCCTCCACCCCAAACATCCTAGACTGATGACAAAGAACTAGTCACTAAATCTCTGAACATCAGCTTTCCCATCTGTAAATTCTCCAAATTGCTTGATATCCATTGCAGCCTCCACTCTAGGTCTAACTCTCATCACCTCTCATCTAAATTATTTTAACAGCCTTCTCACTGGTAGTGCTATTTTCAGTTTCTCTCCTCTCTAAAACATCATCCACATGCAACTACCAAAATAGTATTTCCAAAACTTGGGTTTGACCATGTTACCATTCTAAATGGGAACTGGTCAATGACATCCTAATCCCTATGAGCACATGCATAATACCCTACATAATGCAATTATACTTGGATTACAGGCATGTGCAGGTATCCTGTGACTATTTCTGGTCTTCTTTTTGTTGTTGAAACATATCACTCATGTTCAACTCTTTGTGATCCCATTGGGAGTTTTCTTGGCAAAGATACTAGAGTGGTTTGCCACTTCCTCCTACAGCTCATTTTATAGATGAAGAAATTGAGGCAAATATGCCACCATACAGCTAATAAGTGTCTGAGGTCAGATTTGAATTCTTGAGGATGAGTCTTCTGATTCCAGGTCCAGTGCACTGTCCACTGCACTACCTAGCTGCCCTTCTGGTCTTCTTATTATGTGTCTTTTTGAATGGCTGCTGAGCTGGAATTGGATGTGCAATAGGTTTCTAGGGGAAACTTGGTCTCTATCCTGGTAATGGAGACTTCTCCGTATGTCTCTAGATGGGGAGAGAGAGAGAGCTAATGTCAGTGGCTTGGCCCATAGTAAGCACTTAATAAATGTTTTCTGTTCATTTATTCAGTGAATCAATGAGTGAGCAACTAAAACAGCATCAAGAAAGTGACCCCGGCCCCATGTTAGTCAGTCAATCAAATGCTTATTCTATACTAGACAATTTGTTAAGTGCTAGAGTGAAAAGAAAAGCAAAAACAGTCTCTGTCCTTGAGGAGCTCCCATTTGAATTTGGAAGAACACTTGAAAAAAAACTGTATGAAAGATACAGTGCAAATAGAAAGTACTCTCAGAGGGAGGGTACTATATACTATAGGTAGACCAGGAAAATGCCCCTGCAGAAGGTGAAATTTAAAAGGAGTCTTGATGGAAGCTAGGGAAGCCAGGAAGCAAATAAGGAAAGCTTTCCAGTTATGGAGGATAGAGAGAAAAGGCACTGAGTTGGTAATGAAGTAGCATATTTACCATCAAAAATACACCAGAATAATTGAATTGCTGGATTTGAGGTGAGGGGAGTCATTTGTAAGAAGACTGAAATAGTAGGAAGAGGGCATATTGTAAAGAACTTTAAAAGAAATCAATTTTTGTATTTTATAGAACATTTGTTATATATTCTATTAATACACTAATTATGGAAATAATTAAAGATTTAATTTAAATGAATTGTTAATTACTAAAATTAGTGGTAATATATCATTATAAAATATGCTATATTGTATAATATTTATGTATTTACATTTATAATAATTATTATATATTTTATCATATTCAGAGGTCATAGGGAGCCACTGGCATTTATTAGGGGAAGGGAGGAACATGGTCAATCCTGTGCTTTAGACCACTTTGTTAGTTGAGTAGGAGATGGGGTGGGGCAGGAAGGAAAGGGAGGCAGACTTGAGGCAGAGGAGACCACCCAGAAGTCTATGGCAATTGTCCAGGAGAGAGGTGATGAGGGTCTGCTCAAGGATGGCAGGTATCTGACCAGACAACAAAATGGACACATATGAGAAATGGGCTGTGGTTAAAGTTTCTTTAGCAGATAAAGTACTGGATTTAGAGTTAGGAAGACTTAGGTTGGGTGGCCCTTGAAAGAAGAAGCAGTAGGGTCTGCTAGACTTGGAGGCAGAGGAACTGGGTTCAAATTCTTTCTCTGTCACTGACAACCTGTGCAGCAGTGCAAAAGTTGCTTAGTTTCTGTTTCTCATTTTCACATCTGTAAAATAAGAGAACTGGAGCAGAAGACCTCTGAAGAAGCAGAAGATCTTTCTCAGCAACCACAATTGCATGAGCCTATGATCGCCTTTCTAATCAAGAGATAAATGAACAACCATGAGTCAAATACCTATTGTGTGTTAGGAACTGTGCTAGGACGTGATGTTTAAGAAATGTGATAGAGAAAATGGAACATGTGAAGCTTAACCAGGAATCTCTTGCAAGTCATAAAGTTTCCAAGTGCATTTGAAGTTATAAGGTTATAACTGGTAAAGCACAGCTTGCTCTCACAGGGCTTCTAATCTTTTGGGGAAAAGAAGAGCTAACAGTATCCTAGGTCATTTAAAAGACATTATTTTTGACTGAAGAATGAAAAAATGTATCTTGTTTTAATTATGCATCGTGGTATTTTGTATACTATGTAGAATTTTATTTTCTTTAATTTGGTGATAAGAAATTCCAGTCTGGAATCCCTCTCCATAGATGCTGATAGGCAATATATCTATAACTTGAGGCTTTAGAAAAGTTCCTGGGGTATTAAATAATTAAGTGACACTCATTCTATCACAAAACCAGACTGAGTCAGAGATGGGACTTGATCTCAGGTTTTCCTAATTCTGAAGACTCTAGCCACTCTGCCCCAGTGCTTCTGCCTTGAAATAGGGGCTTAATAAATGCTTGTTTAATTGAATCCAATTAGAAGTTTTTGGAATCAGTTCTGCTATAGCATTTGTTTTGAAAATTTGGATTTGTCCCAATGCAACTGCTACACGAGGGAGCAATTTGAACATACCTTGAATTTCAAATTTGTTTACACGTGATTTCACCAGAGAGAAACAGCAAGAACACAAAAAACCGTGCTGCTTCACATTAATTCGTGAACTGTAACCCTATTGATGCCCACTTCCACAAGCAAACTTCAAGCCTTTTTTCAAAATAAGGTATATTTATTGTAGGACCTGTTGGCAGAGGAAAACTGGCCGGTACCCATGCATTCCATCCCTCTCCACCTTTTCCTAGGACTGCAGTCCCAGTCCCCCAAATCCCAGAGTTGAGGCTGCTCTCTCTCCATAGCTGTAAACTTTGCCATCTTGCAGGCCAAGACACAGCCTGAGCCCTATGAATACCATTATTTATATTGCAGCATATTTATGTATTTCTTAACAATTTAACATGTATGAAACTTTAACATCATTTGTATTAAATTCCTATCTTTTTCATATGTCACTGACACATTTTTAGTATTGTTTCTCCCAGTCTCATTTTCCCCATAAGCTTTATGTTTTTTTTTTCTGTTCCTTAGGTTTGCCATTTCTTTTTTTTTTTAGCTTTTATTTTCTCATTTTTTATTAAATTTATTCATTTATTTTTAGTTTTCAACATTCATTTCCATAAGATTTTGAGTTCCAAATTTTCTGTCCATCTCTCCCCTCCCCACCCCAAAACACCATGCATTCTTATTGCCCCTCCCCCCAATCCGCCCTCCCTTCTATCACACCCCTCCTTTCCCTTATCCCCATCTTCTCTCTTCTCTTATAGGGCAAGATAGATTTCTATACCCCATTACCTGCATTTCTTATTTCCCAGTTGCATGTAAAAACAATTCTCAACATTCATTCCTTAAACTTTGAGTTCCAACTTCTTTTCTTTCCTCCCTCCCCACCCATCTCCACTGAGAAGGCAAGCAATTCAATATATGCTATATATGTGTAGTTTTACTAAAGACTTCCATAATACTCATTTTGTAAAAGACTAACTATATTTCCCTCCATTCTATCCTGCCCCCAATTTATTCTATTCTCTCTTTAGACTTCGTCCTTTCCCTAAAGTGTTTACTTCTAATTATTCCCTCCTCTCATTTGCCCACCCTTCTATCATCTCCCCACCGCATTTATCCCTTTCTCCCCTAATTTCCTATAGTGTAAGATAGATTTTCATATCAAATTGAGTGTGCATATTATTCCCTCCTTAAGGCAGATGGGTTGAGAGTAAGTTTCACTTTCTCCCTCTCACCTCCTCTCCTTTTCCCCTCCATTGAAAAAGCTTTTTCTTGCCTCTTTTATGAGAGATAATTTGCCCTATTCCATTTCTCCCTTTCTCCTTGCAATATACTCCTCTCCCATCCCTTAATTTTATTTTTTTAGATATCATCCCTTCCTATTCAACTGACCCTGTGCCCTCTGTGTGTGTGTGTGCGTGCATGTATAATCCTTCCACCTACCCAAATACTGAAAAAAGTTTCAAGAGTTACAAATATTGTTTTTCCATGTAGGAATGTAAACACTTCAGCTTTAGAAAGTCCTTTATGAGTTCTTTCCTGTTTACCTTTACATGCTTCTCTTGATTCTTGTATTTGAAAGTCATATTTTGTATTCAGCTCTGGTCTTCTCATCAAGAATGCTTGAAAGTTCTCTATTTCACTCAATGCTCATTTTTCCCCTGAAGTATGATACGCAGTTTTGCTGGGTAATTCTTAGTTTTAATCCTAGTTCACTTGACTTCTGGAATATCCTATTCCAAGCCCTTCAGTCCCTTAATGTAGAAGTTGCTAGATCTTGTGCTATCCTGATTATATTTCCACAATACTCAAATTATTTCTTTCTGGCTGCTTGCAATATTTTCTCCTTGACCTAGGAACTCTAGAATTTGGCTACAATATTCCTAGGAGTTTTTTTTTTTAATCTCTTTCAGGAGGTGATCTGTGAATTCTTTCAATATTTATTTTACCATCTGGTTCTAGAATATCAGGGCAGTTTTCCTTAATAATTTCATGAAAGATGATGTCTAGGCTTTTTCTTCTTGATCATCGTTTTCAGGTAGCCCCAGAATTTTTAAATTATCTCTCCTGGATCTGTTTTCCAGGTCACTTGTTTTTCCAATGAGATATTTCACATTCTCTTCCATTTTTTCATTCTTTTGGCTTTGTTTCGTAATGTCTTGGTTTCTCATAAAGTCATTAGCTTCCATCTACTCCATTCTAATTTTTAAAGAACTATTTTCTTCAGTGAGCTTTTGAACCTCCTTTTTCCACTTGGTTAATTCTGCCTTTTAAAGCATTCTTCTCCTCATTGGTTTTCTGGGCCTCTTTTGCCATTTGGGTTAGTCTATTTTTATAGGTATTTTCTTCAGCAATTTTTGGGCCTCTTTAGCAAGTTGTTGACTCACTTTTCATGACTTTCTTGTGTCTCTCTCATTTCTCTTCCCAATTTTTCCTCCACCTCTCTTACTTGATTTTCAAAATATTTTTTGAGCTCTTCCAAGGCCTGAGACCATTGCATATTTATTTAGGAGGTTTTGGATGCAGAAGCCTTTACTTTTAGATCTTCCTCTGATGGTATGCATTGTTCTTCCTCATCTGAAAGGATGGAAGAAAATACCTGTTCACCAAAAAAGTAACCTTCTATAGTCTTATTTTTTCCCCTTTTTGGGGCATTTTCCTAGCTAGTTGCTTGAGGTTAAGTCCTTTGTCAAGATGAGAGTATACTCTGAGGCCATGTAAGTTCTCAGTTCCTTCACAGTTGCACAATCAAGGGAGAGGAGTTTACACCTCTCCTGGCCTGTCCTCTGCTCTAGGACCTACTGCAAGCTTTCTTACCTAGGGTCTGCAAGTAGAATTCCCTCTCCAGAACCTCCACCAGCTCCACCAGGCCAGTGTTCCTCTTCAGCCCAGAGCCGCCACTCAGGGCTGAGATCCAGATCAGCAGCTCAGACCTCTTGGGGGCTTTAGGCTTAGGGCTCTAAAAATGAATGCTGCCACTGCCTGGGGTCACCTGGGGTTGCCTGGGACTGAGGCTAGAGCAGGAGGACCCTGTGAAAGACCCAAGTAAAAGAGCTTTCTTACTGACCTTTGAAACTGTCTCTGGCATTTGTGGGTTGAGGGATCTGGGAACCACATCTGCTGTCAGGGATTCTGTGCCCCAACCTGCTCTGGTCCTTTCCCTGCCACAGGCTGCACTCCACTCTGAGTCTGGTGTGTAGACCTTTCCTGTCGGCCTTTCAGGCTGCCTTGGATTGTAAATCTCTTTCACTCTGTTGTTTTGTGGCTTCTGCTACTCCAGAATTTATTTAGAGTCTTTTTTTTACAAGTATTTTATGAGCTGTGGGGGGAGAGCTCTTACATCTTTTCCTTCTACTCCGCTATCTTGACTCTGCCCCCCTTATGGTTTTTA
Organism: Notamacropus eugenii; assembly: GCF_028372415.1. Classification (NCBI taxonomy): domain Eukaryota; kingdom Metazoa; phylum Chordata; class Mammalia; order Diprotodontia; family Macropodidae; genus Notamacropus; species Notamacropus eugenii. Next base: position 367,415,154 of record NC_092873.1, on the reverse strand, counting down.
TTGCACAATTTTGCATAGCACTGTGAATTTTAGGAATGAATATGTCGAGCATGTCAGGTTACAGAAGAACTGACCTATCTCATTCTGGAGGCAGTTGCAATTATTGGGAGTAAACTGGGAATTTAGGTAGTGAAAGTAAGTTAGGGATTAGTAGGTTAATAGTGTGGACAAATAGAAAGAATTTTGGTTCCAAAGAATTTGTGGAAAAAAGAAAAGAAATGTCTTTGGTGTTGCTTGACAACCTCTCTGTTTTCTGAATACCCTTATTGCTTGCAAATTAGCAGCCTGGAGAAGGATCTGTGAGTTCTCACACTCAGCTCTCCTTTTTGTTCTTATATTTAGACTAGTGGGCCAGTCTTTCTGTCTCCATTGCTCTCCAGATTTGTGTTTTTTCCTTACAAAAGTCATGTATATCCAAAGGAAATAATGTTGACCAATGTGAAATCATTTTGCCCTGGATACAGGACTTCACAATCCAATTCTTAGAGTAAACAAATAGCAGCTTTAGAGTCTTGCAAATACAGGAGTGAGAGAAAGAAAGATGAATGGGGACCTTTCCTTTGGAGAAAAGAGGATGAGTGTAAGACTTCTTTGTAGACATAGTCCTTTCAACCAAGTTAGCTCAGAGACCAGAGGGGTCACAAAACACAATGTGGCATCTTGACTCTTCCCTTCCCCAAATCATTAAATCTCTGTCATTAAATCAGACTGAGTTGAAAGGAAATTTCATCCTAATTGCTATGGCAATCATCGACACTGGAAACTGGGATAGTCTAGAAAAATGAAGAAAAGGAAAACCTCACTCTTTCACCATCTCCTGAAATAAGAAATTAGGCACTTGGCTATTTCAGACTATGAATTATACAATTAGCTCCATGTTCATCAAATAGATTCAAGGATTTGTGTTGTGTTTTTTTTAGTTTAGTTTTTTGTTTGTTTCAAATGTGGAACTGAAAGAAAAGTTTATACCAAAAGGTAGAGAAGGTTTGTTTCTCTGCAACCACAAATACATTTTTTTTTCTCTTCCAGGGGAAACTGGACAAAAGACTGATTGGAAATACTCAGGAAAGATGAATGTGTTCTTCATTGATGTTGTAAATGACATGGTGGGACTTTTTTGCTTATTTTGTTATTTTTTTTCTTTATTCTATAAAAGGCGAGCAGAGCCAAGATGGCAGAGTAGAAAAATGCATATACCCTAGCACTTCCCCCACAGTCCACAAAATACCTGTAAAAAATGACTCTTAACAAATTCTAGAGCCGCAGAAGCCACAGAACAACAGAGTGAAAGAGGAGTCCAGCCAAAGGTAACCTGGAAGGCAAACAGGAAAGGTCTATCTCATGGAATGCTGAGCAGAACAGAGTCCAGCCTTGGCCACTTAGCACTGGGAGGAACAGGACCTGAACAGACCTCTGGGGCAGAATTCCCAGCAGGGAGGGTCCCAGATCCCTCAACCCACAAGTGATAAAGAAAGCTCCAAAGGTCAGTGTGGGAGGGCTTTCCGAGCTGGGCAAAAAAAGAGTGGGATCCCCCCAGCTCTGGCCCCAGGTGGTGGTAGAGACAGTGGTGGCAGCAGTGGGCAGCGGGTGGCTACGCAGGCCACAGGAACAGCCTGGGTCCACTGTCCAGGAAGCTCAGCTTAAAGCTTTTGGGGGAATTGAGCAGCTCATCTGAACCTCAGCCATCAGTGGTGGCCTGCTCCCACCCAAAACCACTGGAGGAATTGAGCAGCTGATCTAAATCTCAGCCTTGAGCACAGTACTGGGGGGAGGAGGAGCACTACGACTCTCCTCTTGACAAAAGATTCAGAAGTCAAGTAACTGGCTGGGGAAATGCCCAAAAAGGGAGAAAAAATAAGAAAATAGAAGGTTACTTTTTTGGTGAAGAGGTGTCTCCTTCCATCCTTTCAGATGAGGAAGAACAAGGCATACTATCAGAGGAAGTCAAGGCTTCTGCCTCCAATACCTCCAAAATGAATATGAAATGGGCCCAGGCCATAGAAGAGCTTGAAAAGCTAGTCAGCAGCTTGATAAAAGAGAACCAAAAAAATGCTGAGAAAAATAACACCTTTAAAAATAGGCTAACTCAATTGGAAAAAGAGGTCCAAAAAGCCAATGAGGAGAAGAAGGCTTTCAAAAGCAGAATTAGCCAAATGGAAAAGGAGGTTCCAAAGCTCAGTGAACAAAATGGTTCTTTAAAAGAGAGAGTGGAGCTCCGGGAAGCTAATGACTATGAGATGAACCAAGAAGTTAGAAAACAAAACCAAAAGATTGAAAAAATAGAAGATAATGTGTAACATCTCATTGAAAAAAACAACTGACCTGGAAAATAGATCCAGGAGAGACAATTTTAAAATTATGGGACTACCTGAAAATCATGTTCAAAAAAAGAGCCTGGACATTATCTTCCATGAAACTATCAAGGAAAACTGCCCTGATATTCTAGAACCAGAGGGCAAAATAAATATTGAAAGAATCAACCAATCACCTCTTGAAAGAGATTCAGAAAGAGAAACTCTTAGGAATATTGTGGCCAATCTTCAGAGTTCCCAGGTCAAAGAGAAAATATTGCAAGCAGCTAGAAAGAAACAATTTGAGTATTGTGGAAATATAATCAGGATAACACAGGATCTGGCAATTTCTACATTAAGGGATTGAAGGGCTTGGAACAGGATATTCCAGAAGTCAAAGGAACTGGGATTAAAACCAAGAATCAGCTACCTAGCAAAACTGAGTGTAATACTTCAAGGGAATAAATAGTTATTCAATGATATAGAGGACTTTCATGTATTCATGATGAAAAGAACAGAACTGAATAAAAATTTGACTTTCAAACACAAAAATCAAGAGAAGCATGAAAAAGTAAACAGGAAAGAGACATCATAAAGGACTTTCTAAAGCTGAACTGTTTACATTCCTACATGGAAAGATAATATTTGTAACTCTTGAGACTTTTCTCAGTATTTGGGTAGGTGGAGGGATTATACACACACACACACACACACACACACACACACACACACATAGACAGAGAATAGAGGTTGAATTGAATCAGAAGAGATGATATCCATAAAAAATTAAATTAAATTAAAGAATGAGAGAGGAAAATACTGGGAGGAAAAAAGGAGAAATGGAATGGGGCAGGCTATCACTCAAAAAAGAGATAATAAAAATCTTGTTCAATGCAGGAGAAAAGGGAGGAGGTGAGAGGGGAAAAGTGAAGCTTACTCTCTTCACATATTGCTTAAGGAGAGAATAACATGCTCACTAAATTTGGTATGAAAAAATCTATCTTACACTATAGGAAAGTAGGGGAGAAGGGAACACATGGAATGAGGAGGATGATAGAAATGAAGGGAAATGGGAAAAGGGAGTAACTAGAAGTAAACTACTAGAAGTAAACACTTTTGATAAGAGACAAGGTCAAACGAGACAACAGAAAAAAAACGGAGCACAGGGTAGGATGGAGGGCAATATAGTTAGTCTTACACAATATGACTATTATGGAAGTCTTTTGCAAAACGACACATATGTAGCCTGTATTGAATTGCTTGCCTTCTCAGTGGGGATGGGGAGGGAGGAAGGGAGAGGGAGAAGTTGGAATTCAAAGTAGTAGAAATGAATATTGAGAATTATTATTGCATAACTGGGAAATAAGAAATACAGGTAGTGGGATATAGAAATTTATCTTGCCCTAAAAGAAAAGAGAAAAGATGAGGATAAGGGAAGAGTTGGGTGTGATAGAAGGGAGGATACATTGAGGGAAGTGGTAATCAGAATACAAGGTATTTTGGGATGGGGGGAGGGGAGAGATGGGGAGAAAAATTGGAACTAAAAATTTTGTGGAAATGAATGTTGAAATCTGAAAATAAATAAGTAAATATTTTTTAAAAGTTTATTTTATTTTAAAAGCAGATGGGCAGGTTTTCATATAAAAGAGATTTTTATAAAGTACAGACTATTGATTTCATCATTGTGCAGAATTTTTGGTGTTTCTATCAATGCTTTCTGGACAACTTAGCATCTTGAAGTTGCTTGGGGAATGGAATAGTTGAGTACCCATGGACACTCAGCCACAATAGATCAGAGGCAACATTTGAACCAAAGTCTTCCTCAAACCAAGGTTTATCCCCTATTGACTACAAAATAATACACCTCTGTAACAGACAAAAAGTCAATCAAATAAAAATTAACCAATCAAATAAAAACTAACCAAAGGGTAACATGACTTTCTGGTTGTACCTGTGTCAATGTATGCATTGTCCAGTTCACTGATCAGAACAATAATAGGACCCTAGGAATGAGAGTAAGAAGTGACTTTGAAGTTTATTTAATCCAACCCCCTTAGTTTAATGGACGCCCAGAAATGGGGAGTATTTCTATGTAGTGAATTCTCAATCCCTTACATCCATGCCAGTCAATAAACATTTATTGAGGACCTATTTTGTGCCGAGCACAGTGCTAAGCCAAGAGATATTAAAAGAGGGAAAAGGTGGTCCCTGCCCTTAAGGACCTTACAAGCTAATGGTGGAGATATGTACAAACCAACTACATGTAGGATGAATAGGAAATAAATTAGCAAGCTACAAATGTAGTAAGCTGCAAAAAAAAATGTATAAATAATCTTTCTCTTTCTATGTGTATATGTACATGTGTATATGTGTGTATATGTGATAAATAGGAAGCAAATAAGAGACAGGAGGCACTAAAAGGGACTGGAGACATATTCCTGCAGAAGATGGAGTATTAGTTGGGATTTAAAGAAGCCAAGGGTGGCTAGGTGGCACAGTGCATAGAGTACTGGACTGGAATCAGGAAGACTCATCTTCCTGAGTTCAAATTTGCCCTCAGACATTTAGCAGCTGTGAGACTTTCAGCAAGTCACTTAATCCTGTGTGCCTCAACTCGTCATCTATAAAATGAGCTGGAGAAGGAAAAAGCAAACCACTCCAGTATCTTTACCAAGAAAGAGTAAAAAACAACCACAACTGAACATCAATAACAAAAGAAGGTAGAGAAGGCAGGAGGTAGAGATAGAAGGTAGAACACTCCAGAAATGGGGGACAGCCAGAGAAATTCCAGGAGCAGAGAAATGGAGTGACTTGTTAGTGTCACAGCCTGGAAACCAGGGTCACTGGATCAAAGATTCTGTAGCAGATTGTAAGATGTGAGAAGACTGGAAAGGGAGAGGGATTTTTTTGGGGGGGGAGGGGGGAATGATAGGTTATCAAGGGCTTTGAATGCCAAATAGAAGATTCTTGTATTTGATCCTGGAATCAATAGGACGCCATTGTGGTTTATTAGTGGCATGGGATTTGGGGGATAACATGGTTGGACCTGTGCTTTGGGAAAATCACTTTAGTACTGAATGGAAGACTGATTAGAGTACAAGCAGATTTGAGGTAGATAGTTCCACCAACACACTGTTGCAGTAACCCAGATGTCAGGTGATAAGGGCCTACCCTAAAATGGTTGTCGTGTCAAAGAGAGAAGGGGACTTACTGGAGAGACATTACAAAGGTGAAGTCGACAGGCCCTTGGCAACAGATTGGATATGGGGGAAGGGGGTGGGCAGAGAAAGTGAGAAGTCCAAGATGACTCCTAGGTTGCAAACCTAAGGGACAAAGAGGTTGGTGGTATCCTCTCCTATAATTGTTGTTGTTTAGTTGTTTCAGTCATGTCCAACTCTTTGTGACTCCATTTGGAATTTTCCTTGCAAAGATATTGGAGTGGTTTGCCATTTCCTTCTCCAGCTCATTTTATAGATGAGGAAAATGAGGCAAATAGGGTTGGTGATGTGCCCAGGGTTACATAGCTGATAAATGTCTGAGGCTAGATTTGAACTCAGGTCTTTCTGAATTGAGGCCTAGAGTTCTATCCACTGTGCCACCTAGCTGCTCAGTAACTGGGAAGATAATAAGTGGGAAGGGTTTGGGGGAGAAAGAGTGAGCTCTGTCTCAGACACACTGGGTTTAAGTTGTCTACTGCCCATCCAGTTTGAGATGTCTGAAAGGCAATTGGAAATTCAGAATCAGAGTTCAAAAGAGAAGTTACAGCAGGATAGGTAGATTTGAGAATTGTCATCATGATAAGTATTGTGCATAAATTCCTTTAACTTCTCCAAGAATAGGAATACAGTATCATATAATGGAAAGAGCTTTAACTAGGAGTCAAAAGACCTAGAATTGAACCCCAATTCTACTACATACTACCTCTTACTTGCTGAAGTCAGTTGGCTTTCCTAAACCTGTTTCCTCTGTTTCCTTATCTCTCAATTCAGGGCATTGATAGGGATGATGTGCTGACCACTAGATTCATAATCCTATGACTATTTCCTTAATACTAAGATCACAGAATTACATAATCTGAAAGTTGTATGAGACTTAAGAGGTCATACATTTCAACCCACACAGGAATTCCCTCTTCAGTATCAATGTTAAGTTGTCATCCGTCCTCTGTTGGAAGATCTCCAGTAATGTGTAGACCACTATCTCCCAAAGAAGTTTGGGATGGTTTAGTGGAAGAATCCACATAATCCCTACTTCACTGTTGGATTTATGTAACCTTGAGAAAAGAGAGATACTCTAGTGGATATACTGTGCTATAGCTAGATAGATCTATTTATCACTCAGCTGGAAGTGCATTGAGCCCCAGTGTGGGACTTACTTATAACATATGCCATTAGTAGTAAGATCCAATCCATCAGTAGCCCCTGTCTCTCCAAACTAGGAAAGATAAGAAGGCTTCATCTTTTTTTTTTAATGAAAGATTTGAAAAGAAAATAATACTGCTCCTGTGTGCATCAAGAATCGTAAGATAGTAAAACTGGATTATCCAAGCCCCAGGATTCTTAACATTTTTTGTTAATAATTTGGTGAAACCTATGGGTCATTTTCACAATAATGTTTTTAAATAATTGAAGGAAATACTAAATTTTCCATTAGAGGTTAGTGAAAATAATGAAGAAATTTTTTTCCCTATCTAAGTTTATAGATTTCCTTAAATCTTCCAGGTTAAGAACTCTCAAAGTAGACCATCACCTCTCACCTGGACTGTTGAAATACCCTCCCTGAATTTAATCTGTCCCCTCTCTAACCGATCCTTCCATACAGCCTCAGAATTGATATTCCTAAAGTGCAGATATGATTATATCAGCCCTCTGCTCAAAAAGGTTGTGGTTCCCCTTTGCCTTTAGAAAAATGTACAAAAACCTCTGTTTGGCATTTCAAGTCCAAGTTACCCTTCCAGACTAATTACACATTAACCTCCCCTGCCTCCTCTTCCTTCTTCACATACTCTATGCTCCAGACAAGCTGACATAAATCAGTAACCCAAATACATCATATTATTTCCTATCTCCATGACTCTGCACAGACTCTCTCCAATGTCTGGAATGTCCTCCCTCTTCAATTCCATTTCTTAGAACCCCTGACTCCTTTCAACCTTCCCTGATTCTCACAGTTTTTAATTCCCATCCCACACTCAATCACTGTGTATGTATTTCATACATATTCTCTATTTACTTGTCTGCAAACGTGTTGTATCCCCAAATTATAACATAAACTCCAGAGGGTGGGTACCGTTAAGAAGTTTTTTTTTTACTTTTCATCTCAAGTGCCAAGAACACAAATAGCATTTAATAAATACTTGTTAACTGGCTTATATGTTAAGCTCCTTATGGATGAGACAACTGAGGTCTAAAAAGGGAAAATGACTTGTCAAGTCAAGGTAGCAATTGGCAGAGCACAAGTTAGAACCTAGATCTGATGCCCCTTGACTCCTATGGACTTCTAATTCAACATGCATCCCAATACCATATATGGCCATTCTGTGCTCCAACAACTGATAAATTCCAGGCCATAAATTTTGGTTTCTAGAAGGAATATGTAGACTACTTATTGAGATATGGAAAATGCTGGGTATCAGGAAAAGTGAAGAATTATTAGTATCCTTGTTCCTCCAAAGGGAAAATCCTAGCAAGGATGTTTTTACCAGTCTTTAAAGATGGGAAGGAAACTAGTGTTCTTTTGCTTTTTTAGTTCTAGGAGGCTGTATTCATGAGAGCTCATGAAGGATATCTCTCAAATCACCTTCTTTCACTGATTTAATAAAATCTTATTAGCTATTGTTTTAGTATACTTGTTTTTGTTTTTCCTCCAAAGCAGACATCCATTTCTGCAATCATTTCAAGTCCGGAGCAAAGAACCGTTAGAATGTATTTGCATGTATGAGTATCCAGCATGGAAGCATGTGCCTAGTTTCATGTGTCTTTTAATTTTTGAATCATATCATCTCATGATAATTAGGTAGAAAGAGTCTGTAACAGATAGGTATTGGCCATGCCAAGGACCTGAGGATTCAATTCGCAGGGTTACAATAGCATGGGATCATATATTTGGATTTGGAAGAGACCTTAGTGGTCCTTTAGTCCCCCTTTCATTTTACAGGAGCTAAGGCTCAGGGAGAGTAAAGTGAATCCCTCAGTATTTCATCCAGGGTAAGTAGCTTTGCCAGCATTTGAACCCAGGTATGCTGAGTCCAAATCCAAATACTTTCCACTACATTATACTGCCTCAAAAGAGACTCCTTCATTTTGCTCCAAGGGAAGTGTTGACAGAATCATCTTTGCTCTTTAGCATACATGCTAAGATGGTTGATCAAGTTTCAATAAATACAGCACTGACTTCCAAACCCTTTCCCAGGAGACCTCATCTGGGATGAATCTGAATTGTATTCCTAACCTCAACAATTCACACTTGAAATCCCAATACATTTCTGTAGGCCTCTGATTGCATTTTCTATTATAAAATAGCTCAAGATCATCCTAGAAAATCCAGGTATCTTCAGAGTAATTTTTAGAGAATGCAACTCTTAAAATATTCTTGGCTTTGTAATTATAGGGATAGTGTTAATTTCTTTGTTAGAGAGAGAGAGAAGTAAAAAAAAATACATAATCCTGTAAGTACAAAGCTAAAGAAAAAGTGTTATTTTTTTCTATCTCCTTCTATTTGAAGAATCATCATTACTATATTAGACAATTAACTCCTCTACGGTAGCGTCTGTCTTTTGCCTTTCTTTATATCCCAAGAGTTTAGCATAGTGCCTGACACATAGAAGGCACTTAATAAATGTTTGCTGACAAACTAACTGAATGGTTTCAGCAGTAGACTATGGGTGCATCCAGCCAGATAATGTCAATTTTACCTCTCTGTCATTTTATTTCCATGCTCCCTGTCACACTTTCATTTAGGTCATTAAAGTTCATTTAACCTCTCGATGAACTATTGTAGTGGCTCCTCAACTGTTCTCTCTGCCTCATCTCTAATTGATCTTACACAAGTCTGTCAACGTAATCTTCTTATGGCGCAGGTTTGATCCAGAACTTTCAATGTCTCCCTCTTGCTTATTGACTAAAATTCAGGTTGCCTGCCTGGATATTTGAAAAAGCATTTGGAGCTTTAACTCCCACTCATTCCCAATTCATACCCTCTACTTGACTCAGGATAGATTATTCATCATTTTGCTTGACTGTGCATATTTATTACAAGAATTTTCTTTTTCTTTTTTTCCCCAATAGGAAGGAAGTTGAAATGAAGAAAAAAACCACTGATTTTTATTGATTAATAAGTTTAAAAACAGAATATCCTGGAGTCAAAAGATTCATCTTTGTGAGTTCAAATCTAGCCTCAGACATTTACTAGCTGTGTGATCCTGGGCAACTAATTTAACCCTGTTTGCCTCAGTTTCCTCATCTGTAAAATTAGCTGGAGAAGGAATTGGCAAACCATTGCCGTATCTTTGCCAAGAATACCCCAAATGGGGACACAGAGATTAAATATGACTGAAAAATGACTGAGCAACAAAACCAGAATAGCTTATTCATTTTTTCTAGAATTTATCCTAAACGTGCTTCACCCTTTATTTCTGTACATATAGTTCCTTCCTCCTGAAAGGCACTTCTCCACTGCGTCCACTAAGCATCTTTCAATGATGTTCCCATTGGTCAAGACATTTTTGAACCTTCTCTTTTGGAATATTCTTCAGAGCCTAGAACACTTTTTTCTGGTATACTCAGTGGTGGCAAGTCTTGCTCCTTTTAGCATGAATTGTTTGGGGAATTAACAAAATATACTAAGAGTCAACTCTGGTGAATGGGATGTGTGGACCAGCTGGAAATACTAGTCTGGCAGGTTCTAAATAACTATAAGTAATAATATAAAGTAAGAAAACTGACTTTTCTAGATGGGTTCATGAAATAACTCTGAAGGGAGTTTCCAAAGAGGAATTCTCATCTTTGTTTGAGTAATAGAATTCATCGCTGGAATCCTTTCATAGTTTCCCAAGAAGTCTATTTTATTTATTTTTAGTTTTCAACATTCACTCCTATAAGATTTTGAGTTGTAAATTTTTTCTCCTTCCTACTACTGCCTCCCCAAGACATCAAGCAATCTGATATAGGCCATACATATGCAATCATATTAAACATATTTTCATATTAGTCATGTTGTGAAAGAAGAGTCAGCACAAAAGGGAAAAACCACGAGAAAGAAAAAACAAAAAGAGAGAAAATACTGTGCTTCAATCTTAGCATTTTCCATCATGAGCCTTTTGTAATTGTCTCATTGTATTGCTGAGAAGAGATAAGTCTATCAAAGTTGAACGTTTCACAAAGTTGCTGTTACTATGTACAGTGTTCTCCTGGTTGTGCTCACTTCACTCAACATTAGTTCATCTAAGTCTTGTCAGGTTTTATAGCACAATAATATTCCATTACATTCATATACAACTTGTTCAGTCATTCCCCAATTAATGGGCATCCCCCCAATTTTCAATTCTTTGCCACCACAAAAAGAGCTGCTATAAATATTTTTGTGCATGTGGGTCTTCTTTCATTTTTCATGGTCTCTTTGTGATATAGACCCTGTAGTGACATTGTTGGGTCAAAGCATTGGTGTTCCAATTTTCCCACATCTTCTCCAACATTTATCATTTTCCTTTTCTGTTATATTGGCTATTCTGATAGGTGTGAGGTGGTACCTCATAGTTGTTTTAATTTGCATTTCATTTCTCTAAAGAAGATTACTTGCAATGACAATCAGTTACTTGATATGTGATCTTTGTAAAATGGGTTCAAAGAGGAAGAAATTTTAAAGTGTCGTAATTCTAAAGTTATACCTCTTCTACAGTCTTCAACAACAATGTATTTTAACAAGTGCTTTTTAAATGCCTACCATATGAAAGATGCACTCAGTGCTGGAGAATACCAAGCCACAATTATAATTATTCCTTCCCTCAAGAACCTTAAATTCTATTGAGGATTACAAAATGTACCCAAATAAATGGACAAGGGAAATTTGGGAGGGAGAGAGTACTAACAACTAAGGAAAATCAAAGGACACTTCATGAAGAAAGTGACTCTTGAACATAAACTTGAAGGGATACAAAGATTTCAAAATCAATGGAAAACAAAATTTAAAAACTGTTGAAACAATGATTTCTTGCTTTTGTAGTCAGAAAACCAACAGAAATTGTTGGTGCTGATTTATCCCAGACTTTTCCCATGTGCTTTATTGATCTTTAATTGCTCTGTGATTATGATACCTCCTAAGCAGATGATACCTAAAATATCCATGCATTGAATCCTAAGTAATTTGATCTAAATGAAAAATGTGATCATTTAAGTTTTTCTTCCACCACTTACACTGATTTCAATAGATCAACAGATATTTCTCAAGTGCCTACTGTCTGCCAAACATTGTGCTAGATGCTAGAGATACAAATGAAATAAATGAAACAATCCTTATATCCAGGGCACTTAAAACAAATGGGAAAACAACAAATACACATGTGAGTATATACAGAATAAATAAAAGGAGAGTGAATATAAAAATGCAAAGTAGAAGGTAATTTGCAAAGGAGGGTACAAACAATTGTGGGATTTGGAAAGCCTCTATGTAGAAAGCTATGCTTGATCTACATTTTGAAGAAAAAGAGGGATTCTGGGAGGGAGAGGTGAAAAGCAAGTTCATTCCAGGCACAGGGAATGGTCTGTGCAAATGGATGGACATGGAATATGGAGCATGTTTTGTAAGAAAGAGAGAGAAAGCCAATTTGGCTGGATCACAGAGTACAGGATAGGGAGTAATGTTCAAGTAGGCTGGAAAGATAGATTGGAACAAGGTTATAAAGAGTTTTGAAAGCTAAACAGAGAAGTTGATATTTGACCCTAGAAAGAACAGGGAGGCACTGGATTTGTTTGAGTAGGGAAGTCACATGATCTTTACTTAAGGAGATATTTAGGGTTAGGCAGCAATTTCGAGGATATATCTCTCACTTTCCATATCGAAGATATTGCCAAGGTCAGTCAATTTCATCACTGCACCATTTCTCATATATGTTCCATTTTCTCCTCTGAGACTCATCTGGGTACGGGTTCTCATCACCTGACAACCGGATTATTACTATAGCCTGCTGGCCAGTCTGTACCTCAAGTCTCTCTCCATTCCAATCCATCCTCCATTCAGTCATGAAAGTAGTTTTCCTAAAGTGTAGGTCCAACTATGTCATACTCCTCCCCTCCTCAATAAACTCCAGTAGCTCCCTATTCCCTCCAGTATCAAATATAAGATGCTTTGTTTGGCATTCAAATCCCTTCAAAACATAGCACCTTCCTACCTTTGCAGTCATCTTACACCTTATTCCTCAACAGGTAGTCTTCCATCCAATGACAGTGGCTTTCCAACAGTTCTACAAACAAGATACTCCATTACTTGGCTCAAGGAATTTTTTCTGACCATCTCCTATGCCTGGAATGCTCTTCCTCCTCAATTTCATTTATGAATTTCCCTGATTTCTTTAAAGTTCCAACTAAAATCCCATGTTTTACTGAAAGCTTTGCCCAATCCCTCTTATTTCTAGTGCCTTCTCTTCTGTTATTTCCTATTTATCCTGTTTATAGCTTACTTTGTATATATTTGTTTGCTTTTTGTCTCTCTCATTTAATTGTTAAGTACCTTGTTGTTCAAGAAGGATTAGTACCTCTGGTGTGAGGGTTAGCTGAGCCTTTTTCAGGGCTTCTCATCCACCTTTGGTATCCACTTGTCACCCTGGTGACCTTGCACAGAACTCCCTCACTCAAAACAAAGTCAAGTGCAAGTAATATCTGATGGGATGGTGTTCTTCAACAAAGAAGGACGAACACACTGTGAGTAGACACGGCTGCCTGAATGAAGACCCAGCTAGCTGGGTAACTCAGCTCCTCCTCTCCTTTCTGCCTTCCCTTCCCCTTCCTTCTCTTCTTCAAAGGAAGGTAAATTTGGATGGCCAGAAAATGCCCTGTTAACTTGGGTTAGATTCCTTTCCTTTTCTTTTTCCTTCCCTTCCCTTCCCTTCCCTTCCCTTCCCTTCCCTTCCCTTCCCTTCCCTTTCCCTTTCCCTTTCCTTTTCCCTTTCCCTTTTCTGTTCCCTTCCTTTTGCTTCTCAAAATCATAAAGCTACCACACTCTGAAGCTCATACATTGGACTGCACTGGGTCCCTGCCTAAGGGCTCTCTTCTGGATCTTCCTGGCTTAAGAGTGATTATCAATAGTAACTGCTGCTCTTTCCCTCTCAGCCTGATGTCATTTTTTTCTATGACTCATTAAAGGGGCCATCCTCTGGCTACTTCTTAAAGAAGCCTATTCGCTGAATGAGTATTACCTCACCCTAAGTGAGTTCTTGAATAGAACTTGGCCTAAAGGGGCCAAGGTCTCCCATTGCATCCTGGGTCATCTCCAGTCATCCTGATGAATATCTGGTCACTGAATTTAGATGACTCCGGAGAAGTGAGGCTGTTGACCTTGCACAGCCCTCCCTCATTCAAAACAAAGTTAAGTACAAGTTATGTCATCACTTCTCTGATGGCATGATCTCCTTCGACAACGAAGGACAAACACATCATCAACAACAATAACTCTTACCTGTGACTCCAAGAAGCTATAGTATGGGCAGTGACCATACCCACCCCCACCCCCCTTGCCTCCTCCCCTCCCCCCCTCACCCCGGTAAACTGTCTCAACAGATGGGCTAACTCAGGTTGAGGGTAACTGACAAGTCTCAAACCCTTAGGTGAGTTGGGGGGTATTTACTCCAAGTATGTGAAAACTTCTCCTAGCAGAATGGGTGAATAAGAACAATTTGTCCAAACAGCCCTAAAGGCAACTGAAACAGGTGTCATGGAGTGCTTAGAGCTTGATCAGACATTAGAAACACCAAAGTCACCCACTGAATCCAGGACCTACCCAGTCATCTTGACTTTTGTCTTGCCACTGGACTTTGATGACTCCGGAAGAGAGATTAAGACTGATGACCTTGTGCAACTCTGGCTCACTTAAATTCAATTCATGCAGAAGTCAAGGCATCACCCTGTAATGTCCTTCAAAAAAGGAAGAGCAACTAACAAGATCCTTGGGGACAGGGACAGTCTTTTGGATCTCTTTGTATTTCTAGCACTTAGCACAGTGCACAAGTAGGTACTTAATGAATGTTGGTGGACTGATTGATTGATTGATAAACTGGAAAAAATGAGGAGAGACTTGAAACAGATGAGAGGCTCTTTCAATCATCTAGGAGAGAAGTGATAAGAGCCTGAACTAAGATGATAGCTGCTATAGGGGAGAAGATAAGCATTCAGTTGTAAGAGATGTTGTGAATATAAAAATGACAAGATTTGGCAACTGAGTAGATATGTGGGGTGAAAGTGAGGAGTTGAGGATTATACCAAGGTCATGGACTTGGGAGACTAGCAGAATGATGGTGTCATCCACAGAAACAGAGAGATCTAAAAGAGAGGAGGGTTGAAGAAGAAAGAGAATGTCTTCGGTTTTGGACATATTATGTTTGACATGTCTCTGGAACACCCAGTTTGAAATGTCTAATAGGCAATTGGTGATGATGGAGTGAAACTCAAGGGGAAAAGTAGGCTAGCTATATAGATCTGGGAATCATCTACATAAAGGTGATAAATCAACTCATGGGAGCTGATGAGGTCATGGCTAGAGCTATCCCACACATCCCTTTCCATTTGGTCACTAAAGTTCTTAAAGTTTTGGGAGCAAATGAATTTAAATTTTAATTCTGGCACAGAGTTTCAGATTTTCCATGACTGATTATATAATCTTCATCCTTTGCTTTAACTTACAGATATGTCTTGAGTTTATTCTTTTTCTTCAGTGTCTTCAGTCCCAAGTAGAGAAAAACTAGTGAGTCTCTCTGATATATTTTGCATTACACCTAATAGCCACTGAGTTTATACAGCCCATAGAGCTGGTCCATCAGTTCTGGTACTCTGGGGAGACACTACCTATGGACAACGAACTGGGTCCAGAATCAAATCAGAAGAGGAGAGCAAGGGTTATACCTGGGAAATTGTGCAGTGATTTTTTTATGACCAACCAAAAGGTTCTCCCTGAAACACCAATATTTTTTCCAGTGATGTCATAAAATTGTCATGAAATGTTACCATAATTAAAACTTTGAAGTTGAAGTTGGTTGTGAGTAGCCCATAGAATAAATATCATGAACAATTGGGCCAGGCAAATATCTTCAAAGTTGTGTGTGTGTGTGTGTGTGTGTGTGTGTGTGTGTGTGTGTGTGTGTGTATTGAGAGAGAAAAACGGTGAGAGAGAGAGAGAGAGAAAGAGAGAGAGAGAGAGAGAGAGAGAGAGAGAGAGAGAGAGAGATGGGTGAATGGATGTGGATGGATGGATGGGTATGTATCTCCAGAAAAAATATATGTGCCCAGTCACATAGAAGTAATAAGAGAAAGTGAGTGGACAGCTTCATATGCCATAGGCATCCACAAAATGTCAAAAGAACTAGAGAAAGGTTCCCACACACTAGGTTAGCCAAGGGTGTGCTAGAGCCAGCATACACTGGCCCAGAGACCCAACTGTTAAATTTTCACCATGATCACTTAAACCTTGGAAATCAGCGGCAAGCACGACAAACCAGGGCTTGATTTATTGTTTTCTTGTGCTAATAATACAGATTATACTTAAAATCGTGTCCTGCATACAATTTTTTGAGAGGTGTTTGTTAAACGTTTGCCATCACACCCTTGCTCCCAGTAGAGGATTTGCAACAGGACATGGAAAAAATTACAGAGGATGATAAGACAAAGATGAGCTAGGACCAGCACTTTTGAAGTGGGTACCTACGTTGATGACATGACAAACCCACTAAAATTTTATGAATCAGCTCCAAAGGTGATCTTGTATTTACTCAACTCATACCTATGAAAATTGAAAAGGAAAAGCAAATAAAGAACATTGAGTTTGAGATATGGAACTTGGAACCATTAGACCCAAATCTGAAAGTCAGATTTGCCACTGTCATGTGACCTTGGGTCAATTGATCCCCATAATGGACTCTATTACAGAATAGGAAACTGTACCTGTATCCCTGTGATAACTGTTAAAAAATTGTTTTGGTAATTTTTTTCTCATAATGTTCAATAATGTCCTGGATTTTTATAGACTTTTTTTAAAGCAATTGTATGGACAATATCAGTTCATTCTCAGAGGAATCTTTTTTATTAGGAATAATACTTATTTATACATAACATGTTTACTGTTTTTCTCCAACCAATTCACAGACAAGAACTCCCAAACTGCAAAAAATTCCTGCTTGCCAGGGAGCTAAACCCAATGATACAACCCCTTCCAGCACAGAGTGTAGGGAATTAAGAGTGAATAGAGGCCAAAGAGGCCTGGGGTGGGTGGGGCTCCCCATGCTCTGGAGTAGCTGTCAGATGCTTTAGGAACAGAGCAGAAACTGGGATTGCAGAATATTAAGACAGTATGGTCAGCCAATACTGAGAATATTGATGCTGAAGTAGGACTCCTCAAAACAGATGTGCAGAACACCATGGCAAGAAAAGTGCCAGAACAGGATGCCAAAAATGCCCAGGATGGTTCAAAGGGTTGATTGGGATAGGCAGGGATATAATGAGACATGACAGAGAACCAGATCCAAGCCAAGACTGAGTGCCAGGAGAGTAATGTCAAATGTGTTCGAAGATAGAGTAGATGCAGAGAAGTTAACATGTTGTCCTGTACTGGTTCTTGCCTCTGTGTGGCTTGCTTGCCAGGAGATGCCCCACAGGTCCCTTTTGCCTTCTCCAAGGGGCTGGATACTCAGAACTTGGAACTGGAATACTCAGAACTCCAGATGTTAAATATTTCTGCCTCCAAGGATTTTCATGATAAATTTTGCAAGAGCTCTGAATTTTGTTCTGAGTTTCCTGAACCAATATTTCTGTGGCAAATCAGAGCCTTGTGCTTTTTAATTATTAACTCCTTTGACTGCCTAGTCACCTCAAATCTTGCCATAAATAATGCTTCTAATGACTATATCTGCATGAATTTTCTCTCATTAATCTCACATTTCTTTACTGTTCTAACATTTAGGGGGTTTCTCATTTTTTGTCTCATATTCTTTAACCTCTGCATCTGGGAACATACCTTCCCTACGATTCAAATTGTGATTTTATTTCAGACATTGCCAAAGGCATGGGTATGAGTGGAGGGATGGGAAATGTTATGAAAGCATTTTTGTTATTTATTTCTTTTTTCCATTCTGGCTTTCTTCATATGTGCATAATTATGTTAAATAAATAATTCGCTTTGGTTTGTGTATAGAAGTTGTTTTGGTCAATTCAACTTCAATTAATTTTATCCAATTCAAGGGGTTGTTGGGGCAAGACGAGGGGATTTTATTTTTTAACCTTGTAGGATGGCTTTTGGATTTTGTCCTGAAAAAGTTTCCCCAGAAGTCATCTGGGATTATCTTTTTTTTTTCTATTTCACACATAGACTCAGAATTCAATCCATCTATGCTGTGGAGGGTTTTTTAGCCTTCTTCTTCTGTGAACATGCTTATACCACACATGTTCTCTAGATGTACTGTGTATCACCTTTAACTTCTGTATTGAGAAACAATGTCTTTTAGTAGCTCATGATGAAATCCAGCTTGCAAAGGTGTGTAGGATGCCATGTCATTGTCTTTAGAAGCTATATAATGAATGCTCAGTATTGGACTTCTCATGTCTAGGCTGTTTGACATTTAACCATGTGTTTCAACCTTTCCATCATATACAGAGCCCCCATCAGAGTTTAAAAACATGATTCCAAAGCACAAGACCCATCATCTAAGAGCTAGCTCCCAGCATACCAGAAACTGAAACTCCCACAGGAGGTTAATCTAATCAGCCGCCATGCTTGGATGGTTGGTCAAGCTTCAGAACAATCAGACTTGTCGTTGCTGCAAAACAGGCTGCTGTTCAGTGGTCAATCTTGCTATCACCAACAGGAAACCTTACTTCCATTCTGTTTACAAATTCAGCTTTAGGAAATTTGGTCCTAATCCCAGACTAACTTCCTCAGTGATAATTACTAACATAACAGTACAACATGGAAACTTTCTTAATGGGATCCCTTCCTTCACAAGGCCATCCTGCACCCAGCTTTCTCCCTAATGACATTCATACTGGTGTCAAAAGGCTTGTTTCTAGGGACCAATATGAATCTCCCTGGCATTTCACCACTCCTATCTGCCCCAACCTGAATGAGTTTCATTCATCTCTCTATCAATTCACAATCCCCAGGGAAACTCAGTATCAGTTGCTTTTATTGTCTCATCCATGAATTTCAACGATGTTCAAACAATATTTGCTGAATTCATCTGGAAGTTGTTGAAATTATTTTGTGCAGGTTAAAGCTGCAGTAGAAGAATTACCCTTTATCACAGAGAACAAAACCATCTATCCTAAAAGATTGCCCAGGGGTGGGGAACCTGTGACCTCGAGGTCACATGTAGCTCTCTAGGTCCCCAAGTACAGCCCTTTAACTGAATCCAAACTTCACAGAACAAATCCCCTTAATAAGAGGATTTATTCTGTAAAACTTGGACTCAGTCAAAAGGCTATACTCAGGGACCTCGAAGGCCACATGTAGCCTCAAGGCCACAGGTTCCCCACCCTTGGAGCCCAAGGGGCTTCTGTCTGCTATATTCTATGGTTAAATTCATTTGCAATGTGGCACAGGTTATAGGAAATTTTTCTGGACACCTCAGCAACAGATTAAAAAGGTGTCATGGGAAAAAATAAATTTTTTCAGAGAGTTGGTTGTTAAACATTAACTAGCACACCACTGGTCTAACCCTTCTGACTAATTTAATTCACAGGATCATACCATCTAGCTATACCAGTTCCCCTGTCTGTTTCCATTTTACATATGAGGAAACTGAGACAGTATTGTACAATGAAAAAGCAATAGGAGCCCTGGAGTCAGAGGACTCGGGTTCAGATCCTACCTGTATGAAATGCTGCCTTGTGATCTCGGATCAATCACTCATCTGCAACATAAGACTTAAAAGACCTTTGAGGTCCCTTCTAGCTCCAGATGCATGATCTCATGATCCCATGAACTAATTAATTTACATGCACTTATGAAATTTGTTCAGTTACATGCGAAGTAACAGAGTCAATTTGAACACATGCCTTCAGATTCCAAATCCATAATCTTTTCCTCTGCACCAGAGGTGTCAAACTCTAATCCCACAAAACTTCCAAGTGCAGCCAAAACTAGATTAAAACATAATTGAAAATATTTCATAATGCCAAAAATGCAATATTACATAGATAATGTGAATTTGTAGTTTTCTAAATTGATATGCAGCCCACGGGAATTCTTCTGTACAATTTAGTGACACCATTTCTGTCTGACACTATTGCTCTATGCACACTTAAAAAGTGTTCATTAAGCACCTGCTATGTTCTAGGCACCATACAAGGTGCTAGAGATACAAAGAAAACAATAAAACAGTCCCTGCCCTCAAGGAACTCACATTCTGTTGGAGGAAATATATGTATACATTATTAAATACAACATATATGAACAGAACTGTGTCCTCTTCTCTCTTACGCATGGACAAATTATCAGCTCCATGATATACTTACCAGTTTATGGAAGTGTGTCTGCAGCTGGTATGAGATGCTGGAAATTTCTATAGCTTTTTCCAATAAAGATGAAACTTCATTCTTGGTCAAAGGAATAGCCTTTTTGGTTTAGAGCAACTCTTCACAGACTACTCTGACAGGGGTTTGAAACAACTAGTTGACACATAGAATATGCTATTCAAAGTGCCACTTATTTCAGTCTGAATTGAATTATTTGCTTATTATGCAGTCCATCATCACTTCCAAACACTCTGCAGTCACTGAATTAGAAACCCTCAGTTTCCTGGTATATAACAGGATCTCTCTTCCTTCATAGGTTCTATTTTTCTTTCAGACCAGCAGATACATATTAATCCCTATTGTGTACAACTCTGTGCAACTCACTGTGCTTAGCATTGGGGATACAAGGACAAAACTCATCCCCAAAAGCAGTATAGTGGATAGGCTGCTATAGCCAGAGTCAGAAAAACTCAAGTTCAAATATGGCCTCAAGACACTTAATAGTTGTGTGACTCTGGGCAAGTCACTTAACCTCAGTTTGCTTTAGTTTCCTCATGTATAAAATAAGAATGATATAGCATTTGCTGTTAAGGGTTGTTTTGGAGACCAAATGAGATAACAATTGTAAAGTATTCAGGACAGTGCCTGGCACATGTTAAATGCTATATAAATGCTATGAAGATGATGATGGTGACGATGATGATTACTCACCTTCTGCTCACCAAATGACATTTTAAGTTACTCAGAATTTCTGAATATGTTTCCCATATGCTTCATTATTTTAGAAGGGTATTCTGTTGTAAGGCCATTGGGAGGAGGGGAGAATGTTCTCTTTATATTTCTAACACCTGGGACAGTGCCTTGTGCACATGAGTCATAAGTCTAAGGATCATAACTCTAGAGCTAGAAGAAACTCCATAGGCTAATTAATCCTCTTCTCTCATTTTATAGATGAAGAAACTATGACCCAGGAACATCAAATTACTTAACCAAGGTCATAGTGGTAAGTGCTAGTCTATGGTCTGAACTCGGATCACACAACTTTGAGTTCAACACTCTAGATTCAGAACTGTTTCCATAGTCACTTAAACAAACATTTACGCAACTTGATTGAATCCTAGACAGAAGAGATGGCCAATGAGTCTTGACTCCTTTCTTTTGGAAATAACTGATTTCCATTTAGTCTTTTATTATTTCCTATATTCCACTTCTCTAAAATATATGAGGTAACCAGGTGCTATAGTAGATAGTCTTGGACTTGGAGTCAGGAAGACCTGAGTTCAAATTTGATCTCATTTTAAAAAAAAATTTTTTTAGGTATCATTGCTTCTTATTCAACTCACCCTGTGTTCTGTGTGTGTGTGTGTGTGTGTGTGTGTGTGTATAATCCCTCCACCTACCCAAATACTGAGAAAAGTCTCAAGAGTTACAAATATTATCTTTCCATGTAGGAATGTAAGCAGTTCAAATTTAGAAAGTCCTTTATGTTTTCTCTTTCCTGTTTACCTTTTCATGCTTCTCTTGATTCTTGTGTTTGAAAGTCAAAATTTTATTCAGTTTTGGTCTTTTCATCATGAATACATGAAAGTCCTTTATATCATTGAATAACTATTTATTCCCTTGAAGTATTACACTCAGTTTTGCTAGGTAGCTGATTCTCGGTTTTAGTCCCAGTTCCTTTGACTTCTGGAATATCCTGTTCCAAGCCCTTCAATCCCTTAATGTAGAAATTGCCAGCTCCTGTGTTATCCTGATTGTATTTCCACAATACTCAAATTGTTTCTTTCTAGCTGCTTGCAACATTTACTCTTTGACCTGGGAACTCTGAAGATTGGCCACAATATTCCTAAGAGTTTCTCTTTCTGAATCTCTTTCAGGAGGTGATTGGTGGATTCTTTCAATATTTATTTTGCCCTCTGGTTCTAGAATATCAAGGCAGTTTTCCTTGATAATTTCATGGAAGATGATGTCTAGGCTCCCTTTTTGGTCATGGCTTTCAGGTAGTCCCATAATTTTTAAATTGTCTCTCCTGGATTTATTTTCCAGATCACCTGTTTTTCCAATGAGATATTTCACATTATCTTCTATTTTTTCATTCTTTTGGTTTTGCTTTGTAATTTCTTGGTTTCTCATAAAGTCATTAGCTTCCATCTGTTCCATCTTAATTTTTAAAGAACTGTTTTCTTCAGTAAGAAAAATTTTGAACTTCCTTTTCCATTTGGTTATTTCTGCTTTTTAAAGCATCCTTCTCCACATTGGCTTTTTGGACCTTTTTTGCCAATTGAGTTAGCCTATTTTTAAAGGTGGTATTTTCTTCAGCAATTTTTTGGGTCTCCTTTAGCAAGTTATTGACTCACTTTTCATGATTTTCTTGCATCGCTCTCATTTCTCTTCCCAAGTTTTCTTCCATCTCTCTTACTTGATTTTCAAAATCCTTTTTGAGCTCTTCCATGGCCTGATACCATTGCATATTTATTTTGGAGGTTTAGAGCACAGAAGCCTTGACTTCCTCTGATGTTATGCTTTGTTCTTCCTCATCCAAAAGGATGGAAGAAAATACCTGTTCACCAAGAAATTAACTTTTTATAGTTTTATTTTTTCTCCTTTTTTTGGGCATTTTCCCAACCAGTTACTTGACTTTTGAGACGTTTGTCAAGAGGAGGGCATATTCTGGGGACCTGTAAGTTCTCAGTTCCTCCAAGGTAGTGCAATCAAGGGAGAGGAGTTTACTAGCCCCAGGGGCTCTAGGTGGAGGGCTCCTAAAATGGCAGCTGCTGGAGCCCTCCAACTGACCATTGATGCTATCTGTGGGGTTTGTGTGGTGAGGAATCTGGGAACTGCTGCTGACGACACCCTGAATCCTGTTCTGGGTCCTGTCCTTGCTGCTCTGCTCTGGTCTGTGCTTGTCACACTGGTCCATGCTCCTGACACTGGTCTGTGCTTGTGGTGCTGGTCTGGTCTGTCCCAAGATGATAGTTTTAAAATGCAGAGTGAGACATACATTTTTGAATATAAACAATTTAGGGAGTTATTTTGCTACAATGTGCATATATTAAGAGGGATTTATTTTCTCTTTTTTAATGTTCAATTCAGTGCATGGGGTGGGGAAACATAGGGAGAGAAAATCAAAGATGAAAAAGTTTTAAATTTTAAAATAAAATATATGGGTTGGAGGGTATTCCTTGTGCTGAAGGGAATTCAGCCTGAAAATAATTTGTGCAGCATCTTTCCCTTTCCCCATTCTCCACAAGTCATTTCATAGATTTAAATGATTCCTATTTTAGCCAGGGCTCTTGCAATGAAAATGATCTTTAATTTTAGATATACTAAAACTTGTATTGAAGAAACAATTATATCTGGAAATGTAAAAATAAACTCTGTGACAAAAGATGACCTGTAAATGCTTACTGTCATGTATGAGGTATTATGAAGCATAGGGGGAAGTGTAGGTATAAAAAGGGGAAAAAGATGAAGATGAGGGAAGGGTGTTAAAGGGAGATGGAAATATTTAAGATAAAGCAAGCCCAAAGCAAGAGAAAATTTTAGAGATGATACAGGATGGTTATGGCTAAAGGGGGCAGCAGCTCTGAAGAGCATCTCCCACACTAGCATGCTGAGCTAAATTCCAGGTAATGGAGTTTATGTTAGGGAAATATTGTGGGCATATATTGAAGAAGCTGCCAGGTCAAGAATTGGGTAGGTCCGAGGAGAGCAATTTTGACCTAGTATCAAAAAGCAGGCTTGAGATTTAGACAGAAAGAACATTTTTATACTAAGAGGAAATATAACCAGAGTTGTAACTAGGGAGGGGTGAACAAGGCTTTGGATCTTGGTGGTTGTATTTAGCAGACACTGAAATCATCATAGTCCTCCAAAAACAGCTGGAGAATTTAAGTGCTTAGTTAACATGGAAGCCACTAAAAAGGCTACTCAGGTGAGTTCCTCACCCACCTGCATCTGCTCCACATATACTCTATCTACCCCCTTTCCCACTGCCAGTACATGTATAGCAGCTTCCCCAACAGTGGTCTCCTGGCAGTGTTTTGGGATCATTGTCTCCCCCAGTGGAGCAATGTCTCCAAACCCCAAATGAAAGTCCACTTGCCCCAAGTATGGTTTGTAATACTTGTCCCAGGCATAAAAATTCCTAGTTCTGACTCTAACTATAAATGGAAATTCTGGATCTTAAAATGAAAGAAGGGATGAACTAAGAAGTAGAAATGGCATCATGTGGAAAATCTCTGATCCAGTAGGAATCTGAGCTAATGCAAGTAATGAGACAGTCAGCTATCACATATGACTAGTCTCCTAAAATGTCCCTATATTAAAACAATTTTACGCTATAAACAACTGACTTTAAGTGCAATAATTCTAAGGACATAGTGAAGGAAAGGTATTGTGAAAAGAAAAACCTCTGATCTCCAGAAGGTAGCAGCAGAATGTTGTTTAAACAACAATGAAACTAACCAGAGAACTCCATGTGTTAGAGGCCCTTTCTCATCTTAAATATATGCTGTGGTGGTCAACCTGATACCTCCTGGGGATGAGAATAAAAACGGTAGTGAAGTCATCAGCCATAAAACACTGATTAAGAGCCTACCATGTGCCAATTACCATGCTGAGCTCTGAGGGTACAAAGGCAAAAGTGAAATAGTCCTTGTCCTTAAGGAGCTTATATTCCAATAAGGAAGATAGGGCTGTTTGCAGGAGTGTTCTGGAGCCAGTTCAAAGCAGCTTTCAGGAACTGATTGTTAAATTTCAGTGTGGGTACTTACACCTTAGAAATTATTAAGCATTACATATCAGGACTTGATTTATTGTTTTGCTGATTGTCTAGACTTAATGAAGTGATGGAGAAAATGTTAGTAATGTAGATTAAACTTAAGTGTGTGTCTGGCAAATGTTGTTTGGTTTTGCTTTTCCAGAGTCAGTTGTTGAACATTTTCCAGAATATTTTCACTGGATGTGGATGGATGGATGGATGGATGGATGGATGGATGGATGGATGGATAAATGTATGGATAGATGAATAGATAGTGAGAGAAAGTAGACAGAAAAATATAGATGTAGCTATAGAAAGATATCGATGATGATAGATAGATGATAGATATAGATAAACAATAAATAGATAATAGATGGATGATAGATAGATAGATAATTGATATAAGAATATTTTTGACATAGCTCCGAACCCACAACCCATAAAACACCTGTAAATAGCAACTCACTGCGAATTCTGCAGCACCAGAGGCCACAGAACATTGGAGCAAAGGAGATTTCTGTTCCAGAGGGACCTGCAAACCTCTCGCAAAAGGTCCTTTGTGCTGTGGACTGGGCGCCACAGACTGGGAGCCAAGCACAGCCCTGCTGCAGCCACGGCACCAAGAGGAGCAGATCCGAGCAGGCTTCAGGGACAGGATCTCCAGTGGCCACGCAGGTCCCTCCACCCACAGGTGAGGGGGGTCGGTGAGAGGGTCTCTTTGGTGGGTCGAGAGGGGAGTGGGGTACCCCCATAACTCAGGCCCCCTCGGGAGGCAGCAGCTGAGGCAGCTGGAGACCAGGGGCTCCCCAAGCAGGCAGGAGCCCAGATCCATTGTTGAAGTTCTCTGCATAAACCCCCTGAGGGAACTGAGCCCGTGAGGCAGCCCTGCCCCTACCTGAGTACCTGAACTTAAGCTCACACTGAATAGCAGCCCTGTCCCCGCCAAAAGCCCGGAGGCTGGGAAGCAGCATTTGAATCTCAGACCCCAAGCGCTGGCTGGGAGGATCTGGAGGCAAAGTGGGTGTGAAGAGAATATTCAGAAGTCAAGTCACTGGCTGGGAAAATGCCCAGAAAAGGGAAAAGAAATAAGACTATAGAAGGTTACTTTCTTGGTGAACAGGCATTTCCTCCCTTCCTTTCTGATGAGGAAGAACAATGCTTACCATCAGGCAAAGACACAGAAGTCAAGGCTTCTATATCCCAGCCCACTCAATGGGCTCAGGCCATGGAAGAGCTCAAAAAGGATTTTGAAAATCAAGTTAGAGAGGTGGAGGAAAAGCTGGGAAGAGAAATGAGAGACATGCAGTCAAAGCATGAACAGCAGGTCAGCACCCTGCTAAAGGAGACCCAAAAAAATGCTGAAGAAAATAACACCTTGAAAAATAGGCTAACTCAATTGGCAAAAGAGGTTCAAAAAGCCAATGAGGAGAAGAATACTTTCAAAAGCAGAATTAGCCAAATGGAAAAGGAGATTCAAAAACTCACTGAAGAAAATAGTTCTTTAAAAATGAGAATGGAACAGATGGAGGCTAATGACTTTATGAGAAACCAAGAAATCACAAAACAAAACCAAAAGAATGAAAAAATGGAAGATAATGTGAAATATCTCATTGGAAAAACAACTGACCTGGAAAATAGATCCAGGAGAGACAATTTAAAAATTATGGGACTACCTGAAAGCCATGATCAAAAAAGACCCTAGACATCATCTTTCATGAAATTATCAAGGAAAACTGCCCTGAGATTCTAGAACCAGAGGGCAAAATAAGTATTCAAGGAATCCACAGAACACTACCTGAAAGAGATCCAAAAAGAGAAACTCCTAGGAACATTGTGGCCAAATTCCAGAGTTCCCAGGTCAAGGAGAAAATATTGCAAGCAGCTAGAAAGAAATAATTCAAGTATTGTGGAAATACAATCAGGATAACACAAGATCTAGCAGCTTCTACATTAAGGGATCGAAGGGCATGGAATAGGATATTCCAGAAGTCAAAGGAACTAGGACTAAAACCAAGAATCACCTACCCAGCAAAACTGAGTATAATACTTCAGGGGAAAAATTGTTCTTTCAATGAAATAGAGGACTTTCAAGCATTCTTGATGAAAAGACCAGAGCTGAAAAGAAAATTTGACTTTCAAACACAAGAATGAAGAGAACCATGAAAAGGTGAACAGCAAAGAGAAGTCATAAGGGACTTACTAAAGTTGAACTGTTTACATTCCTACATGGAAAGACAATATTTGTAACTCTTGAAACTTTTCAGTATCTGGGTACTGGGTGGGATTACACACACACACACACACACACACACACACACACACGCACACACACATAGAGACAGAGTGCACAGAGTGAATTGAAGAGGATGGGCTCATATCTTAAAAAAATGAAATCAAGCAGTGAGAGAGAAATATATTGGAAGGAGAAAGGGAGAAATGGAATGGGGCAAATTATCTCTCATAAAAGAGGCAAGCAAAAGACTTATTAGTGGAGGGATAAAGAGAGGAGGTAAGAGAAAAACATGAAGCTTACTCTCATCACATTTCACTAAAGGAAGGAATAAAATGCACACACATTTTGGTATGAAAACCTATCTTACAATACAGGAAAGTGGGGGATAAGGGGATAAGCAGGGTGGGGGGGATGATGGAAGGGAGGACATGGGGAGGAGGGAGCAATTTGAGGTCGACACTCATGGGGAGGGACAGGATCAAAAGAGAATAGAAGTAATGGGGGACAGGATAGGATGGAGGGAAATATAGTTAGTCCTATACAACACAACTATTATGGAAGTCATTTGCAAAACTACACAGATTTGGCCTATATTGAATTGCTTGCCTTCCAAAGGGAAAGGGTGGGGAGGGAGGGAAGTAAAGAAGTTGGAGCTCAAAGTGTTAGGAACAACTGTCGAGTAATGTTCTTGCCACTAGGAAATAAGAAATACAGGTAAAGGGGTATGGAAAGTTATCTGGCCCTACAGGACAAAAGAGAAGATGGAGACAAGGGCAGAGAGGGATGATAGAAGAGAGAGCAGATTGGTCATAGGGGCAATTAGAATGCTTGGTGTTTGGGGGGGAGGGGACAAAAGGAGAGAAAATTTGGAACCCAAAATTTTGTTAAAATGAATGTTAAAAGTTAAATAAATAAATTAATTTAAAAAAAATATTTTTGAGGTAATATACTAACAACTGTAGGGATCAAGAAATAGCTCATGTAACAGATGGCTCTTGAACTGAGTTTTAAGGGAACCTATGGATTCTAAGTGGCAGAGGTAAAAAGGGACAGCATTCCAGGCATGAGGAATATCCTGTACAAAGGCATGTAAACAGTCCATTATAGCTGAACCGTAGAATCTGTGAAGAGAAGCAATGTATAAGGGTAGAAAAACAAGTTATGGCTAGGTTGTGAAGAGCTTTGAATGCCAAACAGAGAAGTTTGTAAATGGTATGTACATGTACAGGGATTAGTGAGCAGGGAAGTGATATGGTCAGATCTGCACTTTAGGAAAATCATTGCTGCTATGTGGAGTATGAAATGGAGTGGGGAGAAAATTGAGGTGAGTGGATCAATTAGGCAGCTATTGCACTAATCTAGATGAGAAATGATGAGGACCTTAATTAGGATGGTGGCTGTGTGAGTAGAGAGAAAGAATTCAACTTAATTAATATTGTGGAGGTAGAAAAGGCAAGATTTGATAACAGACTAGATAAATTATGTGAGAGAGGGTGAGATCACTCCAACTACCCCACTCTCTCTGCTCAGGACCTTTCCTCATACTTCACAGAGAAAATGCCTGTCATTTGACATGAAAACCCTCTTCTCCTCTTTATACTCTGTAACATCATCTTCATTGTCTCCTCCTTGTCTCCATTTTGACAAATGAAGAAGGTAGCCCTTTTCACCAAGGCCAGAGTCAATCCTGATGAATATTTCCCCAATCCTACCCCATTCTGTCTGCTATCTTCTCCAGTAGATTTCCCACACAAACATTCTACTTTTCAACCTCTCCATACCTCATGGTTCTTTCTTGTCTGCCTACAAATGCATCCAAGTCATCTTTATCCTAAAAAAAAAAAAAAAAATCACTTGACCTTAATGTAGCCTTTAGCTATTGCCCTAAGTCTCTCTTCAGTTTTTAACCAGATTCCTAGAAAAAGCTTTCTACACTCACCACCTCTTTGCTTGTTCTCTTCTAACTCTGTGGTCTTAGGTTCCAAACTACATCATTCAACTGGAATTGCTCTCTTCAAAACTACCAGTGATGTCTCACTGCGAAATCTGATGGATTTTTCTCAATCATTCTCTTTTCTAAACACCTTGTAGCCTTTAACATTGTTGATCTCCTTCTCTTCCTAGATACTTGATGCTCTATGAGTCTGACCCTGCCCTCTCTTCGTTCTGCTACCTTTCTGAACGTTCTTTCTCAGTTGTCCTTGCTATATCATCATCAGTGCCACATTCCCTAACTTGTGAATGCACCAAGGACTCTTTGGTACCATTTCTTCTCCTTTCTTTAAACATAGTACTAATTGATACATGGTTGTTGACTAACTATAAGTACATGAATTTGGATCATACTGATGCTAGTGTTCTTTTGGCAAATCATTATCTACATGGTTTGGGACTAAAAGATTCCAGGAACAACAGTCACATTTATCAGCCTAATTTGTCTATTTCTGGAGCTAAAATGGGAGTCATATCCATTTTCCATTCTTCCTCACTTCTTTCTTAATAGAATTAATTCCTATTGGCCCAAAAATCACAGAAATTTTATAGTGCAGTTTATTTCATATTCCTATTAATTCTATTTGTCCAAATGCCATTTGTGGAGCAAAGAGGGACATTTATAAACACTTCTTATTAGGTCTTGCTTCTGTCAGGATGATGGGAACTGTTTATGATGTGCAAAACATGGTGACAGGTGGGGAGGGGAGGAAGAGTGTCTGATAACAGGCAAGAAAAAAACAAAATTCTTTCCCACAATATCTTCCTGAATTTATTGTTCCATTCTCCAGGGCTGAGCTGCCCACAAAGAAGCAGTACTCCAGCTGACTCTGATGAAAGACCTGAGGGATGAAGATGGAGCTGCAGTTTGAAGGCTAGGGATGGGTGGTGAAAGGACCCTCCCACAGGAAGGCAGTTTCTCTGATAGAACCTCATCTCCTGCTTCCACACTAGATTAATTCACGTTGTGTCAAATAAAAATAGGTTACATCACTCTCATGGTGCAGTCCAAAATGTCTGTCTGAACTCTAATAATGGTTAATTAGAATATGATTGCCTCGGAAGTTGCTTGAAGTAAATGGGTCTTCTCCAACAGACTGGGAATCACATCACATCTGAATGTCCCAAGTCACCCTAGGAGCAGAGCTTAATTTATCTTTGTTTCATAATCAGGCAAATTCAGAAATTTTATTTTTTCTAATTTGCAATTTGGTCATTTTGTTTTACTCTACCTTATTATCTAGTAAAGATTCTTACCCCTTCAATCTACTTTGTCTCTTGAGGACTTTGTAATACTTAAATCAAAACAGGGGGCCACTGCACCTCCAGTGCCCAACAAGTGGTAAGAGCAGTAGGGAAACCAGTTAGCAAAGTCAGAGTGGCCTTTTGGTGGTGGTGAGAGAAAGCAGAACAGACTTCTGGGAACTGACTCCAGTGGCCAATGATCTCACATATATCTGGGGAATTCCATGCATCTATGACAGAACTTCAAATGTTTTTGTTACGTGTGTATTTATTTCTTAAATTGAGAAGGAAATGTGTTGAAGTTTTTTTAATGATATTCTCTATCTCACAGAGGGGTCAAACTCAAATAGAAATGACTTTCTGTCGTCTTTTACTGACTTAGAAAACCACAAATTAACACTACCTGTGTTGTATTATATTTTTATTAGTTTGTTAAATATTCCCCGATTATATTTCAATCTGATTCAGAAAGTGCTCATAAATTCTGGGACCTACAAGTGTGAAACCTCCACTGTAAATGACTGCATCTTCACAATCACAAAGAAAACTGAAAAGTGTAGAGAATATATGAACTCTTCTCCCTCCTATGTCTGTGGATTCTTGGGCATTTTTTAAGCATTTGATTTAATAGGTGAAAAAAGGAAGCTTCATAGATTCTCCCTAAAAAATGTCTCTTATGCATATATTAAAATTACACAAAATTCTATGAAAGTTGCAACTAAGGAGATAATTTTATTCAATATATTCACTATTTACTAATGTTAACCAAGGCATAGGAGGGAAAGACATATGACTACCTAAGGTCTACCAGTACCATGGAAAATGTCCAACACGGTGTCCAAACAAAGGATTATTCTTTGTTGATCATAAGGTTCTTCAAATAGCTCTAATCGCTAATGACATTGTACTCATTACATCAAACCCCAAAACACTACAAAACCTCCTCAGCAAAATCCAGAGCAGCACAGAAGAGATCAGTTAGCTATCCACATACTAAAAAAACAAACTTAATAAAATAAATCTCCTTCTCTCTCTCTTCATATATATGTGTTTGTGTGTATATGCATGTATATATACATATATGTGTGTATGTATGTATATATCCTTTTCCCAAGTAGCTTCTAATTTCGTGAAGTCAGGAATCCTGTGTGGAATAATATGTGATGGACTTGGTTAGAGTTTGACTCTCTCCTTGGAACTCCTTAGCTGCATAAGACTTCATGTCACTTAAACTTAGTCTCAGTTTCCTCATCTGTAAAATGAGGATAATAATAGCACCAATTACAAAGAATTGTTGAGAAGATGGAATGAGATATGGCATGTAAAAAAGTGCCTTGAAAATCTCAAAGTGTTGTGTATATTTTCATTAGCATTATTATATATGCTATTACATAGCATATACATATACATAATATTCCAAGACAGAATTTGATAAATTCAATGAGATATTTGAAGACAGTGTTATAGAAATTTAGTACGAGAAAGGATTATTTCTGACAGGGAAAACCAAGGGAGGCTTTTTGATGCCCTTGAGTTGGACCCAGATGAGTAGAATTTTCACTGATCTGGTGATGTACAGAAAGTGTATTCCAAGTGATGTTATATGGGGAAGAAGGATGAAGCTTATTCTGTTTGTCTTTACAGGGCAGAACCAGGAACAGTGAGTAGAAGCTACAAAGAGACAAATTTGGACCTGATGCCAGGGTGGAGGGAAATTTCCTAACAATTAACCATCCAAACAATGGAAAGGGTTACCTCAACAGGTGGGGGGAAACCCATCCTTAAAGGTTCCATATAACCATGTGTCAAGTGTGTTAAAGTAAGTTTCCTGCTCTGTTTGGGTTCACCTATATGGCTGCTGAGGTCATGGCCACTCTCAAATTCTCTGGTTCTGTGGTACTTGCTTGTTCAATGCACTTTCTGTCCTAAGACCGACAAAATACTATGGAGGAGATCTGTGGGACAGTTGTAAGCATTTGCTAGGTTCTTCTTGTTGAAAACTTCCTGTAAGTCTAGGAACACCCATGGAAATTTTGGCCCTTTATCCCTTAAACTAGGTGGTTATGCTGGTGCTGGATCTGCAAGTGACCTTAGGAGCTGCCTAAGTGGGTCCTTCCTCAATCTTCCAACCCATCATTCTTTGCTGGGGTGATGGCAACCAAGTCATAACAACTTAAATATCACCCCTCCTATTGTTATGTCAGCTATCCCCAGGACCACTCAATCCATGAGATCTTTCACCTTCCACAGAGACAGAAAGCTCTCACACAGCACTCATCAATCAACCTCCCCTCTGTTGATTATCTCCAATTTATCCTGTGTATAATTTATTTGTACCTAGTTGTTCACATATTTGCATGACTATGAATTCCTTAAGAGTTGGACCTGTATTTAACTTTTTCTTTGTATCCTCAACACTTATCATGAAGCCTGGTATATAAGATATGCTTAATAAATGCTTAGTTGATTGATTGACCCTATCAAGAGTCAGTTTCTCTTTATAACTATCTGCTCTGGGAGGATGTGTGGGATGTTCAGGAAGGACTAGCACCTCTGGTATGAGGGTTTGCCAAGCTCTTTTTAGAGCTGCTCATTCATCTTTGGTGTCCATTTGTCACCCAACTCTCATTTCTGCATCCAAGACATCTTGGTAAAAC
Organism: Notamacropus eugenii; assembly: GCF_028372415.1. NCBI lineage: Eukaryota > Metazoa > Chordata > Mammalia > Diprotodontia > Macropodidae > Notamacropus > Notamacropus eugenii. The sequence continues at coordinate 367,382,269 of NC_092873.1, read as the reverse complement.
CATCTCGGCAGATGGGCTAAACCAGGGTGAGAGTAACCAACAGGTCTCAAACCTACCAGTGACTTAGGCATGGTGTCCACCACAAACATGTGTAAGGATCTCAGGCAGAATGGATGGACAAGAACAATTTGTTCCGGCTCATGCAACACAGCCCAGGAAGCATGGAGTGCAGCCCAACGTGGCAGGGACAGGACCCTGAACACACTTCAGGGAGCTACCAGCATCTCCAGTTCCCAGATTTCTCAATCCACAAATAGTTTCAAAGGTCAGTGGGAGGGCCCCTTCACACAGGAGACAGGAGCACAGTCTGGAGTGGCAGCCTGGGGATACCTTCACCTAAAGTCCCTGGAGGAATTGAGCAGCTGATCTGAATCTCAGCCCTGAGCTCGGCCCTGACAAAGAACTCAAAAGTCAAGTAACTGGCTGGGAAAATGCCCAAAAAAGGGAAAAAGAATAAGACAATAGGTTACTGTCTTGGTGAGCAGGTATTTTCTTCCATCCTTTCGGATAAGGAGGAACAATTTATGTCTTTAGAGAAGACCTAAAAGTCAAGGCTTCTACAGGCAAAACCTCCAAAATAAATATACAATTGTCTCAAGCAATGGAGAGCTCAAAAAGGATTTTGAAAATCAAGTAAGAGAGGTGGAGGAAAAGCTGGGAAGAGAAATGAGAATGATGTAAGAAAACCATGAAAAAGCAAGTCAACAGCTTGCTAAAGGAGATCCAAAAAAATGCTGAAGAAATTAACACCTTGAAAAATAGACTAACTCAAATGGCAAAAGAAGTCCAAAAAGCCAATGAGGAGAAGAATGCTTTAAAAAGCAGAATTAGTCAAATGGAAAAGGAGGTTCAAAAGCTCACTGAAGAAAATAGTTCTTTAAAAATTAGAATGGAATATATAGAAGCTAATGACTTTATGAGAAACCAAGAAATTACAAAACAAAATCAAAAGAATGAAAAAAATAGAAGATAATATGAAATATCTAATTGGAAAAACAACAGATCTGGAAAATAGATCCAGGAGAGACAATTTAAAAATTATGGGACTACCTTAAAGCCATGATTTAAAAAAATGACCCAGACATCATCTTTCATGAAATTATCAAGGAAAACTGCCCTGAGATTCTAGAACCAGAGGGCAAAATAAGTATTCAAGGAATCCACAGAACACTACCTGAAAGAGATCCAAAAAGAGAAACTCCTAGGAATATTGTAGCCAAATTCCAGAGTTCCCAGGTCAAGGAGAAAATATTGCAAGCAGCTAGAAAGAAACAATTCAAATATTGTGGAAATACAATCAGGATAACACAGAATCTGGAAACTTCTACATTAAGGGATCAAAGGGCTTGGAATAGGATATTCCAGAAATCAAAGGAACTAGGATTAAAACCAAAAATCACCTACCCAGCAAAACTGAGTATAATACTTCAGGGGGAAAAAATGGTCATTTGATGATATAGAGGACTTTCATCAAAATACTTTTGATGAAAAGATCAGACCTGAAAAGAAAATTTGACTTTGAAACACAAGAATCAAGAAAAGCATGAAAAGTGTATGGAACCAACCGATTTGTATCAGATCATGGCACAATATGGACCTTGCATCTTTAGAAACTGATTGATGAAAAATGGTCTTCCTGCAATGATCTGAAGTGGAAGGTAACTGAGTAGACAGTTCTCCAAAATCATGATTGACAGTTTGCAGCAGAGAGTCAACTCTAAAGGAAGACTGTGAAGGTTAAGGTTGTCATACAAATATAGCTCTTCTAGGTTCTGCATTATACCAATTTCCTCAGGAAGATGGTCTAGTAGGTTCTCTCCAAGGCCAAGATGTGTAAGGTGACCAATTCCTCTTGGAAGATTATTCAACCAGTTGTTCATTAGAGCCAATTTCTGTAAATCTTTAAGGTAAGCAATTTCATTCAGCAAGAATTCTAGTTTGTTCTCCTCTTAGTCCAAGTCTCTTAACTTCCAAAGGTTTCCAAGGCCATGAGGGAGATTCTTCAGATCATTGTTTGACAATATTAGAACCTCAAGAGAAACAAGTCCTATTTCTCTCATCCTCAAGGATTTTTGTGAGCGGATTGGTAGTTAAAATCAATTCTACCATACTAGTCCGAGTCCCAAAGTCCAAGGGAAGGGAGGTTAACTGATTCTGTGTGTATTTTCCCTGGAGAATCACTTGTTAAATATTTGCAACATATCCCTATCTGGATTAAAATGATCTCTGAGATCCCATCTAGCCTGAAATGCTAGGGTCCCTTTTAAAGCAGATTCTGAAATATAATCACCTAAGAAGCATTATTACTATATGCCAGGAACCCTGGTAAGCACTGTGGGTACAAAGAAAAGTGAAACAGTCCCCTTATGGAGATAACAATCTAATAGGGGAGACAATGTATGTGTGTGTATATATATATATATATATATATATACACATACACATATGTATGTATACATATGTTACATGTGTGTTCATATATGGGTATGTATATATGTGTGGATAGGTGTACATATATGCATATACACGGATATGTGTGTGTACAGATATAGATATAAGAAAAAGAACAATTTGTTCCAGTGGTCATAAAGGAGACTGAAATAGGCCCTTGGAGTACTTAGAGCTTGGTCAGGCACTGAAGACATGAAGGCCATCCACTAAAACTCTGGCCATTGCTAGTCATCTTGACTTTTGTCTTACCAATGTACTTCAATGACTGTGGAAGACAGAGTGAGGCTGACAACTTTGTGCAACTGCCTCACTTCAATCTAATTCATGTTCAAATCAAGACATCACCTCATAACATTGGTCCTCTTAAAAAATGAAGACTCAGTGACAACAGCAGCAACACCTGCTCAGAGAAGATCATCATCATAGATCATAGGCATCATGGATGTAAAATTAAAAGGTTCCTAAGAGGTGCCTAATCCAATCTTCCCCCCTATTTTTCAGATGAGGGAACTGAGACCCAGAGAGGTGAAATAACTTGCCCAAGGACACACAGATAATAAAGATAAGAGACAATTCTTGAAAAAAATCTAGCACTTTTCCCAGGTCCTGGCAATGGTGCTGTTTGGTTTGACTGGATTGTTTTGGAGTGGACAATCTCCCTATTTCCACTCACTTTAGGACCACACCTGATTGACCTTCAATTTTCCCAAATCCCTAAGTTAAACCCCACGATCACAGGTTTTGAGCTGGAATGGAGCTTGGAGGCCATCAATTCAACTCCCTCATTTTTCAAATTAGGAAACTGAGGCACAAAGAAGTTAAGTGATTTACCCAGGGTCACACAAGTAATAAATTTCTAAGACAGGATTTGAATCTAGGTCCTCCAAATTGAAAATCCAGTTCCTTGTATGCTATAATATGCTGCCTCTCACCTCTTCACTCCCCACCTATCCTGGACCAGGATTCCGGGCTGTTTCAACTATGGTGAGTAACCATGTTAAGATATTTGCCTCCCCAACTTATATTTGGTATAAGCCTTTGGGAGAACACTAAGTTGACTGAATCCACTACCACCACCCCAGGCCCTTGAATGGAAACTCCTGTCTTCTTCTCAATAGGTTGGCCTAGCATCCCATAAACTCTGGCTACATGGCTGAACCAAATGAGCATAGTTGCCATACTGGAAATAGAGGCTATGATGAACCAATGCTCTATATACAATGGGAGTATTGGTTACCATTCAGCTAGACTGTCATATGTATCAGTCCTATCAAATGTTTATTCATGTATTCACTAAGGAGAGAGAGAGAGAGAGGGGGAGAGAGAGAGAGAGAGAGAGAGAGAGAGAGAGAGAGAGAGAGAGAGAGAGAGAGAGAGAGAGAGAGAGAGAGAGAAAGAAGAAGAAGAAGAAGAAGAAGAAGAAGAAGAAGAAGAAGAAGGAAAGAGGAGGAGGAGAAGAAGAAGAAGAAGGAAGGAGTGAGGGAAAGAAAGAGAAATTGAGGAAATAAGGACAGAGAGAAGAAAAGACAGAGGGGAGGAGGAACAAAGAGAAAGAAAGAGGGAAGATGGGAAGGATGGACAGAAAGGAAAGAAGAGAGTAAAGAAAAGAAGGAGAAAGAAGGAAGGAGGGAGAGAAGCAAAGGAAGAGAGAAGGAAAGAGAAGAGGAAACGGTGAGGGAGAAAGTCAGAGAGAGGAGATGTTAAATGAGAAACACAATTCAATACATTTTTACTGTAATTGTGGTTTTGGTAGCCTTAAAGCTCAGCTATCTAGAAGGTCTTTGGCACTCTGATGAGCCGAAAAGTTTTGTCCATCTCTTTTAAGAAACTCACAAGCAACCTAATGGGGATATAGCTTTTCTGTCATAAGGGTAAGGTAAAGGTGGAAAAGATATAACTCAATGCCTGAGCATCAGGGACCCTCTATCATACCCTGTGCCAATCATGGCATGCCAGTTTCCTGCAGGCTTGATCCCCAAAATGGGTTTGGTCTCTGAGAATGGTTTCCTGGGGATTGATTTTCTTTAGAGTCTCTCCAACAAAAAAATTGCCAAGAGGCCTCCAAGCCCCTCACACAGATGTGTATGGTAATATTTTTGTCCAGCTGAGAGTTGCCTCTGGTTTAACTTTATTTAAGTCTCTGGGTGCCTTTGAACTTCAGATGATTTCCAGGCCTTGTGTGAACACTGTAAGCAATGATGTCCAGACAGGAAAACGGCAGACATTTAATAGATGTTTGCTCATCCATTGCTGCTCTCTCAGTCTCACAAAGAAACTGTGAACTTGCCCTGTCCCTGCTCTCATAAAATGAACATTTCAGTGATCCATCTGTAATGTCAGTATCAATATCCATTGATATCAATATTCATTTCAACACAGATGACTGAAGTAAACAAAATACCTGAGTTTTTACAAAACGGAGGATTTTTTTTCCAAAACATTAACCAGATTATGTTAACATTATCCAAGAAACTAATTCTTATGTGTTTGGAGGGGAAGGATACTAAATACAAAACTTCTTATTTCCCCAATAAGTGGTGAACTTTTGCCAGTAAACAAGGCCAATGACAATATCTGGCAACTAATTTCAAAGTAAGTCATGAGTAAAATGTCTTAATCTCTAGTTGCCATAAAAGCAGTGTTGGCATACACATATCTGCATCAGACCATAAGCTCTTAACAGGGCAGGAACCACATTAGGATAATCTCCCTCCTACTAAAACACGAGGGACTATATGTCTAATGAATTTTAAAAGCTTATTTTTATTTACATATTTAAATATTACTTTAACTTCTAAATATATTCTTTCACCTGTACTCACCCAGTGACCCATCTTTTGTAACAAAGACTAAAACAGAGGGGGGAAAGCAATTTAGCAAAACCAACCAAGTCAGACAACAAATGCAGGATTCTGCATACAAAGTGCTCCACCTCTGCAAAGAAGAGAGGGGGATACATTGCCTCCAAATCATGGCCATGTTTTGTCAGTATCATCACAAAATATTTGGTTTCAATTTTTGTTGCTGATCTTTCTGTGAACATTGTTGTCATTTTACATGTGTTTTTCCCAAATCAGCATCAGCTAACATAATTTTCCCATGCTTCTCTGAAACCTTCATAGTCATTGTTTCTTGTAACATAGTATTATTTTGTTACATTTAACAAATGTGTTTTGATGGTGGTGATGATGGCCACTACCCCAGAAGTGATCATTTATTAGATTCCAATGGTCCCAGAGCCATTTTAGTAGAGAAAATCAATGTGCCCCTGGAAAAAATGAGTTGAAGACATTAATAACTTATCTTAGCTACCTTTTGGAAAGTAATGATATGATTTGAAAATATTTTACTCCTTTTGAGAAGAAGTATGGCATAGTGGACAGAAAATAGGCCAGAAAGCCCTGAGTTCAAGTCCCACATCCAGTAATTATATACTGGCTGTGTGACCCTGGGCAAGTCACTTCATATTTCAGTCAATGCTCTAGGAAACTCTTAACACTATAAGTAATTTTCTGATGTTGACTTCCATTATTACTTATATCATTAGAGAGAATACCCATCAAATGGAAATTGAGGGAATCAAAGAAATCACCGGTCCAATTCTGCCTTTGGAATTTATCTATCATTTATCTATGAACATACTATACACTCCTTATAGAATATAAGCTTCCGTGGGTCTAGAACTGTCTCTCTTTTCTGTATTTATACACCCAGTACCTGGCGTATAATTGGCACTTACTTGATCAATATTTATGTCAGAAGCGGGATGACAGTACAGGATTTCTAAGTCTGATTTTATTAGTGTCAGAAAAATGACTGCGAAATCATTAGGGAATTTGGGAGAATGACAAATTTTCAGATGGGGAAACTGAAGCCCAGGAAGGTTAAGGGTCACACAAGTTGTAAGCATCAGAAGCAGGATTTGAACCCAAGTTCTGATAGCATGGCCAGTGTTTTTTCCCCTGGACCTTGCTTCCTCTCTACAATACTTGCTAAGGCATGTCCTTCTTCACGTGGCAGCAGCTATAGCAGAGGTGCCACACAAAAGGTGTGAGAAGGACATGGCAAAAGGGGAAGTTATTCCTGGCTAGTGGAATCCAGTGACTCCTAGTGGAGAAGAGGCCATTTTAACAGAGCTTGTAATGATGTTTAGGATTTGTTTTCAACCTGGGGGGAGATGGGGAAGAAAGCATGCCAGGTAAAAGGAACACCATGAGCAAAGATAGGAAGGAAGATGTAAGATCTAATCAGGGAAATGGAAAGTAGTCAGATTTGTCTAAAATGCTTTTCTTATTATCACAACACACACATGCACACACACACATATGTGTGTGTGCATGTGTGTGTAACCAGCATGGGTGGATGGGAACATTGACCTGCTAAAGTTACGACCTTTTTTTTTTTTGAGAAAAAAACTATTTGGAAAATAATAGACTGTGGGAATTGGAAGAGGCATTAGAGGGTTTTCTAGTCCCATACCTTCAAGTTTACAAATGATGCAACTGAGGGTCAGAGAATTTAAATGACTTTCCAAATTCACCTAACCAAATAAGGGAAGATGGGGGACTAGGACCTACAGTCAAAGCTTTATAACTAAATGGAACCTTATGGATCATCTAGATTCATTCCTTTGTTTTATGAATGAGGAAACTGGGGCCCAAAGTGGGGAAGTAACTTGTCCAGTGTCATACAAGTAGTAAGTAACCAAAACAGGATCAGAACTCAGGACCTTTGTCTCCAAATCCAATACCCTTTCCACTGCACCATGCTGATTCATAGACCAGTACCTTTAGAAATTAATTAATCGATTGCAGGAAAAAAAGTATGCTGTGTCATATCTATTAGTATAACAGGGAACCTTACCAAAGGCTACTTGGAGGGTGCTCTCAAACCATCCTTACTTCTGGGACCACACTTGGAGACCTCCCAATGTGAACAGGCTAATGCATCACAATTTGCAAACAATGCCATTTGTAGACAGCTCCCAGAGCTGATGTTCCCAGGCATGCTTTATGTCAGTTCTCCTCCTCGAAGACCTAATCCCTGCTCCCAGAAAAGGGCAGCAACATCTTTCTTTTGACAAATGACCCTGGACTCTAGGTGAAGAAAGAATTTGGCCCCTGGTCAGGGATTTATTTGAAACCTGATGGGTATGTTTATGTAAACCGGGAACTTTATTCTTCAAATCACAACACAAAGAGTTCCTATCCTTTGTAACAATCTGTTTTAGCATTTAAGTAGATGGTGGGCAAACACTAGTACATCTGGTGATTCAAGCCTGGGATCTCCAGTGTTAGTCTCAAACACAAACACATTTCCAAATGGGATCCTAACCAGAATATGGAGATATTTAGCAAAATAAATAAAATAAAATAGAATGTAGATAATGTTAATATGTGGTTTTCCAAGTCAATATGCAACCCATAGGTATCTTTATATACTGTTTAGTGGCCCCATTTCTATTCAAATTTAACCCCATGGGTCTTCCTTTTGAATTTGTATATGTTTTATTCTGAGCTTAAGATACAAAAAAAGCATTTCCATAACATGGTAGAATAAGAGAAAAAAGATGATTGCACATGAAATTGCAAATCTGTTACATACAACTTGCTATTCTTTTTAAATATATAATAAAGTTCTCATGTAACTTTCTTTTTCCCCCTTTTCTTCTTCCCTCTGCCACCCTAGAGATAGCTACCATTAGACACAAATATGTACACATATGTGTATATGCATATATATGTGTGTGCGTGTGTGTATATGTATGTAAAATCATTCCAGACATACTTCTATTTATCAGTTCTTTCTCTCTAAAGAATGCATGCATGTTTGAAGAGATCTTTTGTGTAAAGTTCTGGTTACAAGGGAAGAACTAAAGAGAGGAGATAGAAAGGAAAGCAATGCCCTTTTTTAGGTAGCACAAGTTTATTATTGATCCACCTTTGAAATGAGAGAATTATATATATTATTCAACTGTAATCTACAAGAAGGGCTGTGGGTCTAGTAAGCCCTGAAATGAAACTAACCTTAAAAATCAGCAATTCTCCCTAGGAAAATGTAAAGTATTGGGGACAACTGGGGTCTTTTTCTATAGTGGTACAAAGGGAATTCTTGGCACTGGCCTTACAAGCAATATTTTATCAATACAGCCAGGTTTCTTGTTTTGTTTTGTTTTAATTCCCTAAAGATGGCTTATTAAAAAAGCCTGGGTAGCTGTGCCAGAAATACAAAGGTGTGTCTGACAGAAGGTCACAGAGTAGATCACAGTGATGTCATGGGAAGTTGGCTTGCTTTGTTTTCTAATGCCTCTCTCACTCTAGATGGGAAGAGAGTTTACTTAGGAGTGTCCTCCCTGCTATTGGCATCAGAACAAGTCATACATTTTATAACTACCTTATAGGATGTGGTGCTGGGTTTTCTACTCTTCATGGGTTTTTTTTTTCCAATGCAAAATCATGACCTCTTCCATCTGAAATCTGTACCCACCTCTTCAATGCTTTATATACTTTTTAAAAATATGGAAAATGAAAATATGCTTTGTACAAAAAAGAAAAGCTTAGGATCCTACCAAGAACTAATGGTAGACTGAGTTACTTTGTTATATTGCCCAGGAATTCTTTCCAGGGTGGGGAAGTTTGGGCAAACTGCACAGAGTGTAACTTGTGCTATATTACTTTAACTATCAGAGGTAAAAAAAAAATCATTTTCTTGCATTGTACAAAGAGAAATGTAAAGAAGCGAATCAAATTCTTTTTCCTGCAGGATTTTTACGGGTTAAAAAACCAACTCAATTCTGGCTTTCACAAGCACCTCACTGTATCCCTAAATCATAGTACTAGGTCCAGAAGAAAGGGAGAAAGGGAAGTAGTAAATTTCAGGTTTTTTGGGAGAATTCATCTGCCTTATTTCTGGGTTTAGGGTACTAGATAGCAGAATTAGACCTGCAAGGAATCTCAGAGATCATCTAATGCAACACTTCTTATTTCCAAGATGGGGAATTGTTTATCAATAAGAGCCTTCCAGTTTGGAACCACAAACAATTTCTAATTTCCCCAAAAGCCCCATGGAAAGGATAAACATAGCCTCTGGGTTCCTGTTGTGGTACCTGTACCCATTGCATTCTATCAAGCATTAATCATTGTGCAAGGTAGGCAGCTAGTTGCCCAGGTCTGGAGTCAAGATGACTCTTCTTGGGTTCAAATCTGGGCGCTGATACTTACAAGTTGTGTAATTGAAGGCCAGTCACTTAACCCTGTTTGCCTTAGTCTCCTCATCTGGAAAATGAGCTGGAGAAGGAAATGGCAAACCAACCCCATTCTCTTTGCCAAGAAAACCCCAAATGGGATCACAAAGAGTTGGACATGACTGAACAACAACAAAATCGTATAAGGCACTGGGAATACAGAAACAAAAATGGAAACTCTCCCTGCCCTCACAGAGTTTACCTTATACTAGACTCTGGTAGCTAGAGAAAAGTGGTATGTTATCCACATGGACAAGTAAAATACATGGTACAAAGTACTAGGAATAAAGGGGAGATAATAACTAAAATTCCTATAGCACTTCACATATCTTGCAAGGTACTTTTTGTAAAATATATGTGTGTCTATATACACCTATATCTACCTAAGTTGAGCTGATCCTCAAACCCCTCTTGTAAAGTAGATACCACATCAGCCCCTTTTTTTAAAAAGAGGAAACTGAGGGACAGCTAGGTGGTGCAGTAGATCGAACACTGGCCCTGGAGTCAGTAAAAACTGAGTTCAGAAATTCAAAATGATACCTCCAGTACCCACGTACAAGCCAAAGCAATTCAATTCACCAAGCATTTGTAGTGGGACTTGCTGGTGCTCAACCCCATGCTTTCAGAATTCTCACCCCTTCCTTTTCCCTCCCTCCTAGCTTTCTCATAGAGGAGTCTGCAGGACTTCAGGACCTCAGCTGGGTGGGTTGCAATGTCTCTAGGGCCTGTTGTGCTGAAGTGTGACAATCTTAACACTGAATTTCCTTCCTCTTTCAGTTTAAGTCAGAACCTTAATGTTATTTTAATGAAGCCCTTTGTACCTGGCTTCCTCTCTGTTTTTCACCGTGGCATTAAAACTCATACACATATTTGCACGCATGCACTCGGGCAGATACACACATGCACAAACACGTACACATACACACAAACAAACACTCCCCCTCCCACCAGCCCCCACACACGTGGAATCCCTGTTGCTTGGTGTCACTGAAGACAGGAATCTGGACTCTGTCTATTGCCTGTCATTCAACATATATTAATTACCTCCTGGGGAGTAGGAGTAACAACTTGATACTTTCACTTGATTCTCATAAGTTTTTTCTATTGAAAGACGTTCATACTTTGGACATACATTTCTGAGTTATACATCTATCACATACAAAACTTTCCTGGGTTATCTTTCCCCTTTTAGGTTTTCAGTCTTCCTCCCCACTGCCTTCTGCCATGGGATTGTTCAAAGCTGGGGACTCTGTGGCGCTAAAAGGGAAAGAAGGCTAGTGGGGGGATGGGGAAGGGAAGTGGGAACATTCTATTTCCTAGATCTATTAAAGAACGCACATCTAGGGCTGGTGTTTGTCATTGGAAGTCATTACTTCAAGTGATGGAGTATGGATCATAGTATCATAAATGCAAATCTGAAAGGGACCTTAGAAGTCATCTAATCCTAACCCATCATTTGATAGATGCCATCTGAGGTTCAAGGTCATTTGCATGAAACTATCCTCATTGGTAGAGAATGATTTTTCAATGTTTGGGGCCAGAATGAAGGGTGGAGCTACCAAGAGCTTGAGAGAAGAGAGATTCTTGCACTTCTGGTTTCTAGCTTTGAGAGGGGATACTTAGTTCCAGGTTTTGCTCAGGGAGAGGTCCCTAGAAGAAGAGAAAGATACAGAGAAGTAAGTAGCTGATTATGCAAGAACTGGCACTTCAGTCAGGTCTCTTGCTTTAATAGTACATAGAGTCCTATCTGACTCTTCTTGGCCCCATTTGAGGTTTTCTTGGGAAAGATACTGGGGTGGTTTGCCATTTTCTTCTCCAACTCATGTTACAGATGAGGAAATTGAGGCAAATGAGATTAAATGATTTGTCTGGATTCACATAGCTATTAGGTGTCTGAAGTCAGATTTGAATTTAGGAAGATGAGTCTTTTTGACTCAAGGCCCTCTGCGATCCACTGTGCCACTTAGGTGACCCAGTCAGGTCTCTACTGCCACCTTACTATCAGAGAGTCCTATGTAAATGAACTTCAGACCTGGGTTAAACAGATGAGGAAACTGAGGCCCTTAAATGAGAGGTCAAGTGACATGCCCATTTTTACACAAGTAGTAAGGGGCAAAGCTGAGTTTGAAACCTAGATCTTATGAATGGAGAATTAGTGTGTGCAAAACTAGAATTTGTACCCCAAGAGCACTCTTCCAGTGAGTTCCTCAGCATGCTATCCACATTCCAGACATCATCCTCATCTCTCCAACCACGACTTTGGACTCTGTCCCTGGTTCCCTGTCCCTATTCCACTCCCACACTCACAGAGATGTGTTTTCACCTCCATGCCATTTCCTGGTTAAGTCCACATCATGTGCCAGTCATCCTGCTCTCAGCTCCTCTTTAGGCACTGTCTCCATTAGAATGTAAGCACTTTGAAAAAAGGGACTAAATTATTTACTTGTAGCTGTATCCACAGCACTTGACGCAGTGCCTGGAACATAGTGAGCAGTTAATAAATTCTTTCTCTCTCTCTCAGTTTCTGTCTCTCTGTCATCCATGTATGTGTATGTGTGTGTGTGTGTCTGTCTATCTGTCTGTCTGTCTCTTCACTCATCAATTATCTATGGAATTTAGAAAGTAAGAGGAAAAAGTGACCAACTACAATTTCAGAGTACTCATGATAAACCATACTACCCATTCTTTGATGGAAAGGTAATGATCTCAGAGTGTATGTTGAGATGTTTTGGGGGAGAGATATAGCAAATGTAGGAATTTATTTTGCTTGACAATACATGTATGTAACATGGGGTTGTCTTTGTTATTTTCTAAATTGAAGATTAGGTGACAATGAGAAAATGCGAATTTTCATGAAAATCAAATATGATTGAATATTTTAAAAGAAAAAAGAGATTGAGGCAAGAGCCTGAGGAGGTAGGAAGAGGAAGGAAGGGAATAAGCATTTATTAAGTGCCAACTATGGACCAGGAACTAAGTGGTCTACAAATATTATCACAATTAATCCTCACTACGATCCTGGGAGTTAGGTGTTATTATTTTCCCCATTTTATAGATAAGAAAACTGAGGCAAACAGAAGTTAAGTGACTTGACGAGGGTCATATAGCTGGTTTAGTATCTGAGGTTGGATTTGAACACTGATCTTCCTAACTCCAGGCCCAATGCTCTACACACCATTCCACATAGCTATCTACATGTTACTTATACTGGAATGGTTAGTTGAAGGTATGGAGAGCTCCTTGGAAGTGTGACATGGGAGTGAAGGAGTCAATGGGACCTGAGCAAATGCAAAGCTAGTAAGCCCCAGATGCATAATGGGTGTTGGGTGTGAAGAGGCTGCCCCTAGTATCTGAGACCTAGTACTCATAGCCTATGTGTGCAGCATAAATACCAGTAGAAAGAGCGATGAAAATAACCTTTGAGATTTATTTTCTACAGTATTTGTTTTATATACAGCATATGTTTTCTAAGATACATCTAGACCCTGTGTTTTCTGAGCTTCTTCTAGTTCTTTTTTGGGAGAAGAGATCATTGGAGTAGGGGAAAAGTCACACAAAACAAAAGAAGGTTAGTGGAATTATAGCCACAACTATTTAAGACCATAGAGTGTGGAAGCTGGAAGGGACCTTCAATATCATTTGTATATCCTCTATATTTTGTAGAGAAGAAAACCAAGACCCAGTGGGAGAGAAATGGGCTTTAATAGAATAAGGGACTTTAAAGTTATCTGTGATAATAAAAGATTATAGCTGAGGAGCATCTCTGAAATGCAAACACCAGAAACAAGAGAAACTTTGAATGATAAATGCATATAAATGATTATAAGAAGCTAAATAGTGATTGTCTTTATATTCTAAGAGTGAGAAGAGGCAAGAATCTCTTTAGTATTTTACTCTCTTCAAGAGTAAAGGGGGAGTAGAGAAAAAAATAAGGCTTTGGGATGGATGTTCTTCCATCTGGTTGGTTTTAAGAAAAGAGTGAGAGAAAGGAATATGCTAGGGAATAATGAGAAAGAAGGTGAGGAACTGATCATTTCTCATAATTAGGTGGCATGACAAGTACACAGATATGGAGGAGAGAGTGGAGAAACCAAGCATCTCATGAATGCCACTCTTATCTGAAACAATCAAACAAGGGTTGGATATCCAGACACAAAGTGTTGGTGTAGAATACATTAAAGTAAAGAGGGAAATAGAAACAGAGTAGAGTTTTTCAACACATTTATACATAAAGATTCACACAGAGTTCAAATTGAAAGTTTGGAGGAGAATTTATTACACATCAGGTAAATTTTAAAAAGCAGAATTGCAAATCATAATCATAGGCAATATAAACAATAGGAAAAATGCACTTGGTTAAAAGAGATAAACAAAGAATCTACATTGTGCTTATTCATCATAGAAAATTGAATAACATAAATGCTTCATCCAAATGGCATATCACCTAAATACTAATCAAATTACAGTTAGAAATAGACAGCAAAATTGTGGGGATTTCTATATGTCTTTCTAAGACCTAATCAAAATCAACAAATAGATAGACAAGCAAGAAGTTAAGAATCTGAATAGAATTTCATAAAAGTTACCATGATATCATGAGAAAATAGAAAGGGGACCAATTCTAAAATCAGAAGACCTTGGTTTATATCCTACCTTTGAAACTTTCTATTTGTGGGACCTTGGACAAATCATTTAATGTCCCTGGGCCTTAGACAAAATGGCCTTTGAGGCCCTTTATAATTCTAGATCTACAATTCTGAATGTGTTTATTCTCTGGTAATTAATGAATGGAAATTTAAAGGAGTATACATATTTCTCATCTTCCATCACCTTTAAAAAAAATAACCATGTCCTGTGGCACTAAATAAAACCACAAATGCAAAAGAACAAAAATACTATACATTCTGTTCACTGAACATAAGGAAAGTTATAGTCACTAAAGGAAAACTGAAGAAAGTAATCAAGCATAAGTAGAGATTAAATGATATAATCTGATAGAATATGTGAGTCAAAGAAAAATCAGAAACAATTGATAATTTTTTCAAAGAACATAACAAAAAGAAGGTAATATAATAAACCTTTTGGGGATGCAGTCAAAACAGTACTTAGGGAAAATTTTATGTCTGTAAATATTTTCATGAATAATAAATTGAGCATGTAACTACATTACCAGACTTCCTGAAAACTATGACCAAGTGAAAAACTTGATTTATAAGAAATCACAAAACAAAACTGCCCAGATCTATTAAAGATAGAGGGAAAAGTGTGTGTGTCTGTGTGTGTGTGTGTGTGTGTGTGTGTGTGTATATATATGTATATATATATATACATATATATATATACACACACATATATATATATAAAGAATCTATCAATCATCTCCTAAAAGAAACCCTGAACTGAAACCTAGAAAAGCAGCAAATCAAAAAGCACCAGATAAATATTAAAAAAAAGAAATTGTGAAAATTAAAGCACACAAAATCCTAAAATGATTACTAAAACTAATGTCTTTAAAAATTAATAAAATAGAAAAAATAATTCATTAATTTGCTTCTTAAAGAGGAGAATCAATTGTAAAATAAAAAATGAAAATGAAATCAAAGGGAAATAAAAAAAATAAAGGAAATTATTAGAAAATATTTTGCTTAATTATATACCCATGAAAAGGACAATTTAAATGAACTGGATGTATTTTTTAAAAATATAAAATACCCAAAGAAAGAATCTAAATAACTCGATTTCAGAAAAAAGAAATTGAACAAGACATAAAAAAACTCACAAAGAAAAATAGATTTATTAGTGAATTATACCAAATATTTTGAAAATTAACTTCGATATTACCTAAATTATTTACAAAAATAGGGAAAGAAGCTATCATTCCAAATTCCTATATACAAGATTAAAATAATCCTGATACCTAAGCCAGGCAAAAATAAAGCAGAGAAGAATACTACAGACCAAAATCACTAATCAATATCAATGCAAAAAATATTTAATGAAACATCCGTAAAGAGGCTATAGCATCATATTTAAACCATACACCATGACTGGGTTGCATTTACATCTCAAATACAGAATTGATTCAATATGAGGAAAACTCCAAACAGACCATATTGATAACAAAAATACTTTTTGGGAATACATGGCATTATCAATAAATGTATTTTCACAAAATATAACAGCCATTTATATCTAAACATATTGAAAATCATAATAACAAAGGCTTTCCCTTAATATTGTGAATAGTATCTATCTAAAATCTAGTGCTAGCATTGTCTTGTAATGGAGAAATGAGAGCTGCCTTTCCAACAAGAGCATGGGTAATGCGAGGGTATTTATTGTCAAAATTATTATTTGATATAATCCTAGAAATGTTGACTACAGCAATGAGACAAGAAAAAAATTGAGAGAATAAGAACAAGCAAGGGAGGAATAAAATTTTCTCTTTTGCACATGATATAATGGTTCACTTTACAAACACCAGCTATTCATCTAACAAATGATTGAAAACTATAGTCTTATCACTAATGTCTTATCCACCTTCTACAGATATATTTTTACATTTTTAAGGTCATCCAACATTATGCTACATTTTGGGGAAAGAAATCTGTATTGGGATCTTCCAGTGAGGAAACCACCATGGGATCCCATCTGTATGAATAAAATAACTTTTAGTCTTAGAGAATTGTCTGAAGCACTGAGAGGTTAAACAATTTGTCCATGAAGACCATAGAGCTTGCATGCATCAAAGGCAGGTACTAAATGCAGGTGTTCATGAATTTAAAACCAGCCCTCTCTCCTTTACCCTAGTATGCAATTGTACATTGCCATACTTTTAATTTTATGGTAAGTACTTTCCTAAATAATATCTGGAGGAAAGAAAGTGTTGGTTCAAGGACATGCACTTCTTAGAGAGAGAGAGACCCATTTGGGGGAGCTTGCCTTCTCTCTTTTCAGGGAAGGAAGGGGTGAGAAACCATTGTCAAGGTCATCTCTAGAATAACTAGCATTTATACAGTCCTTTGTAAAGGTTTGCAAAATAATTTACAACCATATCCCCCGTTGGGCCTCACAATACCTCCTGACCAGCCTTTAGCAAGACTAAAGCTGGTGAGCAAACTACCCTGTGGACTGTCCTTCTATATTTTCTTGAGAGTGCATTTTAGTGCAAAGAACACTGACTTAGGAGTCTGAAAATCTGGGTTTGAATTCTGATTCAGATACTTACCACCTGTATGACCTAGAGCAAGTCACTTAACCTCACTAGTCCTCAGTTTCCTTGTATTTAAAATAAGCAGTTGAGACTACAGGACTTCTGAGGTCTCTTCCAGTTCTAAATCTATGATCTTCGGATTTTATAAAATTAGTTTAAATTGAACGTTAATAGGAGAATAACATTTGTTTTTGTATGGAATAATTAGAAGGAAATTTAGTCAGGGTCCTCCAAACCCAAGGTTCATTTCAGGTTAACTGAGAAAACTGAAAATGCTTGAGTAAAAATAGAAAACGCTTAAGTAAAAATACATCTGACGAAATAGTACTGGACATGAAGTCAAAAATTTCATTTCCAGTTCTGGCTATCGTCAATGTGTAAATCATTCAACTGTTCTGGGCCTCAGTTTCCTCATCAGTAAAATGCAAGGATCACACTAAATGATCTCTTAAAGCCATTCCATCTCTAACGTTCAGTGGCGTGTACCAAAAGGCAAATTTAGGCATGATGTAAGGAAAATCTTCCTAACAATTATTATTAATAAAATTAATAGCTAATATGGCACTTTAAAGTTTGCAAAGTCCTTTACATCTATTATCTCATTTGATCCTCACAACAACCTTATGAAGTAAGTGCTATTATTATCCTCATTTCATAAATTTAGAGATATACAAAGATGGAATGAGTAGCCTGGAGAGGTGGTAGACCACTCTCACTAGAGATTTTCAAACAAAGATTGGAAAACCACGTCAGGTATGTTATAAGAAATATCATTCTTCAGGTATGGGTGGAATTAGAAGGACATTGAGGAATCTTCCAATTTTAAAATTCTGTGACTGTGAGCCAACTGGGATTTAATGTCAATACCAATGAGGGAACCCAAATCACTTCTATAAGATCATAAAATTGCAGACTCTTGGAGCTGGAAGTAACCCCAAAGACCATTTAACCTAACATAGAACTAAGAATTCCCTCTGCCCTAAAGGCTGCCTATGTAGTTGTTTAGTTGTTCTTCAATAATGTCTGACTCTTTGTGACCCCATTTAGGGTTTTCTTGGCAAAAACCCTGGAGTGGTTCGTCATTTCCTTCTTCAGTTCATAGTATAGATGAGGAAACAAGGAAAACAAGATTTAATGACTTGCCCAGGGTCACACAGCTAGTAAAGTGTCTGAAGTCAGATTTGAACTCAGGAAGACGAGTCTTCTTGACTACAGGGGCAATGATCTATCCACTAGTTGTCCAATGGCTATTCAGTTTCCATGAAAAGGCCCCTAGTGATAGGGATCACCATCCTCCTATGTATATAACATAACCACCCAATCCTTATGATGTTTAGTTTCCTAGGAAAGATAGTGTCTCTGCCTCATTTCTCAGGCCCTTTTCCATGGTAGAACCAAATAAATCTTTTCCCTTTTAACCTACTCTTAGATCTACAATTCCCCTCCCCTGCTCTGATTCTAACTCCTTCATTTTGGTACTCCTTGGTGCATCCAGTCTTATATCCAGAAGTCTATTTAGTTGTTTGCTAAGTTGTTACTACTGGGGTCAAACACCTTAACAAATTTTTCTCAGGCATGTTGATGAGTTATGTGATACTGAGAAAGCTAGACCACATAAGCGTCTTGAATGACCTTAAAGTAAGTGAGCATTCATTAGTGGCTTTTTAAGTCTTCCAGGAGAACTGTCCACTTCTTTGTGATTTAATTTCAAGATAACTGAAGAAGCCAGGGGAATAGATAATGTTTTCTTTTATTTGTATGCAAAAGTAGCTTGAAAGGCTTCTTCCAAAAAAAAAAAAAAACTATAGATATTGTGATCTTCCTTAGAATAGAATCCTGGAGATCCCAGACTGCTTTGTCATTATATCACTATGCTTAGTTCAGAGCCTGGAACATAGTAAGTACAGGTGAATTATATTAAATAATAATGGGGAAAGTTGGCATCCTTGCTTCACTCCTGTATTAGTAGCATAAGGCTCTCTTGTACACCCTTTACACATCATACTTTCTTTTAGTTTTAGACAGATGCTTTTTACGATATTAAAAAGATGCATTTTGTCTATATTTTGTAGTGTTTTGAGCATATAATAATGTACTCTGTCAAAGACTTTAGAAGTTTTTGCTTACTTCCAAGTTTTTCTCTCTTGCTTTTATCTAGTTATTAAATTCTTCCTCTATTACTTTTTTATTTCATTTATTTATTTATTTTGTTTTCAACATTCATTTCCACAAAATTTTGAGTTCCACATTTTCTCCCCATCTCTCCCCTCCTCTCACCCCAAAGTGCTGAGCATTCTAATTACCCCTGCCACCAATCTGCCCTCCCGTCTAACATCCCTCACTTCCCTTATCCCCATCTTCTCTTTTGCCCTGTAGGGCAAGATAATTTCTATGCAGGAACGATACTCAACAATTGTTCCTAAAACTTTGAGTTCCAACTTCTCCTCCTTCCTCCCTCCCCACCCATCCCCATTGGGAAGGCAAGCAATTCAATATAGGCTATATATGTGTAGTTTTGCAAATGACTTCCATAATAGTCATGTTGTGTAAGACTAACTATATTTCCTTCCATCCTATGCTGCCCCCCATTTCTTCTATTCTCTCTTTTGACTTTGTCCTTCCCCAAGAGTGTTGACTTCTAATTGCTCCCTCCTCCCATTGTCCTCCTTTCCATCATTCCCCCCCACCCTGCTTATTCCTTTCTCCCCCACTTTCCTATATTGTAAGATATGTTTTCGTACCAAAATGAGTGGCATTTTATTCCTTCCTTGAGTCAAATGTGATGAGAGTAAGCTTCATGTTTTCCCTCCCACCTCTCCCCTTTTTCTCTCCATTGAAAAGTCTTTTTCTTGCCTCTTTTATGAAAGATAATTTGCCCCATTCCATTTCTCCCTTTCTCCTCCCAATATATTCCTCTCTCACCCCTTAATTTCATTTTTTAGATATGATCCCTTCCTATTCAACTCACTCTGTGCTGTCTCTCTCTCTCTGTGTTTGTGTGTGTGTGTGTGTGTGTGTGTGTGTGTGTGTGTGTGTGTAAAATCTCACCAACTACCCAGATCCTGAAAAAAGTTTCAAGAGTTACAAATATTGTCTTTCCATGTAGAAATGTAAACAGTTCAACTTTAGTAAGTCCCTTATCATTTCTCTTTCCTGTTTACCTTTTCATGCTTCTCTTGATTTTTGTGTTTGAAAGTCAAATTTTCTTTTCAGCTCTGCTATTTTCATCAAAAATTTCATTGAAAGACCATTTCTTCCCCTGAAGTATTATACTCAGTTTTGCTGAGTAGGTGATTCTTGGTTTTAGTTCTAGTTCCTTTGACTTCTGGAATATCATATTCCATGCCCTTTGATCCCTTAATGTAGAAGCTGCTAGATCTTGTTATCCTGATTGTATTTCCACAATACTTGAATTATTTCTTTCTAGTTGCTTGCAAAATTTTCTCCTTGACATGGAAACTCTGGAATTTGGCTACAATGTTCCTAGGAGTTTCTCTTTTTGGATCCCTTTCAGGAGGTGATCTGTGGATTCTTTCAATATTTATTTTACTCTCTGGTTCTAGAATATCAGGGAAGTTTTCCTTGATAATTTCATGGAAGATGATATCTAGGCTATTTTTTTGGTCATGGCTTTCAGGTAGTCCCATAATTTTTACATTGTCTCTCCTAGATCTATTTTCCAGGTCAGCTGTTTTTCCAATGAGATATTTCACATTGTCTTTCATTTTTTCATTCTTTTGGTTTTGTTTTGTATTATTTCTTGGTTTCTCATAAAGTCATTAGCCTCCATCTGTTCCATTTTCATTTTTAAAGAACTATTTTCTTCAGTGAGCTTTTGAACCTCCTTTTCCACTTGGATAATTCTGCTTTTTAAAGCATTCTTCTCCTCAACGGCTTTTTGAACCTCTTTTGCCAATTGAGTTAGCCTATTTTTAAAGGTGTTATTTTCTTCAGCATTTTTTGGATCTCTTCAGCAAGTTGTTGACTCACTTTTCATGATTTTCTTGGATCTCTCTCATTTCTCTTCCCAAATTTTTCCTCCACCTCTCTTACTTGATTTTCAAAATCCTTTTTGAGCTCTTCCATGGGCTGAGACCATTGAATATTTATTTTGTAAATTTGGGATACAGAAGTCTTGACTTTTATGTCTTTCCCTGATGGTAAGCATTGTTCTTCCTCATCCAAAAGGATGGGAGAAGATATCTGTTCACCAAGAAAGTAACCTTCTATAGTCTTATTTTTTTCCCCTTTTTGGCCATTTTCCCAACCAGTTACTTGACTTTTGGATCCTTTGTCAAGAGTAGGGTATACTCTGGGGATCTGTAAGATCTCAGTTCCTCCAAGGTGGCACAATCAAGTGTGTACACTGGTCTGGGAGCAACAAGAAACTTTTGTGCCCAGAATCTGTGAGTAGT
Source organism: Notamacropus eugenii (assembly GCF_028372415.1). NCBI lineage: Eukaryota > Metazoa > Chordata > Mammalia > Diprotodontia > Macropodidae > Notamacropus > Notamacropus eugenii. The sequence goes on along the minus strand of NC_092873.1, from coordinate 367,360,947 downwards.
AGTTTCCTCTCCACAACCACCTGGCCTCCAGTTCCACCAAACCAGCACTGGGGGCTGAGATTCAGATAAGCTATTCAGTTTTCCCAGGGGCTTTCAGCAGGGGCAGAGCCACCTTTCAGTGTGAAATAAAGATCAGCTGCTCAATTCCTCCAGGGGTTTTATGATCCAACAATAAACGAGGGCTGCTGTGGGAGCTGGTGCCACCAGATGCAGCCTCTGCCACAGCCATCTGAGGCTGGAGCTATGGGAAGACCCTGCTCCCTTCTTGGTCAGCTGAAAAAACCCTCTCACTGACCTTTGGTGCCTGTGGTTTGGGGGATCTGCAAACCACCACTACTGTAGCTGAGGATTCTGTTCCCAAAGCCTGCTCAGGTCCTCCTCCCAGCACCATGCCACGTGGCCAAGGCTGGGCTGGGCTCCACTCCACATCCAGCATGACAGATCTTTCCCGTTGGCCTTTCAGATCACCCTGGGCTGGAAATCTCCTCCACTCTGTTGTTCTGTGGCTTCTGCTCCTCTAGGATTTGATGAAAGTCTTTCTTTACAGGTATTTTATGGGCTGTGGGGGAAAAGCTAGTATATGTGCATCTTTCTACTCCACCATCTTGGCTCCCCCCCTCCCTCTATTACTTTCTATCAGTAAATTCTCCCTTCTTCCCTTCTCCTTCACGTAGTCCTATTCATTAGTTAGTGATTTATTTGTTTTTTTTTTATTTCATTTTCACATCCTTTTCCAGAGAAGGTTTCTTTCAGTTTCTTCATTATCCATTTTCTCTTTCTATCTTCTAGATCTTCATTCTCTGGTTTCTGATCCCTATAATTATCCAGTTTCTCTATTCTCTATATTCTTCATGGAATCATGACTTCCAAAGTATCCATTCTCCCCATTTGACAGTTTCTACCACTGCCTTGTTCTCTAACTGGTTCCTGAAGTGAATTATCAATTTATCCATTATGTGTCTTGGAGCTTGCAACCTTGGATTTTTTTCTGGAGGCTATCCATTAATTCTTTCAATTGATATTTCATTTTCTATGTTTAGAAGTTCTGGGAAGTTCTCTTATATTATTTTTTGCATTATTGCATTAAGGATTTTTGTCCTGTCATGCTATTCTGGGAGAACTATGATCCTTAGATTGTCACCATACATCCTGTCTTCCACATCAGTATGTTTTTCTTGCTTAGTAAACATATTTTCTTTTAATGTTGTTTTCTGCTACTCTTCTTCTAGATTGCCCTTCACTTCCATGTATTTGCATTCCCAATCTATTGTTCTCTTTTGTTTTTCTTTGGGGAGAGTTGCCATTTCAGATTTCAACTTTTCTCTTCTGACCATTATTTTTGCTCTAAAGGCCATGAATTCTGTTCTCATAATGCTCATTTCTCTTTTAAATAACTCAGGAACTTGTGATTCCATGTTTTCAAATTTCATAGAGTCTTCTGTCTCATCAAGTGATGGATCATTTTCCTTTATTTTGCATTATTGTTTTCTTTAGGTGCCTGATCTCATTTACTAGATCTGAAGATCATAATTTCTTTTTCTTCTATTAATATTTCCCTTGTTATTTTATCTGCTTATGTTGTAGTTCTATGAGATTTCTTCTACCTGTGATCTTTGGTAATTTCAGTCTTCCTCCACTTTTACTTTCACTTATTGCTCACTTTATAACTCTGACTCCTTCCCTTCTGATGATGGTTTCCTTGGGGGCTGCTTCTCAAAACATCTCAATTTCTTATAATGCTAGGCAATTCATAGTATACCAGCCTATATCTCTGCTCCAAATGACTTTTGTGGGGACAAAACTGGTGTTAGCTGGTTACTGAGTTTTTTCCCTCAGACTTAATGGAATGGCCACATGGTACCATCTTCTCCCTTTTCTCACACACACGCACACACATGCACACACACACACACACACTAGGTCCTGTCCCAGCATCCTGTCCCATTCCACAGTTGTCTGTCTCAATACTAGCAGTTCAGAGTTGTCATACAACCAAGTTGATTTTTGTAGTTTGGGTCTCTGAGGAAATGTGGGATGTGATGCTGAATTCTATTTCCAGCCCATACACATGTTCTGTCCCTTTTACTCTGTTCCTTGTCCTCTTAAAGGCATCTTTTGTAGCACAGAATACCAGCCTTCCATGGCATTGACCGTGTGGCCCCAGAGAGCTTCCATAATCTTGAATGCTATAGAGGTATGCTGGCTGGCTGTCCTGGACTGAGCAGATTTCTGCAGACCAGGGTATGAGTTTGGTGAGTTCAAGTGGGTCATCTGGTGCAATCTTGTTCCTTGTAGTATGTGATATGAGGGAGGGATGCTGAATGAACTCAGAAGAGATAAATCAGTTCACTGGTGGGTGGGTGTGGGTGTGCATGCATGAACATGCATGTGTGCATGTATGTTTTTATCCTATTTTGAATTCTAGGCATCCTAAGTCATGGAGATAGATGAAGTATCTTTATAATTTCTGTTTTGGGGAGGTTTGAAATTAAGAAGATTTGAGATAATGTCCAGTCCTCCATCTTCTTTATCATATGACCTGGAAGTCTTCATCCTTCACTTTAAATGAAAAACAAATTGAAGGTAGATTTCAATTCTGAGAATTGTTAGCCTAGGTTTGGTCTTGATACAGAGCAAGGAAATGAGTGAAACTTTATAATTCCTTTACAACTACTAGAGCTACCAGAGTTGGCACAGTAGGGGACTAAATGTTAAGAAAAAGCACTTTGCTAATACGCCCAATGTTCACTCTGCTCACAGGGTGTTTCATTATTTGTACCAACCTTGAAATTGCTAAGGTACCTGGGTTAGCTTTTGTTTCCATAATAATTTCCTGAAAAGAAATGTTTTTCAATCTAAGGTTTTTCCAATGAAAAGAAAAAAGTCCTCTTCCCTCAGATTCTCTCAAGTTATCACTGGAATGGTTCTCCTGGGAAAGAAATATGGGCCTTTTCAGAGTACCAAGAACTGAGAAATCTGTGACCAAGAGACTCAGGTTTTCCTTTGGTTTTGGTTTGGTTTAACTATGAAACAAGGTGCATTGAGAGCTGGAAAGAAATGATTGTTCTTTGTAAGTCTCAGAGTAATTTGGTGCTGATCATCATGCATAATGGTGTTCCTGATTTCCATAATTCCTCCTTGGAAAGAAGGGGGCATCATGATGTGATGATCGATGGAATGAATACATGGGGGTTGGAGGCAGGGATAAGACAGAAATTGTCGGGTGAAGGAAGAAGGAAATCTAAGAGAAGTCTAGAATAGAAGAGATGTGTTTAGCCTATCTTCTGATCAAAGATGGTTATGTACTAGAGTACTAGAATATTTGTCCCTATCTTTTCCTTTTCCCATTTGAGCAATTGGGGTAAGCACAGCCCTGGGTCAGGCTGGTAACCAAGAAAAGACAGAACAAAGTAGGAAAAGAAAAATCCTTTAGGGAGAAGCTAGTGACAAGCAAAAGAGAAGAACTAAGAAATGTCTTGCAGAACTGGAGTTTGGCCATTGTCTAGCACTAAGAAGATGAAAACTGGATATTCTATTCTGAACTACATGCCTTCAGTTGAAAAAGAGATTTCAGTAACCTAAAGAGAGGAAAAAAGGAAGAAATAGAGATGGAGAGAGATAAAGACAGAGAAAGCCTAGGAATTTTTTCACAAGGCAAAAACACTTTCATGGCCAGGAATGTGGATTCAGAAAAGAGTAACCAGGATTCTGGACAATCTTTAGTTCATGGCATATGATTATTAGTTAAAGAAACTATGAGTACTCAGCCTAGGTAGGTATTATCTAAGTTGAACCTTGAAGGAAGGTAAAGATCTAAACATATAAGGATAGTGTATTCAGAAAAGACCATTCTAGGAAGGAAAATGACTGACCTTATCAAAACTCTAAAAGACACAGTCAAATTTTAACTTGAGAGAGGGAAAAAAATGAGACAGAGAAAAAAAGAAGTTGAAAAGATATTTTTTCCTAGGATTTATTTTTTTTCTTCTCTTGATCTGATGGCTGAAGATGGTAAAGGCATCTGCTTTTTTCTGAACAGGCTGTGGAAAACACTTGCTCCTGTTTGCCTCGGTTTCCTCATCTGTAAAATGAACCTAGAGAAGAAAATGGCAAATTACTCCAGTATCTTTGCCAAAAAAGATCCCAAATGAAGTTACAGAGTCAGACACTACTGAAACGACACAGCATAATTATATTATTAATTACTATTAATTAACAGTTAATAATAATATTAAGCAGGTGCCCTTATCCTTATTTTTCAAAAAAGGAAGTTAGGAAAGAAAAGTTAAATACCCAGGGTCAACATACTACTAAAAGCATGAGGCAAAGTTTGAACCCAGGCCATCCCAACTACAAACTATCATCTCACTCTACCTCCATAGATTACTATGTATTATAGCTACTTGTGTCTCTGACTTGTTGTCCTACTAGACTATAAGCTACATAAGAGTAGGGATTGTATACTATTTTACTTTGTAACTCTCCTAGTAGAGTGTTTACTTTCATGAATGAGTGAATGAATGAATGAATGAATGAATGGCTAAATCTCATATAGTTTTCCCTTTCTTCCTCTGAGTTCCTATAACACTTATTACTTATATGATACATAACCTTCTATATTTTTTTAGGTTTATGTCTTGTCTCTCAATTAAATGACACAGTACTTTAGGGCAGGGATCATATGCCTTTCCTGTGGGTATCCCCAGTGCCAACCTGCATACTGTAGGTGTTCTAAAATGCTGATGGTAATGACAATAAAAATAAAGATGAAGAAGAGAAAATAAGCTAAGGGGTCAGGCATTACCTACCATATGAATTCTCCCTGATTCTTATGAAGAATCCCAAAAGCCTGTTGGCATGTTATAGCATAGGATTTTACTATATGGAATACCTTGGAATGCTGCCAGGGTACAAGATTACTGTTAGAAGCCAGAGAGGATAATTTTAAAAATATGGAAAGAGCCATTGCATTTCTATTTGGTTTGGAATTTATAACAATTAAGGTCTCTTAGATCGCTTCCAACTTTAATGAACTGTGACTTTTTATGAGTCTGTGTCTTATAGCTACTGTCTCATGCTGATATTGAATATCATCCTTAGCTGATTAATCTTAGCAATAACCAGAGAGGTTTATCTAAGCAACAGAGTGTTTACTCATTAACTGGACTGCAGTAAGCATAACCCACACTTAAAAATTTCATTAAATCTAGCCAGAACATTTGCAAGAATATACATGAAAACTTCTGAGTTTCTTCTCCTGAGAGAAATCCCTCTGTTCATAATTAAGACTGACCAGCTAATATAGAAATCACTTAAAGTTTGGACTTGTAGAATGTTATGTCTAGAAGAGCTCATTGACTTTAGAAGTAAATAACTTTAAAAAATCATTTAACTGACTCTCCTCCTCCCCTTTGGACAGAGAAACAAAGTGAGGCTCAGAGAGGTTGTGATTCCCTCAAGATTCCCTAGCTTGCTAATATCAGAGCTGATACTGAACTCCAAGGTATTGAC